>NC_138206.1:30427645-30952645 GCF_964194415.1 Vipera berus
AGTATGCCTTAGAGCAGGGGTAGGCAACCTTGGCTCTTTTATGACTCGTGGACTTCAACTCCCAGAATTCCTGAGCCAGCACGGCTTAGCTTGGAAACTCTCCCTTTCCCCTCAGCATGGCTGGCTCAGGAATTCTGGGAGTTGAAGTCCACAAGTCATAAAAGAGCCAAGGTTGCCTACCCCTGCCTTAGAGTTTAAATGTTTCTTCCATTCAATTTATTTATTAAATTTGTGTGCCACTCATTCCCCAGTAATGTGATTCTGGGCAACTTACAGACAATAAAAATATAGAAATAATTAAAATGTTAAAGCCTGTATAAAAATCTAATGTGTCCCTAAGAATTATTAAGGTAGCATCATAAGAACATAGGCAGTTTAAAGCGGGGTGAAGGGTTTTGTTTGTTTTGTTTTGTTTTTGTAAAATAAGAGTGTTCAGGTCTGATAAATAGAATGTTTGAAGATATCAAGTAAGTCCTTTAGGTATTGATCAAAGGGCTCCAATCATGACTGGTATAACAATGGAGTTCTTTTTTCTTTTTTTTACAAATTTTATTGATTTTCTAATATTACATTCACATATTTGAAAAGCAACGTGGTGGCTGGGTAGTAGTAATTCAATTACATACAGATATCATTAGTACAGATTTCAAATTGCTACCATAAACATTTCCTCTCTTTTTTCCTTCATATATACTATTTGTAGATTTAAAGACAAGCTTTATCCTATCAATCACATAGAAAATAACTTTCTTACATATATCCATAATTTTTAGTTTACACATATTCTAATTGTTTTAACATACAATCTTTTAGACAATCAATGACCTAATAGATTTTTCAATTTTAATTTCCACTAACATTTAGATTTAACATTTGATATTTATCATTCCCAAGATTTTTAGTATACTCCCAATTCATCTATCACCATTCCTCACAAAATCTAATATTCAAAATACACATCCCGTTTACTTAACTTCTCACCCTCTATGTCAACAAATTAAGGATACAATATGATATCCTTCCTTTTTGCTAATTTTCAGTGGTTTTTTTAAAGTAGTAATCAAAATGTCTTCTTATTTCAATATTTAATACTTCCTCTCTTCCTCTTTGTAGAAGCTGGGACGAGTAACAGGCGCTCACTCTGTTACGCGGCACTCGGGATTCGACCCGCCAAACTGCTGACCTTCTGATCAACAAGCTCAGTGTCCTAACCCACTGAGCCACCGCGTCCCTTATATATATTTTTATATATATATATATTAATAAAGCGACGCGGTGGCTCAGTGGGTTAGGATGCTGAGCTTGTCAATCGGAAGGTCGGCAGTTTGGCGGGTTGTATCCCGAGTGCCGCGTAACAGAGTGAGCGCCTGTTACTCGTCCCAGCTTCTGCCAACCTAGCAGCTCGAAAGCACATAAAAACGCAAGTAGAATAGGGACCACTACGGTGGGAAGGTAACAGCATTCCGTGTGCCTTTGGCGTCTAGTCATGCCGGCTACATGACCACGGAGACGTCCTCGGACAAGCGCTGGCTCTTCGGCTTTGAAACGGAGATGAGCACCGGCCCCTAGAGTCGGAAACGACTAGCACGCATGTGCGGGGGAACCTTTACCTTTATATATTAAGAACAATGTACTGTATTGTCACTACCCTCAGGAAGACGAAGTTGTCTCATTTAGAAAATATATTAAGAAAAATGATGGATGGATTATGCTCAACAATTTACCGTAGGTATGTTAGGGGTGAAGAGAAGCTATTATTAATTCTTCCATGCCTCAACTCTTTCAAAGACATATCAGTAATACATATTCAGTAGTACACTGGAGCAAACATATTTGGCTGCTCTTTCTTGCAGCAAACTCCAAATAAAAATCATCTTGTTGCAATCTGTTGGAAATTCCCCTAGCCAGCTTGCATAAACTGAGTTTATGCATCCTGAATTGATCCTGATTTTCCTCCAAATTTTTCTTGTAAATTCCCATGAAAGCACAAATAACTTTGGGCTTCAGCTTGTTGTAGTGTTTCTGGCTGAGACAAGCCTTGTCCCAAACATTGTTTGAGATAAACCACATCAGAAAATAAACAAAAAATGTTAAAATTCTGCTTCACTGATATAAGCTATAATAACATAATATAGAAAGTCTAACAGCATTTCTCTTTATTTTATTATACCAAGACAGTCAAAGTGGGGCAATTTTGAGTTTCTTTCTTGTACTTTCTTGTTTTCTTAGGTTAAACTCATGTTTATTAATGGTTGCTACATATTGTCTTCAAGGCCATTGTCCATACTGCTTTACAACTATATTTCCTGAAATTGTGCAGGATTTTATTTGCATACCCACTTGCTATTGATATTGTAACAATGCTTTGGCAAGTTGTTCTGATCAGATGCCACGGATTTAGTAGCCACTGAATCAAACAATTATATCTTCTAAGGTCCCTACTCAACCAGCACTGATGCTTCTTTAGCCAATGTGGGTGCCAAGAAGCAGGATAAATACCTTCAGCCTGAGAAGCCTGCACCCCACCAAAGTAAACACCTTGTGAGCAAGCAACAAGACACTGATTCTGTAAGCAAGCCTGGTGCCTCATTATTGACAACAGATGAGCCTGGAAAACCTCAGCTGTGCATGCTTGGCAGGAAGAGGATTTAAACTGTGCAGGGACTGCATTCCATTGCTGGAGATATCTCTGATATCTGCCTTTGTGTGATGTTTTGGTGTTGTTGCTTTTTTCTTTGTTTGTTTTTGTGTGTGTTTTTTTTTTCTCTAGGTGCCTTGGTCTGTTCCTGACCAAGTCACTGGCTTTTTTTCCTTTTGAAACAGTTTGAGTTTCTGATTACGAACTGTCAGACTTTGGATTGTGTCTTCTCAGACTCTTGTAAGCTGCTGTGCACATGCATGTGTTTCCTCCTTCTTCCTTACTCCTCTTCTGTTGCCTTACCTTTGCTTGTCTGCTGCCATCTTTCCTGACACTTCACAAACCTGGCTGCAAATGGCCTGCTCCAATTGCTTTGCTGCAATTTGTTTCCACACTTTCCTATATGGTCTATACTAGTCTATCACATCTTTTGATTTCTTTCCAAACCTATTTTCTTCCTGGTGGTTCAACATTTCAATCAATTTGTTTTATCTATGATATCGTCACAAACCAAAGCCTCTCAACTTGCTGAAGTTACTTATAGACTTAAGGGCAGGATGATGACTTCTCTCTACCTTCTTGGACTTTGAGGAAATTCAGTTCAATGTCCGCTTTTTTTTCCTGAATAGCCTGACTTACACAAGTTACCTTGCTCTTTGTCTGAGAATATGAGGTGGCTGGAGCAAGAGGATGCTATAACGGAATTATCAGAATATGGGAAAGAAAAGGGAGTTGCTAAACTATTGCAAATAAAGAACAGCTGGACATATCAGTTTTGTATCTTAAGTGAGGCCTCAATTTATAAGTTAAGAAATCTAGGAGAAAGACAACTAAGCAACTCACAGATATTTTACTTTAATGTTCTCACTAATGAATGAGGCTTTCTTATTTTTCTTATTTAGTTCCCAAGGTTGACTTATCTGTTCCATTCTTCCTGCATTAAACCTGATTAATAAAATTCTATCTTGCTTCCTTGGTATGCACTGCGGTTGGAGACAATACAGGTGATCTGTTGGAGACCCCCATTTATTATATAGCCATTTCTGTTTTCTGCAAGACTGAATTTGAAATATGTACCATGATCATATATACAAATGAATAGCAATATGAAAAATACTAAATAAAGTTTATCATTTGAACAAAAGACAATATGTGCAATGTTTGCTAACTGTTTCTGCACAAATGCAACTATGTGAAAATGGAAAGCCAACTCTTTGCAGTCTGGAAGCCTTCCCTGGCTGCAAGCCCTTTTATAATTATCATAATAAGTAAATATTACTGGTATTCCAAATTGTGAAAGTAAAACAATAATACAATCACATTATTTTGATGACAGTAAATTATGTTTTTGGAAATAAATTATTTCTCCAAGTTTCATTATACAAAAGATAAGATTCTCCAAGAATTTGTATCCCTCCTTACCTTTCTAAATTTTTAATAAAATGTGATTGATTAACATTCAAATACAAACACGGAAAGCTCTATCGACCCTCACTTACACTAATCAATGTTTCCAAGAAATCAAAAGTCGCAGCCAGCGAATTTGCTTACAGCCAATAACAGTTCATGTTTGCATTCTGATTTTTTTGGCTTAAGGCCTGCAACTGATGGATCTGTACAATCTGATGCTAGACAAATATGTTTAGACCTAACTTCAGGTTTACTGTGGAATTGGCTAAAGATAAAATGTAGCACAATCATTTGAGAAAATGTGTATTTCCTTAAAGCAAGGATAAAAAAAATGTTAGCCATTTTTCCTAGAGCTTCTCCAAATTTCATTATATTGTGATTTTGAATGAAGTAGAAAAAGGAATCATTAACTATATAGAATAGTGCAATGAGGCTTCTACTGCCCATGCCATTACATTCTGAACCAGATGCAGCTTTTGAATGCTCTTGAAGGCATATAGACCCATGTACAGTGTGTTCCAAATATCCAGTTGGGAGTTGACTAAAGCATAAGTAAACACGAGCAACGATTCCCATATCTAAGAAATGGTACCGCTGGTGCACAAGATATATTGATCCAAAGGCCTTACTGGTCATGTGTGTGACATGCTCTTGGAACAGGAGCCATGATCCAGGAGAATCCCAGATTGCACTACAGTTCTGATTGGGGTGGGGGGGTTTAACCCAAGTTATAGTTAAAAATGCAAATCATTATATGTGGGGAACTCTAAACCTATAACCACTCAGTTTTGTCATGTTTGAACTCAGTTCTTCTACATCCTCCAGTCACTGGGGGGGGGGGGGATTCCACAGTATGATTTGAGTGGCCTGGAGAATTATTGTGCAATTGAATATCATTGGCATACTGATGATAGTTGGTCCCATGCTGGTGGAGGAACTCACCTAGCAGCTTCATGTGTCTGTTAGCAAGCTGAAAGTTGAATGGACCACAGGCCCTCTTACTCCCTCACCACACCAACTGGAACTAATGTTTAGTTTAGTTTAGTTTAGTTTTATTGTATTTGTATACTGCCCTTCTCCCGAAGGACTCAGGGCGGTGAAAGAAAGAGGAGAACTGCTGAAGAACTGTATCTTACATTTTCAACCCCCTCAGTCATCCCAGAAGGATTCTATTGATATTTAAAGCCACTAAGAAATCACTTCCATCCCAGCCCTGATAGAAGTCATCCAAAAGTGTGATCAATGCCATCTCATTGTTATACCCCAGCTTGAACCCTTACTGCAAAAGCTCCAGATAATCCCCTATCTCCAGAGCCCTTTGAAGCAATATCACTGTTTAAACAACTTTCCCCAAAAAGGGATGGTTGGAGACTAGGCAGAAATTAATGGTCTCTTGAGTAAGGGGTAAACCACCTCCTGCAATGCATCAAAATGTTGGAACTGCTCCTTTCTGTAAAGAAGCATTTATGCCCAAGTAAAAAAGTTAGGGAAACAGAAACCCTTCATCAGCCCTGTGCTTCTTGGTCCCATCCATCCATCCCCATGAAGTTTCTGAAAAGTGAGCACCCTTTATTATCAAATCAAGTCATAGGGTCATGGACAATATAGAAGGGTCTGCAAGAGAGACCATGCTAGTCTGGGAGGTGCATGGGACTGAGGTCAGAATAGGAAAGGGATGCTAAAGTGCAACCATAGGCATGTGGGGATGCCAAATGGCTTGTGGGATGCACATACAAGGGGGCTGGAGGAGGAAGCACAGGTAAGAAAAATTTGCCCCAGACACTTTCAACCTTCACTGCCAGTTTCCCCACTGACTTTCTGGATTAGCAAGCACCCAGATCTTGATCCTGTGACTGTAGGGGGTGCTGGAATAGCCAGAATTCTGAGGACTAGTCCTAACCATCATTTGTTGAGCATGGTTATAATTTTGAATGGTTGCTGAATGAATGGCCATACACTGAGAACAACATGTAAATTAAACCATTGATAAGAATAAGCCTAGGGATTAGGAAGTACAAGGAAAATTTGTTCCTAGGAAATATTTAGAATTCAAAATAAAAAACAATGCCAGTATTGCAATGTATTTACAGACAGAGATGTGTACAAAATGACTAGTCTGATAATTTCCAAGAAATTCAACAATTCTGAACACAAAGGTCACTAGCTATTTATTTGTTTAAAGATGGCTGCATATCTCACACAATGACCCTTGGTGGCATACTAAGATTAAAAACCCAACAGTTAAAACAATACCTCAATGAGGCCAAAATAAATGATACCTTCCAATTATAAAATTATATCAACAGCAAAGCTTATCTAACTTCCTGGCCCAAACACTTGGAAAAACAGCCTTGCAAATTGCTAAAGGGCCAGGGCTGTCTGAATCTGCATGATGCTCTTCTACAATGTAGGTGCTGCCACAAAGAAAGCACCACTCCTGGGACAAGTTGACACTGTTTTATGGATTTGATGAGGGTGAACCAAACACTGAGAAACAAGGGTTTCCTGGTCCTATGCAATGCAGGGCTGTATGGATGACCATCAGTACTTTGATCGCACCCAGAGATCTACTGGGAGCCTCTATAGGGTAGCCTATGGAGCAGGAATTTTATATGGGCATAGCAAGAGATGCTAAAACTACTCATGCCGCTACATTGTGGACCTGCTATGGCTTCCAATAGTTTTTCTAGGGATATTCCATGTAGAGTATACAGGTTTACAGTAATCCAAATGGAGGATAATTAAAGCATGAGTCCCTATGAGCAAAGACAGTAAGCAGGCACAAATGGTGCACAAGATAGTCCAAAATCAAATCAAGTCATAGGGTCATGGACCTGGCCATGGTGGTCACCTGTTCTTTCAGTAGGCATTGAAAGTCCAGCGCTCCAGTTGACTAGGGAACCATTTTGTTTTATTACTTATCTGAAATATATTGTTTAGTCAATTTATTAATGGTTCTACCTGATAAAACAGATATACTTTTGTTCTTGCCATTCAAACAAACTAGTGCAGAGGGAAATTCAGAGTTCTTAAGTGTATGCCAGACAGACTTATCATAACTGAGAGCCAGATGTTAATATTTTACTATTAAGGCTCATATAGAAAAGCTTTCACTGTCACATTGTTTCACATATTTCTGATCTATACTTTAGAACAGAAGGCGAAAGCTATCCTTGATTATTCAGCCGAAGATAATGCATATTAATCATCTAATTCAAGGTATTGTGTTAAACTCCTCCTCCTCACAGTAATTTAATTTAATTTAATTATGGGACTTATATGCCGCCCTATCTCCCGAAGGACTCAGGGCGGCTAACAACAATAAAAACAATAAATACAAATATTAAAAGAAATTAAATTTCACAAAGCCCCACTAAAAACCAGTAAAAATTAAAAACATAATTAAAACCCCCAACGTCAGTCCAGGCCGGCCAGTTGGAAAAGGTATGTCTTTAGGTCGCAACGAAAGGACCGGAGATCTGGGGCCATCCAAAGTTCTTGGGGGAGCTGATTCCAAAGGGCAGGCACCCCGACAGAGAAGGCCCTCCCCCTGGGGGTCACCAGCCAACATTGTCTGGCCGACGGCACCCTGAGGAGACCCTCTCTGTGTGAGCGCACAGGGCAATGGGAAGTCGTTCCTGGCAGCAGACGGTCCTGCAAATATCCCGGACCTAAGCCATGTAGGGCTTTATAAGTAAGAACCAGCACCTTGAACCTCACCCAGAGGGCAACCGGCAACCAATGCAGCTCACGCAGGAGGGGTGTAATATGGGAGTATCGGGATGCTCCCATCACAACCCGTGCAGCCGCATTCTGCACCAGCTGAAGCCTCCAGGTGGCCTTCAAGGGCAGCCCCATGTAGAGAGCGTTGCAGTAATCTACACGGGAGGTAACGAGTGCATGAATGACTGTACATAAGGCATCACGGTCCAGATAGGGGCGCAACTGGTGCACCAGGCGAACCTGGGCAAATGCCCCCCTGGCCACGACCCCTATATGGTCTTCTAAATTGAGTCGTCCATCCAGGAGGATGCCCAAGTTGCATGCCCTATCAA
Source organism: Vipera berus (assembly GCF_964194415.1). NCBI lineage: Eukaryota > Metazoa > Chordata > Lepidosauria > Squamata > Viperidae > Vipera > Vipera berus. The sequence continues at coordinate 30,435,749 of NC_138206.1, forward strand.
CGGGAGGCAACACCTCTCCTCCCATAACCAAAGATGGTGAATCTTGGACAACACAAGATGCCGATACATAAAGCCACTCGGTCTTGGCCGGGTTGAGTTGGAGCCTGTTCCTCCCCATCCAGATCCGTACTGCTTCCAGGCAACGGGACATCACATCGAGGGCATCACTGGGTTGGCTTGGAGTGGAGATGAAAAGCTGGGTATCATCAGCATATTGATGATACCTCACTCCGAAACCACGTATGATCTCACCCAGTGGCTTCATGTAGATGTTGAACAGGAGGGGAGAGAGGACCAACCCCTGAGGCACCCCACAATCAAGGGGCCTCGGGGTTGACCTCTGTCCTTCTGCCAACACCATCTGCGAATGGCCCGAGAGGTAGGAGGAGAACCACTGTAAAACGGTGCCTCCCAACCCCTGGAGACGTCACAGCAAGATACCATGGTCGATGGTATCAAAAGCCGCTGAGAGATCTAATAGGACCAGGATAGAGAAATAACCCCTATCCCAAGCCCGCCAGAGATCATCCACCAGTGCGACCAATTATTTTATTATTATTATTATTATTATTATTATTATTATTATTATTATTATTATTATTATTATTATTATTATTATTATTATTATTATTATTATTATTATTATTATTATTAATTTGTTTTATATACCGCCCTTCTCCTGGAGGACTCAGGGCGGTGTACAGAGCAAAGTAAGTATACAATAAAGCAATAATAAAACAAATAGAACCCCAAATCTATCAGGCCAGGCCGGCTTGCTGGAATAGATAGGTTTTTAAGTCACGCCGAAAGGTGTGAAGGTCGGGGGCCATCCGGATTTCGGCTGGCAAGCAGTTCCAAAGGGTTGGCGCACCCACCGAGAATGCTCTCCCCCTGGGGGCCACCAGCCGGCATTCTCTGACCGGTGGCACCCTGAGGAGGCCCTCTCTGTGGGAGCGCACAGGACGGAGGGGTGTTGACGCTGGCAGTAGGTGTTCCCGTAGGTAATCCGGACCCATGCCATGTAGGGCTTTGTATGTCATCACTAGCACCTTGAATTTCACTCGGAAGGCAACTGGAAGCCAGTGCAGCTCACAGAGGAGAGGTGTAATATGGGAGTATCGGGAAGCCCCCAAAAGTGTTCGTGCAGCTGCACTCTGTACCAGTTGAAGCTTCTGAGTGGTTCTCAAGGGCAGCCCCATGTAAAGAGCATTGCAGTAGTCAAGACGAGAGGTCACAAGTGCATGGGTGACTGTACGCAAGGCATCCAGGTCCAGATAGGGTCGTAGTTGGCGCACCAGGCGAACCTGAGTGAAAGCCCCCCTAGTCACAGCTCCTATGTGATCTTCTAAGGAGAGCTGTGAATCTAGGAGGACACCCAGGTTGCGAGCCCTATCTACGGGGGGCAATAACTCGCCACCAATATTAAGGGATGGAATATTCTGAATATCCTGACATGCCGGTATGTACAGCCATTCAGTCTTGTCCAGGTTGAGTTGAAGCCTGTTCCTCCCCATCCATTCCCGGACCGCTTCCAGGCAACGGGACATCACGTTGAGGGCATCACTGGGGTGGTTTGGGGTTGAAATAAAAAATGAGAGACCTTGGGGTCGACCTTTGTCCCCCTGCCAACACCGACTATGAGCGTCCCAGGAGATAGGAGGAGAACCACCGAAGAACTGTGCCTCCCACTCCCAGTCCCCTGAGTCGCCGCAGCAGGATACCATGGTCGATGGTATCGAAAGCCGCCGAGAGGTCTAATAAGACTAGGACAGAGGAATATCCCCTGTCCCGGGCCCTCCAGAGATCATTCACCAGAGCGACCAATGCCGTCTCCGTGCTGTAGCCGGGCCTGAAACCCGATTGGCACGGGTCTAGATAATCCGTTTCTGTTGTGACTCAGGGCCAGCCTGTGGGTCCGACAGCCGGCTCCGATGTATCGGAGGACTCAGATGTGGGGGAGGAGGGAAACGAACCGGCTGATGATGATGATTTGGAGGCTTTGCAGAGCCCTCAGCCGGGGACCTCTTCTCAGCTGTGTGAGCCCGAGAGTGCGGAGGATGATGACCCACAGCTGGCCCTGTTCAAGGACGCCCGACGCAGGAGGCAGACGAGCAGGGACAAACAAAGAAAGACTATGGGACTCCTCGGGAGGAGGCACAGGGAGACCACGCCCTGAGCTCTCTATAAAAGAAGTGTTTGGGGAGGGGCTGGTTGCTGAAAGCAACTTTTTCCGCTTGAGAAGACAAGCTCTTGTGTTTTTGTTAACTGCGTAATTAAATCTTGGCAGAAGCCTTTTAGCCTTGGACGCTTTCCAGACTCTTCTTTTGATTAGGGGTGCGAGAAGAGGGCTGGTTCAGAACAGTTTGCTTTCAGCCACCCACCCCTTAATACTACGATGGAGCAGCTTCTTGCCGAGAATGCCCAGCTCAACCAGCAACTCACCTTGCTGGCCACTCAGGTGGCACAACTGCAGGCTCAGGTACATGCTGCCCCCCCACCCAGGAGGAAATGTCAGATAGCTATGCCGGATAAATTTGCTGGTAATCCAGAACTGTTTCCTGCCTTCCTGGGACAATGCCAGCTTTATATCAGCGTGAGAGCAGCTGATTTCCCCACTGACCGAGATAAGGTGGGATTCGTGTTGAGCCTTCTGTCGGGAGATGCAGCTCGTTGGGGCACGCCTCTGTTGGCACAGCCTAGCCCTTTGTTGGATAACTTTGGGGGGTTTTGTGACCATATGCGCCTCATGTACGAGGACCCGATTAAGGCGCAGACTGCCACCCGACGCCTGAAAGCTTTGAGGCAGGGTCAGCGCCCTCTACAGGCCTATATCAGCGATTTCCGGCTGCTTAGCCAGGATTCCGCCTGGAATGAGGCTGCGCTCGTGGATGCCTTTCAGGATGGCTTGTCAGAGGAGATGTTGGATGAGCTGGCCCGCGTGGACATTCCCTCAGACCTGAATGGGCTGATCCATCTTTGTCTGCGGATCGATGCCCGGCTGCAGCAGCGTAAGAGTCGCCGTGCCACCCCACAGACCCCTGCCGCCCCTGTTGTGCGTGAGCCCCCAGTCCAGAGGGAGGAGCCAATGGAGCTGGGTGCCGCCAGGTCCCGTCTATCGGTGACGGAAATGGACAGACGACGATCGGAGGGGTTGTGTTTTTACTGTGGGGACCCTGGACATTTGGCTGCTTCTTGCCCGAAGAAGCGTCAGCGGGCGTCAGTGACCAAGCCTGCCCCGAGAAAGTCCCCTGCTTTGCTATCGGGAAACGGCCCGAGCCCGATCTAGACGGTGTGAAAGATCGGGCGACCCACAACGATCACGCCGAGCGACGCCGTTCCGACGGTGCCTGTGAACCTCCACGGCATTTGATTTTGGAGGCACGACTGATCCTCCCTGGCAAGCCAGAGGGGATTCCGGTCCATGCCTTAATTGACTCTGGGGCTACCACTAACTTTATGGATTCGGCCTTTGTGGCCAAATGGGCTGTTCCCCAGTGTTCAGTGGATCCGCCCATGCTTGTGGAGACCATCGATGGTCGAGTGCTCCTGTCCGGGCCTATCACGGCCGCCACGCAACCCGTGTGTATGGCCATCAGTACCCATGTGGAGGCCATTCAGTTCTACGTCACTTCGGATCTGCACTTCCCCGTGGTCTTGGGACTGGCGTGGCTCCGGGCGCATGATCCACAGATCTATTGGTCTCAGAACTTGGTCACCTTCCCAAGTTTGCAGTGCGTGGACCACACCCGCCATATCTGTGCCGGCCAGGTGGAGGGTTCCCCAGGGGTTTCCTTGCCTCCCGAACTGTCCGACTTTGCTGACGTGTTCAGCGAGTCAGAGGCGGACCAATTACCCCCGCACAGGCCCTACGACTGCTCCATTGACCTAGTCCCTGATGCGCCTCTCCCAGTGGGGCGTTTGTACTCCATGTCGGAGCCCGAGTTGGCTGCATTGCGGGACTTCCTGACAAAGAACTTGGCTCGTGGATTCATCCGGCCCTCGTCCTCGCCAGTGTCTGCGCCCGTGCTCTTCGTCAAAAAGAAGTCGGGCGAGTTACGGCTTTGCTGTGACTACCGGAAACTCAATGCCATCACGGTGCGTAACCGCTACCCGCTGCCCCTCATCCCCGAGCTCTTGGACCGACTCCGGGAGGCTAAGATCTTCACGAAACTGGACCTGCGTGGAGCTTACAACCTCGTCAGGGTTCGGCCGGGTGATGAGTGGAAGACGGCGTTTGGTACTCGCTATGGACATTTCGAGTACACGGTGATGCCGTTTGGCCTGACCAACGCCCCCGCTGTGTTTCAGCATTTTATGAACGACATCTTTCGGGATCTGTTGGACCAGTTTGTTGTGATTTACCTGGACGACATCCTGATTTACTCCCCGTCGCGTGAAGTGCATCAACAGCATCTCCGTCAGGTCCTGCAGCGCCTCCGGAAACATCGGCTGTTTGCCAAGTTGGAGAAGTGCCAGTTCTACCAGGTGACCATTGATTTCTTGGGCCACCGCATTTCTCCTGAGGGCATCGCCATGGATCCAAGTAAAGTTGAGTCGTTGCAGAGTTGGCAACCCCCGCGTCGCGTGAAGGATGTTCAGCGACTTCTTGGATTTGCCAACTACTATCGGACATTCATCCCTGGCTTTGCTGCCTTGACAGCCCCCCTCACCCGGCTCCTGCAGAAGAAGACTCGGTTCCAGTGGAACGCCCCCGAACAACAGGCGTTCCAAGCTTTGAAGGACGCCTTCATGAAGGAGCCCATCTTGAAGCATCCTGACCCGCAACGGCCGTTTGTCGTGGAGGCGGACGCCTCCGACATTGCCATTGGGGCCGTGTTACTCCAGGCAGCGACGCCCAACGGTACCCTTTTCCCTTGCGCGTATCACTCTCGGAAATTGAACCCCTCGGAGCGCAACTATACCATCTGGGAGAAGGAGCTGCTGGCCATCAAGGCAGCGTTCGAGGCTTGGAGGCATCATCTGGAGGGGGCGCGGCATCAGATCGAGGTCCGGACGGACCACAAGAATCTGGAAAGCCTGCAGACCGCTCGGAATTTGAACCAACGCCAGATCCGGTGGTCCCTCTTCTTTGCGAGGTTTGACTTCCGGGTGCGGTACATACCAAGCGGGCACAACCAGAGAGCGGATGCTCTGTCCAGGAAGCCCGAGTACACCCGAGTGGAAGACAAGCTTCCGCCCAGGACAGTGATCCCCGTCGAGTCTTTTGCTGCGGTGCGGGAGCCGGTGGATATACGGGCTCGGATCCGGGAGGCGCAGCAGCAGGAGGCGTGGGTGGCTCAGCGGAAGGAAGAGGTGGGGCCAGATTCGCCTTGGTCGGTCACGGATGGACTCCTGTATTATCGTGACCGGCTCTATGTTCCAGGAGGGCCACTCAGGGGACTCGTCCTCAGCCAATGTCATGATAACCCGGCTGCGGGGCATTTTGGCCTGTTCAAGACTCTGAACCTGGTCTCCCGTACCTTCTGGTGGCCCCGAGTCCGACACGATGTCCAGTCTTATGTCACCTCCTGCGTCCCATGCAGGCAGGCCAAGTCAGCGACAGGGGCCCCGCCTGGTTTACTGCAGCCTTTGCCAACGCCCAAGAGACCCTGGGGGGCTGTGTCCATGGACTTTCTGACGGATCTACCCCCATCCTCCGGCTTCACGACAGTGTTTGTGGTGGTGGACATGTTGACCAAGATGGCGCACTTCATCCCCTGTCGCGGCTTACCGTCAGCTCGCGCCACTAGTCGCATGTTCATCCAACAGGTGTTCCGGCTGCACGGCCTTCCCGATAGAGTCGTCTCCGATAGGGGGGCCCAGTTTACAGCCCGCTTCTGGCAGGAGTTGATGCGGGCGTTGGACATTAAGGTTTGCCTCTCGTCCGCGCATCATCCTCAGACCGACGGGGGTACCGAGAAGGTCATCGGCATTTTAGAGCAGTATCTGCGCTGCTACGTTAACCTGCAGCAGGACAATTGGGTGGACTACTTGGCCATAGCCGAGTTTGCCTTTAACAACTCGCAGCACACCTCCACGCAGATGACACCGTTCTTGGCCAACGTGGGTTATCACCCCCGGTTTTTCCCCCTTTCTCCCGTGGACTCACCGGAGCCGGCAGCGAACGAATTCATGGCGGAGTTACAGGCAATCCATCGGTTGGTGTGACGGCAGCTGGAGAAGGCCAAGGCCGACTACAAGAGGTTCGCCGATCGGTCGAGAAGGGATACGCCTCCACTATCGGTGGGGGATCGGGTCTGGCTGTCCACCAGGAACCTGCCATCCACTCGGCCGGCGAGGAAGCTGGACCACCGTTACCTTGGACCGTTCCCAGTCGAGGCCGTCATCAACCCGGTCGCCTATCGTTTAACTCTGCCACGTTCCCTGCGCGTGCACCCCGTCTTCCATCGGTCCTTGCTGGTCCCCAAACGACCGGCCTGTCCACTTCGCCAGGCGGAACCTCCACCATCAGGAACTCGTGATGGAGACAGCACCCCCGAGTACGAGGTCGCCAGCATCAGGGATTCCCGCTGGCTGAAAGGTCGCTTCCAGTACCTGATCGAGTGGAAAGGGTACGGGCCGGAGGACTTCACATGGGAAGACGCGACCGCCGTTCATGCCCCTGCGTTGGTGACTGCTTTTCACGAACAGTTCCCATCCCGACCGCATCCGGATCGGCAGACCCGGGGGAAGGGCCCTGCGGTGCGGGATAGTGTTGTGACTCAGGGCCAACCTGTGGGTCCGACAGCCGGCTCCGATGTATCGGAGGACTCAGATGTGGGGGAGGAGGGAAACGAACCGGCTGATGATCATGATTTGGAGGCTTTGCAGAGCCCTCAGCCGGGGACCTCTTCTCAGCTGTGTGAGCCCGAGAGTGCGGAGGATGATGACCCACAGCTGGCCCTGTTCAAGGACGCCCGACGCAGGAGGCAGACGAGCAGGGACAAACAAAGAAAGACTATGGGACTCCTCGGGAGGAGGCACAGGGAGACCACGCCCTGAGCTCTCTATAAAAGAAGTGTTTGGGGAGGGGCTGGTTGCTGAAAGCAACTTTTTCCGCTTGAGAAGACAAGCTCTTGTGTTTTTGTTAACTGCGTAATTAAATCTTGGCAGAAGCCTTTTAGCCTTGGACGCTTTCCAGACTCTTCTTTTGATTAGGGGTGCGAGAAGAGGGCTGGTTCAGAACAGTTTCATCCAGGACCAGAGGGAGCTGATGTGCCACCACACTCTCAACAACCTTTGCAAGAAAGCGAAGGTTGGAGACCGGACGAAAGTTATTTAATGTAGCTTGGTCCAAGGTGGGCTTCTTGAGGAGAGGTCTCACCACCGCCTCCTTCAAGGCGGCGGGGAAGTTACCCTCATTCAAAGAAGCAGATATGACCGCTTGGAACCAGCCTCGTGTCCCCTCCCGAGGTGCATAAACCAGCCAGGAAGGGCATGGGTCTAATAAGCATGTGGTGGAGCTCAACCTCCTCATAATCCTGTCCACTTCTTTCGGAGTCACAGGATCAAACTCTTCCCAGATGTTGTCGACAAGACCGCCCGTGTCCTGTTCGTCAGACTCTGCCCAGTTGGAGTCCAGGCCGGTTCGAATCCGAGCGATTTTATCCAACAGATATTGACCAAATTCCTCAGCTCGACCCTGTAAGGGCTCCTCCCTCACCTCCTGATTGAGAAGGGAGCGGGTCACTCTAAACAGGGCAGCCGGGCGATTATCTGCGGACGCGATGAGGGCGGAGACGTAATTGGCTCTCGCCGCTCTAATCGCTGCGAGATAAGACCTAATATAGGTTCTTAGTCGCAACCGGTCGGATTCGGATTGACTGGACCTCCAACGGCTCTCTAGGCCCCGTCTCCGACGCTTCATCTCCCGGAGCTCCGCACAGAAACATGGGGCTCGCTGGGATCTGCGCCGGGTCAAGGGCCGCAAGGGTACAACTCGGTCAAGTGCCTCCGTGGCTGCCCTTTCCCAGGCTTCCACTAAGGCATCCGCCGAGTTGTGAGCAGGGGGTGCAGGTGGGGTCCCAAGCGCTGCCTGGAACCTGTCAGGGTCCATTAAGCGCCTGGGGCGGTACCATCTGGTTGGCTCCGTACACCCACGGCGGAGGGTGGCAAAGCAGAAGTCCAGCCGCAGGAGGTGATGATCGGTCCATGACAGGGGCATAACGGTTGGAGAGCCCCCACCAAGATCATCAAGCCACCGTCCAGATAAGAAAACCAAGTCAAGGGTGTGGCCTCCCTCATGAGTCGGTCCAAGAATTATTTGCGTCAGGTCCATGGCCGTCATGGAAGCCATGAACTCCCGAGCTAGCTCAGATGATCCTCCTAGGGATGGTAGATTTAAGTCGCCCAGAACTATAAGTTTGGGGAATTCAATCACCAACCCCGAGAGGACATCGAGCAGCTTAGGCAGGGCTGCCGCTGCGCGACTAGGAGAAAGGTACACCAGCAGCAGGCCCAACTGCGCTCCAGGACCATATCTCAAAAAGAGAGACTCACACCCGACTATCTGAGGAACGGTGGTCTCCCGCGGACTTAGGGTCTCCCTAATAATTACCGCCACTCCTCCGCCCCTACCATGAGGCCGGGGCTGGTGTAGCACCCGGAAACCTGGTGGGCAAAGATCAACCAAAGGAATACCGCCTTCTGGGCCCAACCAAGTCTCCGTGATGCAAGCCAGGTCCACGTGCTCACCCTCAACTAGATCTCGAACAAGGGGAGCCTTATTAGCAACGGACCTGGCATTCAGGTAGACCAGTCGGAGCTCAGGAGGCTGCACATCCTCACTCCCGGGTCCTCGGGGAAGATACAGAGGGTCGGAGCGTCTCACCGCTTGTAGATAGCGGAGATGACCCTCCCGGTGTCGATACGGCCCTCTGTTCGCACACCTTCTGCCGTTCCCCAACGTCCTGGGAATTGGTAGTCCTACGGCTCGCTTCCGAGCCTCGGTGGTGACCGAACCCCGCTCCTCCCCTTCGCGATCGATCCCAGGCCTGGCCTGAGCAACGGTTGTTGGACGGCCCCCCTTCGCCAAACAACCACAGCCCACTCCCACCCCCCTCCCTAACCCCATAAAATTTTTTACTAAAAAGTTAACCAGGGGCCTCTTGTTGGATTTATGCTGGAGGCCCCTGACCCTGCCCGGCCATCTCTCAGGGTCCCAATAGTCGGGCCCTTCATCGAGATTGGAGGTGGTAGAGAAGGCGGGTCGCACCCAGGAGAGGGGGGCACCCCTGAGGGCGAACAGGTCCGTGCTGGAGTAGTGCAGGTGCATAAAGTCAGGGAAGGCAGTCCCATAGATGGTGGTTCAGTAGGAGGGTCGAGACAGAGGGTAGGTGAGTATCTGGACCATCACCCAGCCTCACTGCCACTTAGCCGGGTGAACCCCAGAAGCAGGCCACTCCCCATCCTCTCACGATGGGTTGTGACTCTGTTCCCGAGGATAGTCCAGAAAACGCACTCTGGGTGAAGCATACCCCATAGAGCTCCCACCTCTATGGGGCTGCAGGTGTAAGATCAAGCCACTCTGCCACCGTGGCTTGCACCCAGGCCCATCTGGTCCTATGGGGAAAGAGGGCAGGCAAGAAGGTTTATATGCAGGCAGAAGTCGTAAGGTGGTGAGTTCTCATCTCGTATCGGATTCGGCGGTCCAGTTGCCCCCACAGTTCCCTCGCGACACTGATATTCTGGGCGTCGTTCCCGGCCGCAACTCCATAGGCCCCTACTGGTTGGGGACCGTCCAGAGCGCGGCCTCCCAGAGGTACGGGAGTCCCAGGTCTTCCAAGGGGGGATGAGGAGTCGGGAAACGGCATCGCTGATCACCAAAGCGGCCGAGCAAGGCCCAAGACGCCGTCACCGACGCCGCCGAAAGCAGCCCGAAAAACGGCGCGAGAGCGGCCCGAGTATATCGCTGCCGTAGCTGCCGCCTCCGTCTCCTCTGCCCAGCTGATCCGCGGGCGTCTCCTCCGGTAAAAGCAGCTCCGAGACGCCACCGCCGCCAAAAGTGGACCCAGGAGGCTCAGAGCAGCGAGAAGGCGTTGGTATTGGTTATGAACGGCCGCGAACGGCCCGGGAGCTGCCTGGAGATGCCATGCCGCCGCCGACGCCGCTGTTGCAAGCGTCCCGAAAACGGCCCGAAAAGCGGCCCGAGAGCGGCCCGAGTGCATCACCGCCGTAGCCGCCGCCGCCGTCTCCTCTGCCCAGCTGATCCACGGGCGTCTCCTCCGGTAAAAGCAGCTCAGAGAGGCCGACGCCGACAAGAGTGGTCCGAGGAGGCTCAGAGCAGCGAGAAGGCATCTGTATCGGTTATAAACGGCCGCGAACGGCCCGGGAGCTGCCTGGAGATGCCATGCCGCCGCCGCCATTGCCGTTGAGAGCGCCCCGAAAACGGCCCAGGAGCGACCCGAAGACATCGCCGCCGTTGTCGCCGCTGCTGTCTCCTCTGCCCAGCTGGTCCGCGGGCGTCTCCTCTGATAAAAACCGTTCAGAGATGCCGACGCCACCAAGAGTGGTCCGAGACGGTTGAGGCAGAGAGGAGATGTCGGCATTGGTTAGAAACAGCCGCAAACGGCCCAGGAGCGGCTCGGAGATGCCATGGCGATGCTACGGCCAGCCCGGAGAAGCAACGGACAGCACATTGCGGCAATATTGCCTGTTTCGTTGCCTGTCCCTCTGACCCCAACACAGGGGCTCTAAGGCATCCCTGAGGGGCTCCTGGGGGACGCCTTACCGCTGGGGCTCACGGAGCTCACCTCAGTGCGTCCGCCATCTTGGGAGCCAGGGAAAAAAAAATCGGCCTGAAACCCGATTGGTACGGATTCAGATAATGCACTCCTATGCATTACTCCTGCCCTTGAGTATATTGATATAAAAAGTTTACATTCTCCACACCTCACAATGAGGCTAGGTAATATTACTGCTCTCACAGAAAAGGCTTCATAGGTATATTCCTCACTATCGTTTCCTCTCCTACCCAGTATCATCTCCTGGTGGGAAAAACAGCTACCAGTTAATCTCCTGGATACATGGCAGGATAAAGATGAGTTCCCATGCCCTGGTTTTATTATTTATCAATTTCTGTATTTGTTATTCTGAGAATACTAATTCCTTGTCTCATGGAAAACATGGGAAACAAGAGATTGAATTCCCCTCATGGACAATACCTACATATCTGCCCCATTGCCATAGTCCAAAGAAAATGGAGAAAAAATAGAGATGGTTCTTCTAAGAGCCAGCCTGAGATATTGAAAAAACTTCCAGCAACTGTTGATTGCATTCTCACAACAGAATAGTCTCATATTTAATTAATACTAGATTATTTACTGAGATAAAACAATTTATTGTAAAAAAAAAAAGATGGGGGGAAGGAGTTTTTTTCCTGACAGCAAAAGCAATTAATACATTTTATTTAAGAGAAAGCCTTGCAAGTTCTTCTTTGACTTATTTTTGTTCATCAGTAGGTATATCAACCTCCTGGAAGAGCTGCGTTCATTCTTTCACAAGATTGGTGTTCCCATACCCAGTCTCCCCAAAAATAAAAATAAATAAGCTGTGCAAGTAAAATGTTTGGCCTCTCTCACAGCCACAGCAGAGCCCACCAGCCAGATAAATAAAGTTGCCCAAAGCAGATCTGCCTGGCAAGTTGATGTTAAGCAGATATCCATCTTCTGAAGATTACTTCTTCAATGCACCTTAAAATGCTTTCATGAGAAGTCTTCTGTGGGAAATAAGGCAAAACACGACTTCCAGGCCAGAGTATTTTATATCATCTTCTGTTGAAATAGAGCTGATATGAGAATATAATGTCTATAAATGGTTAATAGGACATCCTTATGCATAAGGCCAGTGAGCCAAAGGTTGAACCCTACCACATTGCAATCTATTGAGGGTATTAGAGAACAAAACCAGCCTACTCAATACCTGGGGAGTTCTCATCCCCAGCAGTTTGAAATTGACTTTCTGGAGCAAGTTAGAACAGAGGTCCCCAACCTTTTGGGCACCAGGGACCAGTTCTGTGGAGAGAGGTTTTTCCGCCGACTGGACGGTGCATGGTTTTGTGTGCTGCTTGCATCTTGTGAATGGGGCTTTGCTTGTTTGTGCGGACTGGTTGCTGGCATGCCGTGGACTGGTACCACGGACCAGGGATTGGGGACCCCTGAACTAGAAGATAGGAAGTACAGGACAAATAGCTGTCACATGACCGATAAAGGTAGGGTCAGTACACAAATACATTGCTTCCAAATAAGACTAGACAGAGACTAGACTTCCTGCTTTGTTCACCAATTAAAAGCAAGATTTTCATCATTTAGGTTTATGAAGGTTTCATCATTTAGGCAGAGGTTTTGACTGCAAGCTACACAAAGTTGGAATTTAGCCTTAAATATGCAAGATGAAGGGCAAGTAGAGTTTTTAGCACAATATCAAATACACATTTTCCTTAAATTCTGGAAATCTCAGCATTGACAACAAAACTGTAAATTATATCACCGTTAAAATAATATTAACTTAATATTAAAAATGGACTAAAACAGTTGCCTTTGCAGTTCATGTAATTTTACAGCAATCAATGGAGGATTTGTTTTTACAGGAGTTTCTTTTAGAACATGGGTTTGGAATATGAGCTACAACTTTACTGAGCAGTTGGTCGGCCTAACTACTGACTTGATATGTACAGAATTTAATTTTCTGTTCTGAGGCAGAGAAGAACTTCTGGCAGATATGACATTTAGTTTGCAATAATACCTGAAAATTATGAGCTATATAACTTCTTATCTCCATACAAGTAATAAGTAATTTTGACAAGATTGCTAGTCAAAAGGCACTGAGGGGATACTTTAAGAACATTTTTCCAAAGAATTAAGATTTCCACATTACCTTTAATTTGCAAACGAGCCAGGCTAGAATCTATTCTCATGTCATCTGAAGTAAAAGAGTGCCAAAAACAAATGGCTCATACAAGCAATGGGGCTTTTATTTACTTATGGGCCCTAATGGCTCCTAAAAAATATCTTAATTTTTAATGTTACATTTTATTTTGAAGAGATTGAATAGAGCTTCCTGAACACTTCTGAACTGAAACTTTAAATGACAGAGTAGGCTCCTGGCTTTAAAGTGAAGGATATTCATTATTCATAACCACTTACACATTTTAGTAATCCATTCAATCATTATCTAATATTTGCTCTTCATTGTACAAATTCTATTTGCTTGTATGCATTTATGTTTATGATATAATGCACACACATGTACACATCTTCTCTGAATGGCTTGTGAACTTCTGAGTACCATACTATTGCCAATACCAAATATCTTATTTCATCCACAGTAATACCATATATACAAAAGAGCAGAGCTTTTACTGTGCTGTCACTCTAGTGCTTTCATCGCCCCTGCAGACATCTCGGGAAATGTGCAAAAGATTTACCTATGTGGAGGAAGTAGCATTTTGTTCAGTTTTGTTCTGCAGAGAAACATGAGGACCTCATTTTACAACATGAAGAGATCCTCCAGCAATCAACAGACCCCAGATTATTGCTTTCTTCTGCAACTTGTTTTCTTTATAATATCTTTGAAATAATGGAGTCTTACGGCCAAGCAGAATATTTTAAGATCAACCATGGGAAGTGATTTTTATTAAGTCCACAGCATGCTGAAATAACATTTCACTCCTCACGCATAATGCTGACAAAAATCCTCACCCTGGGAGGGTGATTAGAAGAAAGTTGCATTGGCACCAGTGAGAACATTTTTTTCCTTAAGGGTAATCACTCAATTGTGGGAAATGGAGAACAAGACAATGATGATGATGATGATGATGATGATGATGATGATGATGATGATGATGATGATGATGATGAAGAAGAAGAAGAAAAAGAAGAAGCAGAAGAAGCAGAAGAAGCAGCAGAAGCAGAAGCAGAAGAAGCAGAAGCAGAAGCAGAAGAAGAAGAAGAAGAAGAAGAAGAAGAAGAAGAAGAAGAAGAAGAAGAAGAAGAAGAAGAAGAAGAAGAAGAAGAAGAAGAAGAAGAAGAAGAAGAAGAAGAAATCTGATATAGTGGCTGTTTACACCACCAAAATGATATCTAGTTTGGGGGTTTGGGTATCATTAATAACACTGAAAATAAACAGATCCATTACTTTATTCTTCCCCAGTATTATTCTCTTTGTTGTTCCTCACATTTCACCAACTGAAAGCTTTTGGAAAGCTTCTGCACTGGATTCTCTAGCATCCCTGCCTGTTCCTTATCTTTAGGCACCATGTAGCAAATTCTCATCCTACTTTTGAGAACAGCTACTTTCCTTCTTCCTCTCTGAACTGAGGCTTTCTCAATCATGCCTGGCTGAAGCACAAATAAGAATTGTCACAGCATTTTGGAAACTGAAATGGAAATACCCAAAAACCCACGAGACCCTGACTGTTCTGAACATTTTGAAAGCTGCAGATTTTCATTTTTGTTTTGTTTGTTTTCTTTTCTTTAGAAAACACCGCTCAATATCCTCCAGGGGAGCCATGTTTGGCAGTACATGTTGACCTGGGAACTTTGCCTCTTACATGGAGTGAAAAATAAACATTTCCTAGGGGAGGTATATGCTGTTTTATTATCTCTTTCTGGTCTAGGCATTTTAGGCTAGGAATGTCTTCTCTAGGCATATCCAACAAGTCCCATGCGGAGGAGTGAGGAGCAGTTTCAATCAAGTCTATGTACAATATATTATTCCATTTATTTTTGTTGTCATTTATTAAAAAGTCACTAGAAGGCCTATATTCAGACTGAATATTTATATCGGTACATATATTTACATTTGCATCTATATAAATCAAGACAACTATTCTTATTATATAACTTTATTGTTGTCTGTCCATGTTATGACACGGTTGAGTTGAGTGCTTTCTATTAATGGATTCAATAAGCAGAATGGATACTAAATGACTGTCTTCTCTTTCTGTATCATATTTGTGTCCAGCATCAGAGATCCTAAAATAGATTTTATGTTTAAAAGTACAAGCAGCTTGGACCTAAAGATAGAAATTTTTGTATTATGTTGTCCAGACTTTGAAGCTCCTCAGGGGGTTCAAAAAAATCTATTCTCTTTAGATAAGAAGCAAAGCCATTTATTTCTCTGAGCTTTTTGAATCAATTGTCATCTCCCCCAAGTCCTTCTGCTTTGATAGTATCATCTGTTTCATTATGTTTCTGATTTTTACTACATTTAAGGTATTTATCTGTTAAAATGTGTGATAGAGCAGTTGTTCTGATAACCTGTTAAGAGAAGATTATTACTTCTTTGGGACTCAGGTTTGGGACATGAAAGAAAGGATTCCATGACTTTTTAAGACCACTGACAATTACCTTGTTCTCCTGATTCATGTGGAAAGAAATGGCATAGCACTGAAGACACTACAAGACACTATGAATGAGGACAAGAGATAGATTTTTTTTACTTATTCCTGTTGAATTACATAGCCCAGGAAAAGAGGAAAAATGCTGTAGCAAATAATTGGCTACACGGATAGTGCGAATGGGAACAGTTTGTTGTTGTTTTTGTTGTTTTACAATGGGATGCATTTCCGCTGTAAGGGATCCTTGCAAGAGGTGGGTGGCACCTCACAAGAACTGAGAAGAATGTATTTGGAAGGCAACTTGCCAATCTGATCTAGAAAAGCTTCAGATAGAATTCTCTGAGAGAAAGAGAAGAAAGCCCAGAAAGTAGCATGATGCTGACTACAGTGAATGGGACAGGGTGTGATAGCTGCTTTAGCCACTTAGAGCATATCTGGAATGGAATAGCATAGAAATTTTAGTAATAAATAAAAAAATGCACAAGAAGTGTGGGCATCAAATAATGAGCGTGCAAATGCAGGAAAGACTATGTCCCAAGGTTATAAATACAAGGAAGGGGAAATAACAATGATACTGTCACTATGCATTATAAACCAGCAAGTCAAGTGGAACACCTGTTTAATGCCTTCTTGGATCAGACTGCAGAACTTTCAGTGAGAAGAGACCTAGAAGTAATGGAAGATTTTACTCTTTGGACACCTGATCTTTCTGTTAGGAAGTTTTTTCTATCATTCAGAATCTGTTTTCCTGTTGTGGGAAGTCAGCCTCCCAGAGAAAGAAATATTAAAAGGGTAGAAAAATATATTTCCTAAAAGGATCTTAAAGAGGCAGAAAAGCATGGCCAGTTTTTCTTAATAGTCCAAAGTCTCCCTCCCCGAAGCAGAAACCAGCTCTGTAGAAATGCAGATAAGGTTGAAGGTCCCCAGCTAGAAGATTAAGAAGACAAAGACACCTAAAATCTACATACCCCACCCAAACCCTAAGACAGGACATAATAGGATTAACCCACAGATGCCAAATACAAAGGAAATACAAAGTCTCAAACAGGAACAGGAAACAACCTCAAGAGCCCCAGAAGGTATAAAAACCCACTCCCTACATGTGCTCGCTCCTTTTTCCTTCTAGAGCCATCTTTCTGTCTGACTCTCCTCTTCAATAAACTGCAACCTTCTTTCTAAAGCAGTCCCCATGTTGTTTATTCCTGGCTTGGACTGAACCACGATGAAGACTTTTCCTTCAATACTGTAGTCAATCTATTACTCAGTGTCCCTTACTCTAGAATGACAGAAAACAGGTCTTGATCTTTTTTTAATATAATCTTCTTTTGCTAATTTTAAAAAGTGCTATCATATTACCTCCAGTCATCTTTTCTCCTTCAATCTTTTTTCCTTAGACCTTCATTTCTAGCACCCTGATTATTTCATTGTCCCTTTCTGAGACTTTGCCAATTGCTCTTCATTCTTTTAAAGTGTAGTGCTTAAAGTATATTCCTTCAAGTACAGTATAGATGGTTTCATTTTCATTTTACCCCTTTTTGAAAAGAAATAACATTTATTCTCTAGTCATGTGGCATTTCACCTCTTCTTCAAACATACTCAAGAATAATATATAAGCTTTCAGCTATCTCTTCAATATCGTAGGATATAATCCATCTTGTTATGGGAATTCAAATTTAAGCTAAGAGATATTACTGGATCATATTATCACTAATCTCAAGCTTCAATACTGCCCTTTCATTCCACACTTTATATTTTCCTTGTTGGAAGTTAACCTGTTTGTTATGAACAGTTATATAATTGGATTATAGAATTAACAGGCATGTTCCATTTTCTGTTAAATATGGTTAGGATGAAACCAAGTCAAGTCAAGGTAAACTAAACAACAAATGGTCCAGATCTCTATGGTGCATATATAGTAGATAACTCATTTTTATAGCTTTTCATTCTAAGTATGAGCTCATTTGATGATAAGCAAAGCTAATTTTATTCACAGACAACCATCAAATCCAGAGATAGCCATCACTTTGGTTTTTATATGAAAGCATATTCTAATTTTTCTCTACCCTACATAAGACTATATATGCATTTTCCTCACCACAAGAGCCTGGAACACAAATTTCCCCCCTGTTCTTAAATTAAAATGTAGCAGTGCATAGAAGTAGTTCTTATTTAAATCCTTCATATTTGTTTTAATATCTGAGTAAGGGTAGAGACAGATCTATTTTCACAGACATTTGTGGAACTGCTGGTTTTAGTGAGATTTTACCTGCTGTTTTATCATCGCTGTTACTGAAGTAATTGCTGCTTTGAGCAAGTACTTATTGCATAGGAATAGGATTGTGTAACACATACATATTTTCTAGATGCTTGGCAAAATAATTCACATTTCACTTTGACTTACAACTTGAAGCTAAACTGATTCAGCCCATGTTCTTTTAGAGAGGTTTTGTGTTGTCATCCGGCACTGATCATCCAGTCTGTGGTTGGTCTCACTTTCTTTTAAGTTCCCTTTTACAGAGAAAGAACTGGAGAAGATAACAAAATACAAAGACCTACAAATAGAAATAGAAAGACTGTGGCAAAGGCAAGCAAGGGTAGAGCCAATAGTAATAGGCGCCTTGGGTGCAATCCCAAAACAACTGGAGCACCACTTGAACACCACTGGCATTGACAAATTCGCCATTAGTCAATTACAAAAGGCGTCCTTACTAGGAACTGCTTCCATCCTGCAACGATATCTGTAATAACATCAAACATCAAACATCCACATCTACCTATCCCAGGTCTTTGGTAAGGACTCGATAGGTAGACAAAAATGCCAAATCCGGTCTGAAAATCTGGCTGACTGTGTGATGATCAATAACAACAACAACAACAACAACAACAACAACAACAACAACAACAACAATAATAATAATAATAATAATAATAATAATAATAATAATAATAATAATAATAATAATAATAGAGTAGCACTAAATTGGAGGAGGGCTTGTTCATATTTGTTGGAGATTAAAGGAACCAAAGTAACAAAATAGAGCTTTTCTAGATATTTAAGTATCCATTTCAACTCCAATTTCTCTCTCCAAAATCCCTCAGTAGAGGCTCTGGATAATCTCCATTTGGAGTCCACCTATTGACATGTTACAGACAGACTGGCACTGTCCGCAAGCTGCTGAAAGTTGTTCCTCCTATATTAGGTGAAGACAATACAGTGAAGAAATTACATCTCGGCTAAAATGCAGCTCTGCCCTCTTTTGTACCTGTCTCTTAACCCTGAACTGACATATCCTATTCACATGACTATATCTAGACATAGTCTAGAAATGGCAACCCTTTTATAACATTGCAACAAGTGCTCAAATTAAACAATAAATTCACATTCATTATGAATTCAAATTCATAATATGGAATCAACCTATGCATAAAAATGTTACAATTATACAATAATTTATAATGCATACAATGAATTTATATTGTCCTTTTCTTCTTTTTCCATATAGATAAGATTTCAAGATTCTACTGCCTCTACTGCCTACCATTACACTGGGACAACTACTGTGACATTATGATAAGATTGCGTCCCTATCTGGACCGAGACGCCCTACGCACAGTCACTCATGCGCTTGTGACCTCCCGTTTGGACTACTGTAACGCTCTCTACATGGGGCTGCCCTTGAAGACCACTCGGAGGCTTCAACTGGTGCAGAATGCGGCCGCGCGAGTTGTAATGGGGGTTTCCCGATACTCCCATGTAACACCTCTACTCCGCGAGCTGCATTGGCTTCCGGTTGCCCTCCGGGTGAAATTCAAGGTGCTGGTTATTACCTATAAAGCCCTACATGGCCTGGGTCCGGGTTATTTGAGGGAACACCTGCTGCCGGCATCAAACGCCCTTCGCCCAGTGCGCTCCCACAGGGAGGGTCTGCTCAGGGTTCCGCCGGTGAGAGATTGCCGGCGGGTGACACCCAGGGATAGGGCCTTCTCAGTGGGAGCGCCTGCCCTCTGGAACCAGCTGCCGGTGGAGCTGAGGACTGCCCCCGACCTCCGATCATTCCGCCGGGGCCTGAAGACCTGGCTCTTTGAGCTCTCGGGCCCAGGTTGAGGAGAAAATTTTAACTGGGGTTTTTAGTGTACAGGGTGAATTTAATGCTTTTTAACTGGTTTTAACTTTTGTATGTTTTGATTTTTAATTCCCTGTAAACCGCCCTGAGTCCTCAGGGAAAGGGCGGTATACAAATGCAACTAAATAAATAAATAAAATAAATAAATATATCAACTATTATTTTCCAGAGAAAGCTGTCCCATTTTTCTTGAGCATGTACTATGACAGCATTTTACACCTTTTTTGTAGACTTTTCCAGTAAAGGTTTTTAACTGTCAGTACATTTCTCTGTTTATCCACAGTCATAAAATACATTGATGTTAGAGATAAATGATTTTATCCCATTTTTGTTATATTTTATTTCAAGTAAATGAACATCAAAGATGCTAAAATCAGTAGTAACAATTTAATGTAACTACAGTTTTATAATGCAACATTAATTCCAAGGTTTTCATCATGAATGTATTTACATTTTATTCACTCTATTTTTATTTTGTGATTATTGCATAATATCAATTTTTATCTTGATTTATAAAAATATTTGTTTTAATACTTAAGTTGCCAACTGTATTTCTGTGGAATTTTTCATATTGTTTTTGCACAGCATTTAATTCTTGTTAGCTGCTGAAAGTCATGAGTTTGAGATGGGAAGCCATATAAACTAAATAAGTATTTTTTTTCAACTGTGGCACAACCCTGTAAAAATTACAGCATTCAATTACTAGATGATTTTATTATTTCTAAATATTTAATTTGGGACTCAATCACTTTCATGATGAACCTTTAATCTCAGAAATTTAAGTATTAAAATGTATTAAATAACCCTCTATAAATCATATTAGAAGATTATTGAACAGTTTTTCCACCCCCAAAAAAGATGCAAATGGCCACTACTGTATTAGCCTGCTTCAGGCACTAGCCAGTTTTTTTGCAGAGCTTAGTACTGTATATGTGTGTTTGGTATTTGATTGGTTAGGTTCCTTGATTTTGGCGTTATGTTTTCTTTTAATTCTTAGTTGTCCAACAATTTTGCTGCTATATGTATTTTTAAATAAATTGTTGTTGTTGTTGTTAGCTGCGAAGTCGTGTACGACCCATCGCGACCCTATGGACAACATTCCTCCAGGCCTTCCTGTCTTCTACCATCTTCTGGAGTCCATTTAAGCTCACGCCTACTGCTTCAGTGACTCCATCCAGCCACCTCATTCTCTGTCGTCCCCTTCTTCTCTTGCCCTCAATCTTTCCCAGCATTAGGCTCTTCTCCAGTGAGTCCTTCCTTCTCATTAGGTGGCCAAAGTATTTGAGTTTTAGCTTCAGGATCTGGCCTTCTAAAGAGCAGTCAGGATTGATCTCCTCTAGGACTGACCGGTTTGATCGCCTTGCAGTCCAAGGGACTCGCAGGAGTCTTCTCCAGCACCATAGTTCAAAGGCCTCAATTCTTTGGCGCTCAGCCTTTCTTATGGTCCAACTTTCACTGCCATACATTGCAACTGGGAAGACCATAGCCTTGACTATACGCACTTTTGTTGACAGGGTGATGTCTCTGCTTTTTAGTGTGCTGTCTAGATTTGCCATGGCTTTCCTCCCCAGGAGCAAGCGTCTTTTAATTTCTTGGCTACAGTCCCCATCTGCAGTGATCTTGGAGCCCAGGAAAACAAAATCTGTCACTACCTCCATTTCTTCCCCATCTATTTGCCAGGAATTGAGAGGGCCAGTTGCCATGATCTTGGTTTTCTTAATGTTAAGTTTCAACCCAAATTTTGCACTCTCCTTCTTCACCCGCAACAAGAGGCTCTTTAGTTCCTCTTCACTTTCTGCCATTAGAGTGGTATCATCTGCGTATCTTAGGTTGTTGATATTTCTTCCGGCAATCTTAATTCCAACTTTTGATTCATCTAGCCCTGCCTTTCTCATGATGTGCTCTGCATATAAGTTAAATAGGCAGGGCGACAGTATACAGCCTTGCCGGACTCCTTTCCCAATTTTGAACCAATCAGTGGTTCCGTGTCCAGTTCTCACTGTTGCTTCTTGACCCGCATATAGGTTTCTCAAGAGACAA
This sequence comes from Vipera berus, assembly GCF_964194415.1. Classification (NCBI taxonomy): domain Eukaryota; kingdom Metazoa; phylum Chordata; class Lepidosauria; order Squamata; family Viperidae; genus Vipera; species Vipera berus. The sequence continues at coordinate 30,457,250 of NC_138206.1, forward strand.
ATAAGATGGTCTGGTACTCCCATCTCTTTAAGAACTTGCCACAGTTTGTTATGATCCACACAATCAAAGGCTTTAGCATAGTCAATGAAGCAGAAGTAGATGTTTTTCTGGAACTCCCTAGCTTTCTCCATGATCCAGCGTATGTTGGCAATTTGATCTCTAGTTCCTCTGCCTCTTCGAAATCCTGCCTGTACTTCTGGTAGTTCTCGATCCACATACTGCTGAAGTCTAGCTTGTAGGATTTTAAGCATGACTTTACTAGCATGAGAAATGAGTGCAATGGTGCGATAGTTTGAACATTCTTTGGCACTGCCTTTCTTTGGAATTGGAATGTAAACTGATCTTTTCCAATCCTGTGGCCACTGTTGAGTTTTCCAAATTTGCTGGCAAATTGAGTGTAGCACTTTTACTGCACTGTCTTTTAAGATTTTGAATAGCTCAGCTGGAATACTGTCACCTCCACTAGCTTTGTTGTTGCTCAGCTTTTCTAAGGCCCACTTCACCTCACATTCTAGGATGTCTGGCTCGAGGTCAGTGACCACATCATTGTGATTATCTGGGACGTTAAGCTCATTCTTGTATAGTTCTTCTGTGTAATTTTGCCACCTCTTCTTAATCTCTTCTGCCTCTGTTAGGTCCCTGCCATTTTGGTCCTTTATCATGCCCATTTTTGCATGAAACGTTCTCTTCATCTCTCCAATTTTCTTGAAAAGATCTCTGGTCCTCCCTATTCTATTGTTTTCTTCTATTTCTTTGCACTGTTCATTTAAGAAGGCATTCTTATCTCTTCTAGCTATTCTCTGGAATTCTGCATTCAATTGGGCATATCTATGTTTTTCTCCCTTGCCTTTCGCTTCCCTCCTTTCCTCAGCTATTTGCAAAGCTTCCTCAGACAGCCATTTTGCTTTCTTGCATTTCTTTTTCTTTGGTATAGTTTTGGTTGCTACCTGTTGTACAATGTCGCGAACCTCTGTCCATAGTTCTTCAGGCACTCTGTCTATCAGATCTAATTCCTTAAATCTATTTGTCACCTCTACTGTATATTCAACAGGGATATGATTTAATTCATACCTGACTGGCCTAGTGCTTTTCCCTACTTTCTTCAGTTTAAGCCTAAACTTTGCAAGGAGAAGCTCATGGTCTGAGCCACAGTCAGCTCCTGGTCTTGTTTTTACCGACTGTATAGAACTTCTCCATCTTTGGCTGCAGAGCATATAGTCAATCTGATTTCCGTGTTGACCGTCTGGTGATGTCCATGTGTAGAGCCGTCTCTTGGGTTGTTGGAAAAGAGTGTTTGCTATGACCATCGTATTCTCTTGACAAAATTCTATCAGCCTGTGCCCTGCTTCATTTTGTACTCCAAGGCCAAACTTGCCTGTTATTCCAGTTATTTTTTGGCTTCCTACTTTAGCATTCCAATCCCCCATGATGATAAGGACATCATTTTTTGGTGTTACTTCTATAAGGTGCTGTAGGGCTTCATAGAACCGGTCAATTTCATCCTCTTCAGCACTGGTGGTTGGGGCATAGACTTGGACTACTGTGATATTGAATGGTTTGCCTTGGATTCGAACTGAGATCATTCTGTCATTTTGAGGATTGTATCCCAGTATTGATTTTCCTACTCTTTTATTGACTATGAAGGCTACTCCATTTCTTCTGAGGGATTCTTGCCCGCAGTAGTATACCTGATGGTCATCTGAATTAAATTCACCCATTCCTGTCCATTTTAGTTCGCTGATACCTAAGATGTCGATGTTCAGTCTTGTCATCTCTTGTTTGACCACGTCCAGCTTTCCTTGATTCATGGATCTTACATTCCAGGTTCCTATGGAGAAAAAATCTTTACAGCATCGGACTTTCCTTTCACCACCAGACATGTCCACAGCTGAGCGTCCTTTCGGCTTTGGCCCAGTCGCTTCATTCTTTCTGGCGCTACTAGTACTAGCCCTCTGCTCTTCCCCAGTAGCATATTGGACGCCTTCCGACCTGAGGGGCTCATCTTCCAGCGTCATATCGTTTTGCCTTTTGGTACTGTCCATAGGGTTTTCATGGCAAAGATACTGGAGTGGGTTGCCATTTCCTTCTCCAGTGGATCACGTTTTGTCAGAACTCTCAGCTATGACCTGTCCGTCTTGGGTGGCCCTGCACGGCATAGCTCATAGCTTCATTGAATTACGCAAGCCCCTTCGCCACGACAAGGCAGTAATCCATGAAGGGGTTTAAATAAATAAGATTGACCTATTCTCCAACAGCATTGGAAGCAATGGTGGGATTCAAATATATGAACAACCAGTTCTCTGTGTGGATGCTGCTTCTGGAAGTCCATTCTGGGCCTGGGCAACAAAAAATTAGGTTCTGCCGGAGTGGTGCGAACTGGCTGAATCCCTCCACTGATCTGAGGACAGGACAAGAAGCAACAGGTAGACGATCATTGAAGAGAGATCCAGCCTAGAACTAGGGAGAAATTTCCTGACAATTAGATATATATATATTTACACACACAAACATCCAAAACAAATTATAATCTTGCTGGAGTGAGCTGAGCCTTAAAAACCAGTCTGCTTCATAATTAAGATCCACATTAATAACATGCAGTACTTCATCCTTTATTTCCATTAACTGATTGTTTCCCATGTGCCTGCATTTTTTTTGTACTTGAGTACATGTTCATGCAACATTAATTAAAAACAGGGCATCCTCCCACAAATTCTTTTTCACTGCTACATCCCTTTCCATGCATATTTGTGCCTGTATTCCTTGTTCCAAAAAAAGGGCATGTCCAATACTTTAGATTTTGTTGCCAAATCTCCAGCCCTAGCCAGTGCCTTAATGACCCTTTCTAAAAGGCAGCTGCCACACCCATCTGCTTATATAAAAGAAGGTTAAGGAATCATGAGTTGACATAACAAAAAGGAGCTTAGCTTTATTTATAGATGTGAAATAAATTGTCCTCAGCAAGTCAAAGGTGTAAATCAGGCTCTATCTCCATACACAGGCACATTAATTAAAAAAGAGTTTAAAATGAATGCTGTTCTTTAATGCCATTTCATAGTGCAAGCTTTTTCCTAGAAAGAAAAGGCTCTGTGATCACAGAACACTTTATTTATCCTAGTTTAGGGAGAATGTTGCCCTCTCTTGATCACGTACTGAAATGTCAAAAGATTATGAAGTATTCTAGTTGTGAAGGCCATAAATGAGCTTATAGCTGTCCTATGCTAGTCTTTATACTCAGGTATGTTTGAGGGTTAAATAGATAGGATTCAGCAGTGATTTGAAAAAAGAAACAACAATCTTTTTAATGTTAGTTCCACTTGAATTTGACACCATCTCAGTTCCTTTCTTATATTCTCCAGCAGGACTGTAGACTTACATTTGAGTCCTGGATCCTTCCATTGAAAATAGTACAAGGATGTGCAACGAATGTTAATAGAAGTGAAGCTGTTTTATAAAAAGAAAGAAACCACCCTTCTAATAATTCTAATTGGAAGTATCTTTTGAAAGACTTCCTAAGTTTCCCCACTTTTACAAAAAAACAAATTTCTGACAAATTTGGTGAAAGGTCTACTACATTGGCTTAGAAGAAAATGTTACATTATTTTGTTAACTGTCACATTTTCCTAATCTAAGTAAGGACTAGTATGTATACATATAATTAGATGTGTAATTATGATCACTATACCAAGACACTTCATTTTGAAATATAGGAAAATATCATTGTTCCATCTGAAATAGCTCAGACTTTTCCAAGTCTTCTGCCTGACCATTCACAAAAATGCAAGCAATCTATCAAAACTTATGTTATTGTTTTTCTGATTCCTAAAATCCAAGAGGTTAATAGTTAGAAACAAGAAAAAAGAGATAGTGGAGATTGTTGTGTAGCCAGTTCTTTGCAGGCATTGAGCAAGACGGAAGGTTCCAAACAGTAACATACTTTATTGAAGTCAAACAGAACAGACCTGAAACCGTGGCTGCTGCGCAGCTATTTATACGGTTGGTCTCTAGGCGGCGACCAATAGATTCAAAGGAGGCCATTCCCAGCCCAAATCTACCAATGATAGCCCTGGAGACAACAAGTCTGGCTTAGTCAGTAACCGTTACACATACACACCATTGAGCAACCGTTAATGCAGCATTTAAACAGACATGTGAATCAGTACAGGCAAAAATCCCAAGACATTACAGAGATAATCTCAATGTCATTTCTGTCAGAAAGTTTTACCAGAACATTGGAAACTACCCTCCAATACTGTAGTTGTTCCATGCTTCAAGTGAATTATAAGAAAAAGAGAAAATGGTTGTAGCATAGCACTATCATAATGGCAGAATTTTGTTGAACTAGATTGCTTTATTCCTCTTCAGTACAGTTCAAATGAGATTATTTCTTTTCACAGATTCCCATTTTTGGAGGTAGCTCCAAATTCATTAAGCATTTTTCCACTTATATATCCAAGTCATTAATTTAAAAAGATGATTTAATTAATTATTTTTTAAAAAAAGGTAGAGAACCTATGACTGAATCCTATGGTTCCCAGCTTAACACCTCTTTCAAGTTTAATGATAAGCCATTGGTCACATTTTGAATTTGTAGGAGCCACCTATGTCTTCATTTAATATCATGCCATTTAGCCTATACCAGTGATGGCAAACCTTTTAGAGACCGAGTGCTCAAACTGCAATCCAAAACCCACTTATTTATCGCAAAGTGCCAGAGGTGCATCAGCATTGTGGTGCCCTCGGGGGGGAAGGCAGAGAGGCACCTCTGAGTGCCACCTCTGGCATGCAAAAACCAGGGGTGCAAAAATGGGCCATCGTGCTGCAAGGCTCAAATACGGCCGCCGCAGTGCTCCAGGGTGCAGATATAAGGCGCTGCACAATGCAAGAATGAGGCAGGACTAGTGAGTACCATGCAGGCACTAGCCCCGCCCCATTTGCAGCATGTGCATGCTCATGGCCCCGTGTGCACACGCACACATGTAAAATGCTTCCCCCTCCCTTTTCTTCCAGTCCGCCAATTGACAGTGGTTGGTGACCTCTGCTCTACTTGAGCTTGCTAGTTGGCCGCTTTGCCTTCTTTGTGCTGGGCAGGGCTCCTGCTCCGGGCGGCGGTGGCAGCCTGATAGACATGCTGCTGGTGGCAGCATGCATGCCAACAGAGAGGGCTTGAGTGCTGCCTCTGGCATGTGTGCCATAGGTTCACCACCACTGGCCTATACCTAATTAGATTGCTAATCACTATGTCTTGGGGCACTTTGTCAAATGTTTTGCCTTTGTCAAGTTATATTGTGGCTTCTGCTTTCCCACATTCTGTTAAGCATATTACTACATGATAAAATCTGATAAAGTCAAGAATAAAGTCATGTTTCCGATAATTATCACAGTATTTTCAAGATGCATGAATAATGAACTGTTTAGCGGTAGAATCACAAAAATAGAAATTCATCCGTTATCAAAGGAAAGGAAAGAGAAGAAACATAAAGCACATTTTAAAAAGTGAAGTAGTTATGACAAAGTGGGAGAAGTGCAGTATATAATTTTAACAGTAAATAGTTGCAATTCTATATATAGTAATATAATGCAATTATTCTAATAAATATATTTTTCTAATACATTTATATAATTGTCACGTTTTAACCTACTATATTTTGTATAACAGAGTCCCATATTTCATTATATTTTCCCATACAAACTCTACTTCTATTTATTTATTTTATTTTATTGGATTTATATACCGCCCTTTCCCGCAGGACTCAGGACGGTTTACAGGGGAATTAAAACAGGAAATACAAAAGTTAAAAACAATTAAAAATAATTACAACAGTCCCTGAAAAAGTAAAAAAACCCAATTAAAATTAAAATTAAAATTCTCAGCCTGGGCCAGAGAGCTCGAAGAGCCAGGTATTCAGGTCCCGGCGGAATGAACGGAGGTCGGGGGCAGTCCTAAGGTCCACGAGCAGCTGGTTCCAGAGGGCAGGCGCACCCACTGAGAAGGCCCTCCCCCTGGGTGTTACCCACCGACAATCTTTTACCCTGAGAAGTCACTCCCTGTGGGAGCGCACTGGACGAAGGGAGCTTGATCCTGGCAGCAGGTGTTCCCTCAGATATCCCGGACCCAAGCCATTTAGGGCTTTATAGGTCATTACCAGCACCTTGAATCTCACCCAGAGGGCAACCGGAAGCCAATGCAGCTCGCGGAGTAGAGGTGTTACATGGGAGTATCGGGAAACCCCCATCACAACTCACGCAGCTGCATTCTGCACCAGCTGAAGCCTCCGAGTGGTCCTCAAGGGCAGCCCCATGTAGAGAGCATTGCAGTAGTCTAAACGGGAGGTCACGAGCGCATGAGTGACTGTGCATAGGGCATCTCGGTCCAGGTAGGGTCGCAACTGGCACACCAGGCGAACCTGAGCAAAAGCCCCCCTGGTCACAGCTCCTATGTGGTCTTCAAAATTGAGCCGGGAGTCAAGGAGGACGCCCAAGTTGCGAGCCCTATCAATGGGGGGGGTAACACCTCACCCCCCATCGTTAAAGGTGGAATGGTCTGGTTGACCCGAGATGCCGATATGCACAGCCACTCAGTCTTGGCAGGATTGAGACGAAGCCTGTTTCTCCCCATCCAGACCTGGACCGCCCCCAGGCAACGGCACATCACGGCGAGGGCATCGCTGGGTTGGTTCGGGGTGGAAAGAAAAAGTTGGGTATTATCAGCGTACTGATGATACCCCACCCCGAAACCACGAATGATCTCATCCAGCGGCTTCATGTAGATGTTGAACAGGAGGGGCGAGAGAACCGACCCCTGAGGAACTCCACAAACAAGAGGCCTCGGGATGGATCTCTGCCCTCCCGTCAACACTGACTGCGAGCGGCCCAGGAGATAGGAGGAGAACCACCGTAAAACGGTGCCTCCCACTCCCAACCCCCTGAGACGCCACAGTAGGATACCATGGTCGATGGTATCAAAAGCCGCTGAGAGATCTAATAGGACTAGGACTGAGGAACAACCCCTGTCCCGAGCCCGCCAGAGATCATTCACCAGCGCGACCAATGCCGTCTCCGTGCTGTGTCCGGGCCTGAAACCTGATTGGTACGGGTCCAGATAATCAGTTTCCTCCAGGAACAGAGGAAGCTGATGCGCCACCACACTCTCAATGGATTACTCTATAGGTAATCCATTATAGGTAGCAAGAGTAATCAGGTTGTCAACCCATTGAGTAAATGGGGCCATATATTAATTTTTCCAATGTAATTGTATATAATTCAAAATAATATCATTGTTTGAAAATTTTAGCTTTTGTTGCACAATCGCATTTATACAGTCCTTTCTCCTAAAATTTAGTTAAGTATAGAACACCGTAAAGACAGGTGCCAACAAAATGCTATCATAGACAATCCTTTTCTATACAGACGTAATAGAGTCCAATAAATTTTAAATATTTTTATTGTAGTTTTAGCAAATGCCATTGTCTCCGCCCCCCTGGATGGGAAAATGCTAGCAAGCACCAGAGTTCTAAAAGGCTTAAAATGCTGGCATTCTCTAGTATCTTTGCCAGACTTTAAGGTCTATTCTTCCAATATGTGGGAGGATTCTCCTCCCTGTATTGAGGGGAGGAGAACTCTCTTGGCATGCTGGACAAACAGACCTCAAATCCAACATTCCCTCCACTTACGTTCTTTGCCAGCTTCCCTACTGACTTTTTTAGGAAGTCAACAGAGAAGATTGCATATGGTGATCACATGACTGCATGGCATTTGGCAACCAATCATAAATTTGAACAGATTGCCAAGCACCCAGAATACAGTCATGTGTTCTGCAGAGGCCTGCATGCCTGGAAAGCTTTACCAGCTGTTTACATACCTGTTCCAAGGCTGTCATAACTAAGAATGGTCATTAAACGACCACGCCTAAGCCAAGGATTACTGCACATAAATTTTCTCCATGACAATCTATTCCTAACTTGGTTTTTCAGGGTTTCCATAATATACTCAACGCACATTAAATGAATCCATTCACTTTACTGCTGATCATTCTCTTTGTTTCTTCCTTTCCTTCTTTCCCAACATTAAAGCCTTCTTTAGAGAGCTAGTTCTTCTCATGATGTCTTCAAAGCTTGCATTTTACATGAGATGCACACAATTAAATACAAGATTAATTTCTTCCTACATGCCAGTTCAGATAAATCTGTTAAGCAATTTTCTTTATAAGCTTCATGTATAAATGTGTTAATGATCTGATTATGTAAATGCTGTGCCATACTAAACTGATGTTGTAATCTTTTAATACTCCTTTAGCCTGCTACAGCCTGTAATAGAATTGCATTTCAGTAAGAAAAAAACCACAATATTTTTGCCTCAAAGAATGATTTAAGAATTTTTTAAAAGATTAAAGAAATCTATTAGCGTGAAAATTTGTATTTCTTTACATAGAACTCAGCTCCTATTGATCTAATACCTCTAAGGTTGACAGAATGGTCAGGCCAAGGAGTAGCAGCAATTTTCTGCTCAATCAGTTTTTGTTTGTTCCCCTACTAGCTTAAAGTGGCAACAACAATAACAACATGTAAGCAATAACAGGCATTCAAGGAAAATACATTTTAAAGCATTCCAATTAATTTTCTGATTTTTATTCCAGATTTGGGGTATTGGAAAGTATGGGAAGAAGGGATTTAGGCCTATTAAATCAACTCTTTTCTCACTATATATTTTAATAAGTTTCCAACTTCGAAGATTTCCAATCCATTCATTCATTCACAATATGTACATTCTGTCTCAATTACAAGACTTTCAGTGATACAAATTGGTTCTTTCACAAACAAGTGAGATGGAATGTTGTATATTGCCCTCCAATATTGGAGTATCTTCTCCAACCTCAGAGGGAGGAATGTAATCAATGCATTAGGATACAATTCCAGTCAACAACAATATTAACTGAAGTTGAATGGAGATAAAGCTGATGAATCATGGAAGGAATGACAGTGAGGAAGACTATGCCACAATATGTGCAAAAAAATACCTTACACTTTCCATTAATGATTGTGCATCTACAGGAACAGAAAAAGCTGACTTTGACAAGAAAAAGTTGAAAATATTATGTGACAGGTGACCCTGAGGACACAGATAAACCTCCAAGTGGCCTCAATAACCCTCTAAAAGAAGGCAAATGACCAGCTGTCTGCAAGGAATACAAAACCTTCCGTTACCCACCATCCAGGCAGAGCTGAAAAAGCTTCTTGGATAAGAAGTGAACCGTCTTCAAAGAAAAACAAGAAAGTCCAGTTGTCTCTTGAAAAAGCACCTTTGAGACATTATGTGACAGGCTTTCATAGAAAATAATATTGAAGTTATACTAAGCTCTGATTCAAGCTGTAAAAATTATTAGACAGGAAATGGCTGAATATATTAGCAGTTTTAATGGACACTTTGAGAATTTCTGTTAAATTAAATCTGTGGCCCCAAGCAGTGCTTGTTATTGTGAATGAGATTCTTTATGGACCTTGAATTGAAATTTATGGCATTAACATTCACCACCTCATTCTTGCAATATCAATATTGTAATCTTTTGTATTTTGCAGGATCAGCTCTGCCACATGAATTCCTAGACAAATGCTGGTACTACAGCAATATTTCTCAGCAGGCAAACTGATGCCATTTATACTATGTATATGGCTGCTCTGGATGTAGCTGGTATTGGGGAACAAGGTCAGTCTGATTTAGCAAAACTGGTAAAAGAAGCAGCCCTGGCCAGCAAAGAACATTGAGCCCACTGACAGAGGCATCTTAATTGCACAGCTCCCACTTCATTGCTGTTGTTATTAGGCAGCCAATGAGGCTGAGGAGGACCCGGTGGTAGAGTTCCAGAACCATACATCTGAAATCATGTTTATTACCATTTTAATTATCCCAATATATGTACATCAGGGGCAGTGTAATTAAGATAGTGCAACCCAGGAGAACAATCTGACAGTCTGTTTGCCAAATGCCAAATTATGGGAATAGAGTGCTGTGCACCCCGGGATTCTCATTTAAAAAAAAAAGTCATATGCCCTTGAAAACCCAAAGACTGGAAGCCAACCCAAAGTTTGGAAGCCAACTGGAAGCAGATTTACATATAGGATGGACAGAGAAACAATATATTTTAGATTATCAACTTCTGAAAAAATTAGAGAGAAAAACAAGTTTTGGACAGTGGAAATACTATTCAACCCTGAATTTCAAATACATAGAAGTTGCAGATCTCAGCCCTCTATACATGTTGAACATTGAGAAATCCTTACTCTTGCTTCCTACATTGTGTTCAGCAAAACTGGTGAGAAGTTTTACTTTTTGTCAGTGCTTTTTTTCTAAAAAAAAAAAAAGGTGCCAGAACTCACACATGTCATACAACCCACCTTGCCTACCCTACAAGGTTCCATCCAAAAAAGGTGCCGGAACTCCGTTCTGAGCGTTCTATGAGAAAAAAAGCCCTGCTTGTTGTAAAGATGTACTTGTACAATTAAAAAGGAAGACTGCACAATCATACTTATAGCTGATATATAATTCATTGAACATATCAACCATTTTTGGCTCCAGATTAGTATTTTGTCAGCAAAGCTATAAGCATGGGCAAAAAATGTATATTACAAATGAAAAGCAAGAAATAGAAGGTGTGTAGCCAGGAACGTTAGCATCAGGAATAGAAGAGTAAAAAAAATGAATGGAAGGAAATGCATCAGTGAACTTTATTATTGACCATGCTATGTGAGGTTTGCTGAAACTTGTAATTTGGCAACATCACGTGGGTCTCAGATTGTCCATTCCTGTTTTTAACATTAAAATGTTTATCATGAAATCTGTTTATTTTCATTACTACAAACTAATATAACTTTGTGTTCCCTAGATGTGTTGGATTTTAATTTCATAATTCCCCCACAATTATCATTTGTTTTTATTTTATACACCAGGTTGAACTAACTTGTCAACCTCTATCAGTGCAAGAAAGAATAGGAGACAAGAAAAGGAGGATCATAGATAAGATAGAAAAGGGTAGAGTCATGAACATCCAGGTAGAATATTTCTGAGTGGAATTATACATATAAATTTTACGTAGGGTAAAATCTGGTATATTCCTAAGGCAGATTGCAAGTGAACCTGAAAGCAAGAGATAGATATACTTTCTAGCAAAGGTAAAATTGCTACTGTTTGATAATAGCACTGAACATTTAATCAGTGTTGTTGTTGACCATTTACATAATGAAGTAGGATTTTCAGTTTGCAAAGCATTTAGCCCAGCCTACAGTTTTGCTATATCCTCCCGTCCTCTCACTGGACAGTTGCCCTTCTGCTGTTCCCTCCCAATTTTCCATTGCAGGAAAGCAATTGATAGTTACTTTACTTCCTGTGGGAAATCTTACTCAACATATATACTACAGCCAGTTTTAAACAGAAAAACTTTATTGTCATCCTTTAGTTCTCTCATCTCTTCTCAAGCAGTGATTGCTGCAATAAGATAGTGGTTATAACACTTTCCTAATATATAGAAGATTTTTGTCTTAAAGTTCCACACAAGTGGGCTTTTCTACTGGCCTTTTCTCCTCTAATCAGTCTGTAGGATGGCCTGTTTCATTTGCTTAGTCACTTGAGTTTGTTTAGTTCACTGATGGAGTAATTTACAAAAAGGCCAGCAGACAAAAAAATAAATAAGCTAAAGGTAAGAAAATAATAATTAAAATGAATTATTTCTGCAATCATCTATATATTAAGGAAGTGTTGTAACTATCATGCTATTGCAGCAGAATTGCAAAAAAGAAAAAAAAATAGCTCAGAAAATGATTAGAGATCTACAAGGCTGAACCACTTATTCAGCTGAAGAGGTATTCCTATTTCATATGCTCATTAGACATCACAAAACTTCTTTGTGTGACCATAACCCTTTCAATAGCTTTTTAAACATTTTGATCACTATTTCTTGGAACAGGTTGTACTCATCCATATCACCCGTCCATTTCCATAGCCACCACACTATACATCATTCTGTTATTGTTGAAGATAGCCCATGTATTGTACTTTGCACATGTTACAACCAAACAAGATTGGAGTTTGGAGGTAATGGTGAATGGGAGTAGACATGATTAATGAATATAAAACCATGCACAGCATAAAACAGTGGAAGATACCTTTTTCACATATTTTACAACACTAGAATTTAATTGACCAAATAAAATGACAATAGATTCTAGAATAAATTATCCTATGTAGAGGGACTAAATGGCCAGATGCCTAAACTCTGCTCCTGTCCTAAAAACTACATTTATCTGCATGATAATTGAGGGTGGGAGGGGAATTGATTTTGAGGCCCTAAATTTCGGCTCCAAGAACCACTCCTACAACTCATGTCATTCCCAGCTAGCAGTGCTATTGTGAACACTGGTGTAATTAACTGTAATTTATACCACTTAATTGCAGCTCTTATCTAGCACATTAATAGAAATATTGATACTATCCTGAAAATTGGGGTGCTTCCACATATCTCATTGATCTGTTGGAATGCAGGGAGCATCAGTAAGCAAAAATGAATACAAAAGATCATTGTAACTCCAGTCTCTTCTTTAGAATGGCTGGTCTTACTACTTACCCACTTAAAGCCATTAAGTGCCAGTGTTGGGAGATTTAAGGTCTACCAGCATATTGTATATCTTTTTTTAGTTAGGAATGTGGTAGATCAGGGGTCCCCAACCCCCGGTCTGTGGACCGGCATCGGGCCTCGGCATGCCAGCAACCGGGCCACGCAAACAAGTGAAGCCCCATCTGTGGGATGCAGGCAGCACACAAAACCATGCCCCCTCTGGTCCATGGAAAAACCTTTCTCTATTGAACCAGTCCCTGGTGCCCAAAAGGTTGGGGGCCTCTGTGGTAGATCATGTATCCAATTTTCTACCAATAGCCTATGTTCCCTTAACAGGACAATTTCTTAATTCATAAGTGGCCAACTGGAACCTTAATGTCAAATTCAGAACATGTCATTCATGCCTGGGGAAAGACAGGAGAAGTGCAACAACAACAACAACAACAACAACAACAACAACAACAACAACAACAACAACAATAATAATAATAATAATAATAATAATAATAATAATAATAATAATAATAATAACAATATACATCCTGCGACGATATCTGTAATACCATCAAATATCCACGTCTGCCTATTCCAGGTCCTTGGCAAGGACTCGATAGGTAGACAAAAATGCCAAATCCAGTCTGAACATCTGGCTGACTGTGCGATGATCAATAATAATAGTAATACTATGTTTTAAGAAAATACTTTAGCTGTATGTATTTGGTTCTCCAAATTTACATTAGTTTAACTCTGAATCACAAATCTCAAGATTGAATTATAAACTGTAGTGTAAATATCAGTCTGATTAATCAAATATGACTTTCTCTGAGGTCAGTTAAAGATCAATAACATTTTGAAAGAAATATTGAATTGTATTTAGAAACTCTATAAGTATTTTATGCATAGATAGTTAATCAAGGATTAAGCAATGATAATTTATCCTTAATATTTAGTTTAAAGGTCAACACTGAAGCAAGTCCCATGTTTTACCTGTTATTTCAAGACTGCTGAAGTCTCAGCAGGCCTTGAACATAATCAGATTACCAATAACTAGTTCAAAAGGAACAATGCCATCTAGTGTTATATGCAAAAGTAATCACATTAAAAAATGAAACATTTTATTTGAGATGTTTTTTACAACCATGAGTTTGTAGCTGCAAAAAGCAAGTACTGAAATAGATCCAACTGGTTTGTCAAGTTTAGCATTTAATGTCTAGTTCTGTAATGTATTAATTAAGTCTAGAATAAGAACAAAAAAGTCTGGGGAGTTAGCATCTAGTTCTAGTTGGTATTGGGGCAGAAAGTTTGCAAATCACCCTATGTCACAATGTAATTCTCTTAAGATTTCTTGGGGAACAGGAAACAGAAATGTTTAAGAACCATGGATTCTCATTTTATGTTTATATTATACAGTTTTATATTACAGAAACACATAGGCCTCTTGTATGGAAATTAAACCTGCGTGATTCTTAGAATTCCTGTTTGTTCTTGCCGCCTGAAAGTAGACATCAGTACTGATGTCAGAAATGAAAGTGTATTTCCCAGAAGACAAACTGGGAGCTGATATGCTAACACAGCATATCTAGCATCAGTATTCTAGAAACAAAAAACTTGCCAATTTAACAGCAACGCGAGCTGGCAACTAAAAAGTCAGCAGTAGACAGCAATAACTACAGAGTATTTTTTTTTATTTTAATTCCATTTATATCCCGCCCTTCTCCAAAGACTCAGGGCGGCTTACAAGCTTAGCAGTAGTAGCTATAACTACAGCAGAGCCAAAAAATGAATAAGTATTATTACAAATAACAATCTTTACTAACACAATTTCTATTTTCATTTTTAAATCTGAACCACGGGTAGTCCTCGCTTTATGACCACAGTTTTCTCTTTTTTAATAAAGGAGAATATTTGTATCTCAGGGTTGACATGAGGGGTCCTTGGTGCTCTCTGAGCTTGTTTATTTTCTTGCAGACATTTTCTTACCCATACTAGGTAACATCATCAATTCTAGTCTAGCACATCACTACCCACTGACGATGTTACCTAGTTTGGGTAATGAAACATCTGCAAGAAAACAAGCAAGCTAAGAGAGCACCAAGGACCCCGCATTTCTCTTTTCTGGCAGAGGGAATGCATAAGTGACTATCTAGCTAAAACTGATTTTTCATCCTACAGTATCACGTAGTTAATACTACGGCAATATATTGACATGTTCAATAATTTTAATTAACTATTTATTTTAATATATATTGTACATGTAATTCTCAGCTTACAGTCCTTCATTTAGCACCTGTTCAAAGTTTCAACAGCACTGAAAAAAGACACAACAGGTCCCCATACTCATGACTGTCGCAGCATCCACATGGTCATGTTATCAAATTTCGGGCCACTTGGCAACCAGCTTGGATTTACAATGGTTGTAGAGTTCAAGGGCCATGTGATGGCCATTTGCAATTTTTCCAGTCAGCTTCTGACAATCAAAGTCAATGGAAGAAGCCAGATTAATTTATCAGCCAGATGATTCATTAACAACTGCAGTGATTCATGGCAAAAATCATAACTTTGGATGTGACTCACTTAACAATTGCTTTGATTAGCAACAGAAATTTTGGTCCAAATTGTGATCTTAAGTCGAGGATTACCTGTATGTCATTCTGTAAACTATTTAAAGTGATATGATTTGGAGAGCATAGATGTATTTCTAATAATGAGGTAAAAAATGAAAACTTTTCAAAATTAATTGCTACAGAGGTAGCTGGGAAACATTACAAAGCAGCAGTTTTGAAATTATCACATGATAACTTTAAGTAAAAAGTGAGCGGTAAAAGAATTATTGTGCAAAATTCTTTCATTCTGTTTATTAATTTGGCTAAGAAAGATTTGTGTGTCCATTATGGATTTTATCCAGCAGGTGGAGCTCTCCGGTTTTCTTTCTGCTCAAAGCTGAGAAAGCAGCTTCCATTTGCTCTCTTCAACAGACAAAATTATATGTTTCTTCTTAATTTGCTTGTGACGTTCAAACAAACAACAACACAACACACTTCACTGAAATGAAGGGAAACAAATAAATAGATTTCATATGAAACATTTGCTAAAATGAATTACATTACAGCTGCGATTTATTAATTTATTAATTATTTATTTATTGAAGAAATTTGTAAAGCCAGACATCTACCTGACAAAAAGCTGGGTAGTGAACACACCATATAAAAGTCACCAATAATAAAATACAAACTCACACACAGAGAACGGTTGAGACCCTCTCATTAAAATCACAAAAAACTGTACCATACCTCTGCATTGGAGCTCCTAAACTAACAGTCTGGTGCCAATACCTAGAGTACGGGTGTCAAACTCGCCATGTCATGTGACGTGTCACAACATATCACAACTTTTTTTGCATTGCCAGAGCTGGGGTGGGCATGGCCTCCGTATGATGCAGCTGGCCCACAGGCCGGCAGTTTGACACTCCTGGCCTAGAGGAACTACTAGGTGTTCACAGCCTTTGGAAAGGCCAGTAAAGTTGGTATTGTTTGTATATCTGGAGAGAGGCTGTTTCTTAGGGCAGGTGCCATTATAGAGAAGGCCTATTTTTAGGGCTCACCAAGTGACATTCTCCCACCTAGGATACCTGGGCTCTGTCTGATATATGGAATGTATTGAGAAGCCTACCAGGAGTCACTGCAGCTTGCATAGGAGTAGTGTTATGTAGATGTAGTATGGTGTGCCCAATACTTTATGTGCTGTCAAATTATGGATCATCTGAAGGTTCCAAATGCTTTCCAAGGACAGCCCATATAGGGCAGATTATAATTTATTTATTTAATTATAAAATTTATACCACGCTCATCTTACCTCTAGGTAATCAGGACATAATTTAGGCATTAGTGACCGCTGTGCCTTGATTAGCACAGCTGGTGTACAAGATATATTTCTGCAAATTTCTGGCTATGTCTGTCCCCTGGCCATTGAACAGTAACCATGAATCCAGGAGAACCTCTAGACCAGACATGTCAAACTTGCAACATCACGTGACATCGTGCAGCGTATCAGGACAGTTTTGCCATTGCTGGCAATGGGGTGGGCGTGGCTTCCCCATGACGCATCTGGCCCATGGGCCGGCAGTTTGACCCCCCCTGCTCTAGACTATACAACAGGTCTGCCTGGAGAAGTTTAACCTCATTTAGAGTTAGCAATGGAAAATCACCAGATAAACGTAAAACCCACAGCCACTTGTCAGGGTTGAGTAGAAGACAGTTCCTCCCCATCTATGCACAGACAGTTTCTGGGCACTAGGAAAGCACTTTGTCACCTCAGGGCAGAAGTATACAACTGTGTACCATCAGCATTCCCAGTTCTATCATATAATCTCTGTTTCAGATGGCACCCAATGTAACAGGGGCAGAGGCTGGACCTCGCCCTCCTACCAATAGTGACTGCAAACAACCTTGGAAAAGGAGAAAAATCACTCAAGAACTGTCCTTTCCAGTCCCTGAGTTTGAATTGAGTATTATGATTAAGAAGGCTAGAATGGAACCACAGCCTCCTTTCTGAGCATGCCAGAGGTAATCCAGAAGCATGACGCAGCATCCCAAGGACACTCTCCACTTTCCTGGGAGTAATTAGATTGAACTCAGGCCAGATACAGTAATTAGACAAGACTGAGGCAAAGTTATCTCTGTGGGGCCAGCACAGATGGAATCCAACTCCAAGTAGATCTGAGCAACCATCAGATGCTAATCATAACCCTCACATTAAACCTTAAAGGGATCTTGTGTCAGCTTTGCAAGGTAGTCCAAACAAGAGGAGTATTAAGTCTAACTTTATTGTAAGTTTATTGTTTAACATAATCTTGCAAGTTTCACAGTGCATATCTCCCCTTGCTTTTTACAGTCCAAAAAACTAGACTAGCCATGTACCCATTTCTTTGTGGGCTCAGCTGCCTCTTACCTAACATTGTTTACTCTGCTGCTGTTCCTCCTGTCTCTTGTCATTGCAATATACCATTATAATCTCTGACCCCTTATTACCCAGGAGCAACCAAGTAATCTGAAGCACGATTGCATGGCACTATCTGTGGTTGCAAAACGGGTGAAGAAATAAGCATGTTTCACAGCCCTTATTACCATAAGGTAGAACTTAATACAGCCTCTTATCTATGCTCTATTGTACTTGCTCTTTGTCTTTCTCCAACAGCTTTCTAGATGTCTCTTCCATGACTTCATTTCCCACAGTGACTCTGAAAACCAACTCTTCAGTCATAACTTGGATATTGTTAGTTGTGTCCCATGATAATAGAACTTAACTAGAAATTTGCTCTTTGGCAGTGAAGGAAAATGCAAAGATGAATCACAATGCTGTCAGGAGTGACTTCTGGCAAAAAGTGTCCATCTATGCTGATTTCCATGCACAAAGAGGGTTTTGTAATATTTCAATTAACGTTAACAAACCTTGGTGTGTATTGATTTTCAGCAGGCTTCTATAATGTGTGGTGGTTGCAATCAGATATTGTTGCAATGATCTGCTAAAAGGTGATATATTTCAGAGATACAATTCTTTAGCCTTTTTTTAAGGGGGAAAGTAAACCATGTACCTGTTATACATTTCCTTTTTGACATTTTAATAATTTACTTAAACTCTGTTATTATCTAACATAGTTGGAGTTTGCATTCATCCATCTCTGTTACAATGCAAACCCATAAGGTAAGTTTTATAGACCAAGTGTGGCCAGGTTGCCTGCAATTCTTTTCCATCATTAAAGACAGGATGGCTATGGGGCAAAGTTTCCTCATATTTTTGCAATCCTTTTCCTCTTCTTGTGCCAAATGCTATAGTACAGCTGTGAGCAGTTTTTCCATCTGTGACCTCAACCTGCAGACCCCATGAACTGCTGGTAGAATAAAAAGTCTTATGTATTGCTTTAGCTAATAAGAAGAGTAGGATAAGGCAATCTAAATGGAAGAAATTAGTGCTGTGTGCAATTATCTTTGTTTCATTACTTTGTTTGAATGCAGTGCTGAAGGAGTTGAAATTTTATTCATTCTTGATGGGCAACCCAGATAAAAAGTAGGATATTTTCTTATAGAACTACAGTACTTTAAATCCTGACTCAACTAAAATGAAGGTTAGGAAATAACTAAAGGAACTATAATAATGTCTGAAGTGCTTTACATGTTTGCATTATTAATAGTTACAAGGTCCTTCTACTTGTATAAGCTGTTGCATCACTTTCACAAAAGAACAAGGTTTTTGCAAACCTTTGAAAGAGATCGTGAGTCACCCAAAGGATATTTTCAGACAAAGATAATGTGGACATTCTGTCTCATTCACAGAACTTTATGTGGAGAAATTCAGATGTTGTTATGTTTATTTGGTAACTGCTTTTTTCCATTTTTTCCCAGAGGGGGAAAAATCATAGGAATTGTGTCTGAAAACACCTCATGAATCAGTTAAATGGAGATTTAGAAATTGGATTGGTTCATTTACACAGTTACAAAAAGAAGATTGAAGTGTCAGGTTTTTAGTGTTTATGTGAAACTATATCCTGTACTGCTATTAAAAGAGCATGTATAACTGTTGCATTTATAAACCTAAGTGAGAATAATTTGTATTAAAAAAGATGCCACAGAAACAAGAACCTAACAGATGTAAAGAGAGGTCCTAGGATATCCCATGCTTTTTTATAAGAAGGTGGTGTTTCCTTTTCTGCCCTGCTTCAAATTATTCTCCTAATTATCATATTTATTTGTTAGGAGGAAGAATCCAAGTTATTTTGGCTGGATCTAGTTTTGCTTTCCTCTCCAACCTTTTTGCTGTAAAAAAAAATCCCCTGCTTGTGCTAATGAGCTTGTTTCATTAGATATATTCATTCTTTGTTCTTCTGGAGTTTGTCCTCTTCCTGCACTACCATGCCTCCTGTTCTCTGCCAACTGTAATTTGGGCAATCAGCATTTGCATTTTGTTTTTATTATACGGTATAGCTTTATTATATTCTGAATATTTAGAGAAAGAGATTGTGCTTCTTGAATAAGATTGTTCTACATTCAGTACAATATAAATAAGATAACTTCTTTAAAACACACTGAGGCATAGTAATTAATATGTGAATGTATGTATGAGGCTGTTATTGTGAAGTGGTGGCACATTTGCAGATCAGCTTCTGGGCAGAGAAAGTTTCTTTTGCTTTTTTTTTTTTTGACTGAAACTTGCAGCACAGAGCACACAGTGTAATAAAATTAGAGATGAGTTCATAGCCTGAGTTTTAGTGTGTCATGCTGCCCTTCTTAAAGAAGGAAACAATTATGTGTCTTTCCTATCCACGGATTTCCTGGAATCTTGACGGTCACTCTTTGGAAAAAAAAATAGGCCCCAGCTTAGCCAATGGCTGGCAAGTGCTGTGAGCCATAGCTTGGCTTCATGCAGTCTTTGGCACAAACTAAGCCATCATTTTTTTTCTCTCATTTTGAATTAAAAATTTCTCCCTTATATTTTGAAGCCTTAAGCAATGTAGGTCTTATATATTTCAAGATGCTGTTTTTCACATATATCCCTGTTCCAAAGGGTATCTTTTTTTTTTGAGCTGACAACTTGTAGCAAATTAAAGTAACAACATCCTTTTTCTAATATGATATAGAAATTCCAGAAATTCAACATTGCCTAGAGCTTGAAGTTATTTTGGAGTGCAGCTGCATATTTCAGTTGCTGCACTGATTGGTGAGCAGGGACTCTTTAAATACTAGAGTTAACATGAGTGATGTACAAAGGAAAGTGACACAAAAGCCAACCATGTTCCTTAGGGGAGGAAAAATCTTCATGCATTCGTAAATAAGCCATTCTAATCTTGTGCCTCTAATTCTTGATGCTGTACCACCATAACACACTAGCATGATCATTGAGAATTCCCAGCAAACACATCTGGCAACACTAGGTTAGGGAAGGTTGCCAGAAACCAATGATTTTACTTGAATTGCAAGGACTCAATAAATCGGATCTGATCTTAGCTTTCTCATTTCAAAGTAATATTTTTCTTTTTTTCCTCATTTTAAAGTAATATTTCTTTCTAGTTTTATTTCATTAAGCATTAGTAATCCCAATCTTGCAGTACTGGGGTATTACTTGCCAACAATAAATTACCTCTAATATCAGAGGCAACATACTTAGAAATGCTGTTTGTTGGCAAATAAGAATAAGAAAAATTTCCATAAAACATGTGATGCCATTGTGGGAAGGAGGACGCTAGACTTGATAGGACTTTGGTCTAGTCAAGTATAGCCTTCCATATTTTTATTTTCTTGTCAGAAATGTTTTCATTCTGGTGCTCTTTTTATACAAAAGACAATGTTGTTGCTGCTGTTGTTGTTCCCTGAAAGTCTCCCTCAGAAACAGGTTTACCATGAGGCTAATAGAAGCAGTTATCTTAGGCAGCAAGTGCTCAGAGGTGGTAGTAAAACAGTGTAAGAAAAATCTGTTTGACATATAGTTTGTCCATTAATTGCTAATTAATGGCAAATTTATTTTACATTTCAGGGGGAAAAAATTGGCTGTACCTTTACATCACCTTTAAAGCTTCTGTGCATGCAGCTGGCATTAGCTTACAATTCCACTTCCAGTTTTGGTGTTGATCACTGTTAATTTCTACCCTCTGTCAGATATTAACACCACCACCTCCTTCTTCAAAGCATAGAATGCTAATTAACTACTATTTCATCCAAGCACACAAGGCAAAGAAAAATGTTTAAAGTACAGGATGTGTTCACCTAAAGTACAAAGTAAAAAAGTTTTACTGATCCAGAATGTCCTTTTAATTGTAATAAAAAAGAAAATAAATTATTTTTAAGTAGATGCCATTAATGGCCACATAAATCAATTAGAATGTTTGAATTCACATAATGCCTGGTTATCCAACACATATCAAAGACATGTACACTTAAACACAATTAGCTAAAAGTAATTATATGAAGAACACTTGCAGAAATTGGGTATGTATAGTTTAATGAAGAGAAGGACTAGAAGTGATATGATAGCAATTTCTAAGGGGCTGCCACAAAGAAGAGGGGGGTCAGTCTATTCTCCAAAGCACCTGAAGGCAGGACAAGAAGCAATGGATGAAACTAATTAAGGGAAGAACCAACCTAGAACTAAGGGGAAATCTCTTGACAGTTAGAAAAATTAATCAGTGGAACAAATTGTCTCCAGAGGTTTGGGTGCTCCAACACTGCAGATCTTCAAAAAGAGATAGGCAACCACTTATCTGAAATGGTATAGGGTTTACTGTTTGAGTAGGGGGTTAGACTAGAAGACCTCCAAGGTCCCTTCCCACTCTGTTAATCTGTTATTCTGACATGCTCTTTCTACATGCTTTTTCTGAGACGACTACAGGGGTAACCTGAGACCAGGCCATAGATGGAGAAAGTAGTGTTGATAGCTGATCCTGCTTTCCAGCCCCTAGTATCTATCTTTTATACTTGGTCACTAAATCCTCAGTGACCCTGTTATTTGAATAAGGCATCTCACTTGGCACGTGTAACTGGGATCTGGGTAGGCCCAGAGGGGAGCCTCCCCCACCCAAGATATGCCTATCTGGATTTTTGACTTTGGCATCAGTCATGGGACCATAACAAGGGTGTAATGTTATAATTTAATAAAGTCCTAATGGCTTTCAGGGGCTTTGTGCTGTGGGTGATTAGATTTGAGAAATCCTGTGCTTGAAGCTGAGCAATAAGGAGAAGTTGAGTTTCTTGTTGTTCTGTCCCCCATTTAAGCAGTTCAACTCCATCACCAAGAGAACTATCAGTCAAGAAAGAAAATGATTGAAACCAACTAAGCATGAATAAAAGTCTACATTAGAGGCTGCATTGCAATGATAAGAGCAGAAAAAACATATATTTGTACTTTATTTGCAATCTAACTGCAGCTACAAAGACAAGAAAGTCCCTTTTAAGATAGCCATTTCTTTACTGGAGATAACAACCATTGTACATGGCTGTTTTATAAGATTGATGAACTTGTTTGGACTTTGGGTTCATAGTTGGACTGAGATCATTGAGGAACAGTGTGGATCAGTTACCTGGAAAGAGCTTGATCCTGGAAATCCTTAGGAATAGAAAGAATAATCCTTGGACTGTTAACCCTGCCACCTGTTAGATCCATGTCTCTTCTTAATGATAGCTTCCTAGGAATAACATAGTTGAAGCCAATAGACTGGTGATTTTTTCTGTGAGGGAAAGGGTGGTTTTACCTTTCTTAAAGGAAGCTTTGGTGCATCCTCTCTCAGGACAATTTGTCTAGTGTCCACCTCTCTTTTTGGGGAAAATTGTTAAAAGATGGTTAGACTACAGCTTCACAGAGTCCTTCACAGGGCATTTTTTAGTTGTGCTTCCAGCCAGACCATAGCACTGAGATGACAACCACACTTATTGATGACCTGTGCAGGAGCTGGGATGGGATAGTGCAACAATCCTTATTCTCCTTTATATCTCAGCAATGTTCAATATCAATCAATCACTTTATCTCTCTGGATAAACTAAAGAGATTGAGAGTGGATAATATAGGTTGCAGTGGTTTGCCTCCCATCTCTGGTTCTAATTGTTCAATAACTACATGAAGACACTGGGTGATGTCATCCATTGGAGCAATGTCATCAGTATGGTGGTGATAGCCAATTCTCTCTCTCTCTCTCTTTGTGTGTGTGTGTATGTGTGTGTGCACGCGCACGCACACGCATGTAAGAAAACACTACTTCATCCTCTTAGCCCATGCCCACACAGATACTTGCTGGCATATAGATGTTTGTGAACAAGATCATAGTTTCCATTTTTTTAGTAGATTTACTACAGGAGCATTTTGCTGTTAAAGAGTTCAACATCCAGGAAATGAAGGCAAGTGCACAGGTAATAACTTGGATTATGAGGGTTTCCTTGACAACTGGAGGATTAAATTTGATGTGAACTATGAGGAACAATTAAGAACTTTGTCCAACCTCTCCCACCCCCACAGTTTACATTAATACTAACCTTTTCTGTTGTTGTTGTTATTATTATTATTATTATTATTATTATTATTATTATTATTATTATTAATAATAATAATAATAATAATAGTAATAATAATAATAATAATAATAATAATAATAATAATAATAATAATAATAATAATAATAATAATAATAAAAAATAAGTTGGAAGGGACCTTGGAGGTCATCTAGTCCAACCCCCTGCTCAGGCAGGAAACCCTATACCATTTCAGAAAAATGGCTGGCCAGTCTCTTATTAAAAACCTCCAGTGTTGGAGCATTCACCACCTCTGGAGGCAGGTTGTTCCACTGGTTAATTGTTCTAACTGTCAGGAAGTTTCTCCTTAGTTCTAGGTTGCTTCTCTCCTTGACTAGTTTCCATCCGTTGCTTCTTGTCCTGCTTTCAGGTGCTTTGGAGAATAGCTTGACTCCCTTTTCTTTGTGGCAGCCCCTGAGATATTGGAACACTGCTATCATGTCACCCCTTACCCTTCTCTTTATTAAACTACGCATACCCAATTCCAGCAGCCGTTCCTTATATGTTTTAGTCTCCAGACCTCTAATCTTTGTTGCTCTTCTCTGTACTCTTTCTAGAGTCTCAACATCTTTTTTACATCGTGGTGACCAAAACTGGATGCAGTATTCCAGGTGTGGCCTTACCAAGGCATTGTAAAGTGGTATTAGTACTTCACGTGATCTTGATTCTATCCCTCTGTTAATGCAGCCTAGCACTGTGTTGGCTTTTTTGGCAGCTGCAGCACACTGCTGGCTCATATTTAAGTGATTGTCCACTAGGACTCCGAGATCTCTCTCACAGTTACTACTATTGAGCAAGGTACCACCTATACTATACCTGTGCATTTGATTTTTCCTGACTAAATGTAGAACCTTACTTTTTTCACAATTGAATTTCATTTTGTTAGATAGTGTCCAGTGTTCGAGTCTGTCCAGATCCTCCTGTATCTTAAGCCTATCTTCTGGAGTATTGGCTATTCCTGCCAGCTTGGTATCGTCTGCAAATTTGATGAGTTCCCCATCTATCCCCTCATCCAAATCGTTGATGAAGATGTTGAAGAGCACTGGGCCCAGGACAGACCCCTGAGGCACCCCACTACACACTTCCTTCCATGTAGATGCAGTTCCATTGAGGACCACATGCTGAGTACGGCCTGTCAGCCAGCTACGAATCCATCTGGTGGTGATGCTATCTAACCCACATTTTTCTTATCTTTTCTTATCAAGTAGTAGGTTGTGATCTACTTTATCAAATGCCTTACTGAAGTCCAAGTAAATTATATCCACAGCATTCCTCTGGTCCACTAATTTTGTCACTTGGTCAAAGAATGCAATAAGATTTGTCTGGCATGATCTGTTTTTGACAAACCCATGTTGGCTTTTAGTGATAACTTTGTTCGCATCAAGGTGTTCGCTGATTTGTTGTTTGATTATCTTTTCCAGAATCTTTCCAGGTATTGAGGTCAGGCTGATAGGTCTGTAGTTTCCTGGATCTAATGCTCTCTGTGTTGTCTCTGACCTGTGCCACAGTATTTCATACCATATGTTTACCCATGATTCAGCAGAGTGGTCTGGATTCAGAGAATTTAGGAGTTTGGGACTCTGAACTGGGCACTGGATTGCTGAAGCTGGAACAACACCAATTCACTTGGTGGAATTGCCACAAGGACATATTATCATTCTGGCAAAGGTTGGTGTTGCATAGTGTGACCATACAAGCAGGGGTCATGATCTATGAGAGAGTCCAGATAGAATTAAAATGCATTCTGCTTTTCCTTAGAATGGGAGGGCACTGGACATAGCTCTGTGTGGATCACATTGAGCAGGTACAGCTGCCAATGCATTCAGGAGCAACAGTTTCCACTCAACTGCTATAACACTTAATAGAATATTATATATATATATATTTAAATATACTTTATTAAACAAGTTTTAAATAAAAACAAGAACATTATTACAAAGTACTGAAAAGTGCGTCAAATAGAAAAACACCAAAACACCCTATGGACCAAAAAACAAAAACAACAACATTAAACATTAAACAAGTGTAATACTACCCCTAATTTTCTTTTTCTCGTACATCCCAGGCTAAGTAACCTTTAATTACCAAATATTAGAAATCTATAATAATAAATTATAATCTATAATTGTATATATCTCCAGATTCTATACCTCAAATACACAATCATCTGGTATTTCCCCCGTTGAAGTTAAATATTCTATTTTGTAACCATGAATACCAGGAGTCCCAACTATTATTAAAAAGTGATTCACTTTTCCCTTTGAGAATATATGTCATTCGATCTGACTCTGCGCATAGTAATACTTTCTCTATTACTTGATAGTCCGTTGGGATTTCCTTCGTCTTCCAATATTGCACATAAGTCATACGCGCCGCTGTTGTAATATGTATTAATAGATACCAAACATTTTTTGGTACTTCTTGTGGCTTCATCCCCAAGAGGAAAATATTTATTTATTTATTTATTTATTTATTTATTTATTAAATTTTTATACCGCCCTTCCCCCGAAGGACTCAGGGCGGTGTACAGGGCAATAAATATCAGAATATAAATACAAAAGTTAAAAAAGAAGTTAAAAAGAATTAAATAATTATGCCCAATATAATACAATAATTAAAACTATGTTAAAATTAGATCCAACCCTAAACCCATCAAACCAGGCCAGATTGTTCAAATAGATAAGTTTTAAATCGCGCCGGAAGGAGCGAAGGTCGGGGGCCATCTGGAGCTCAACCGGCAAGCGGTTCCATAGGTCTGGCGTGCCCACAGAGAACGCCCTCCCCCTGGGGGCCACCAATCGACATTCTCTGATCAGAGGCACCCTGAGGAGGCCCACTCTGTGAGAGCGCACTGGACGGAGGGAGGTTGATGCCGGCAGCAGGTGCTGCCGTAGGTAATCCGGACCCATGCCATGTAGGGCTTTATAGATCATTACTAGCACCTTGAATCTCACCCAGAGGGCAACTGGCAGCCAATGCAGCTCGCGGAGCAGAGGTGTAACATGGGAGTATCAGGAGACCCCCAACACCACTCGCGCGGCTGCATTCTGCACCAGTTGAAGCCTCCGAGTGATCCTCAAGGGCAGCCCCATGTAGAGAGCGTTGCAGTAGTCCAAACGAGAGGTCACGAGCGCATGAGTAACTGTACGCAAGGCATCCTGGTCTAGATAGGGCCGCAACTGGTGCACCAGGCGAACCTGGGTGAAGGCCCCCCTAGTCACAGCTCCTATATGATCTTCTAAGGAGAGCTGTGAATCTAGAAGGACCCCCAAGTTGCGAGCCCGATCTACGGGGGGTAATAGCTCACCCCCCATATTAAGAGATGGAATATTCTACGTTTCCCGAGATGCCAACACGCACAGCCACTCAGTCTTGTCAGGGTTGAGCTGAAGCCTGTTCCTCCCCATCCAGACCCGGACCGCCTCCAGGCAACGGAACATCACGTCGAGGGCATCACTGGGGTGGTTTGGGGTTGAAATAAAAATCTGGGTATCATCAGCGTACTGATGATAACCAACTCCAAAATCACGAATGATCTCACCCAGAGGCTTCATGTAGATGTTGAACAGGAGAGGCGAGAGGACCAATCCCTGAGGAACCCCATAAACAAGGGGCCTCAAGGTCGACCTCTGCCCTCCTGCCAACACTGACTGCGAACGTCCCAGGAGATAGGAGGAGAACCAATGAAGAACTGTGCCTCCCACTCCCAACCCCCTGAGGCGCCGCAGCAGGATACCATGGTCGATGGCATCGAAAGCCGCTGAGAGGTCTAATAGGACTAGGACAGAGGAACAACCCCTGTCCCGAGCCCGCCAGAGATCATTCACCAGCGCGACCAATGCCGTCTCCGTGCTGTACCCGGGCCTGAAACCCGATTGGTACGGGTCTAGATAATCAGCTTCCTCCAAGAACAAAGGGAGCTGATGCGCCACCACGCTCTCAAGAACCTTCGCAAGAAAGCGAAGGTTGGAGACCGGACAAAAGTTATTTAATACAGCTGGGTCCAGGGCAGGCTTTTTGAGGAGGGGTCTCACCACCGCCTCCTTCAAGGCGGCGGGAAAACTACCCTCCCTCAAAGAAGCAGTTATCACTGCCTGGAGCCAGCCTCGTGTCCCATCCCGGGCTGCATAAACCAGCCAGGAGGGGCACGGGTCCAACAAACACGTGGTGGAGCTCAGCTTCCCCATGATCCTGTCCACATCTTCAGGAGTCACAGGATCAAACTCCTCCCAGATAATATCGACAAGAGTGCCCTCGTCCTCATCGTCAGACTCTGCCCAGTCAGAGTCCAAACCGGTCCGAATCCGAGCGATTTTGTCTGACAGATGTTGACTAAACTCCTCAGCACGCCCCTGCAAGGGTTCCTCCCTCACCTCCTGATTAAGGAGGGAGCAAGTTACCCTGAACAGGGCGGCCGGGCGATTATCTGCGGACGCGATGAGGGCGGCAAAGTGATTAGACCTTGCCGTCCTCATCGCCGCGAGATAGGTTCTCGTGAAAGACCTTAGTCGCAACCGGTCGGATTCAGATCGGCTGGATCTCCAACAGCTCTCTAGGCCCCGTCTCCGACGCTTCATCTCACGGAGCTCCATGGAGAACCATGGTGCCCATTGAGATCTGCACCGGGTCAAGGGCCGCATGGGTACTACTTGGTCGAGTGCCTCCATGGCCGCCTTTTCCCAGGCTTCCACTAGGGCATCGGCCGAGCTGTGAGCAAAGGAGGCAGGTGGGGACCCAAGCCCCGCCTGGAACCGCTCAGGGTCCATTAAGCGCCTAGGGCGGAACCATCTCGTTGGTTCAACCACCCCACTACGGGGAGTGGCAAAACGGAAGACCAACCGCAGGAGGTGATGATCGGTCCATGACAGGGGCATAACAATTGGAGAACCCCCACCTAGATCATCTAACCACCGTCCAGATAGGAAAACCAAATCGAGCATGTGGCCCCCCCATGAGTTGGACCCTGAATAACTTGCGTCAGGTCCATGGCCGTCATGGAAGCCATGAACTCCCGAGCTAACTCAGATGATCCCCCCAGGGATGGTAGATTAAAGTCACCCAAAACCATAAGTTTGGGGAACTCAATCACCAACCCTGAGAGGATATCGAGAAGTGCAGGCAGGGCTGCTGCTGCGCGACTAGGCAAAAGGTACACCAGCAGCAGGCCCAACTGAGCTCTAGGGCCACATCTCAGGAGGAGGGACTCACACCCGTCTATCTGGACAACGGTGGCCTCCCGCGGACATAAGGTCTCCCTCACGACTACCGCCACTCCACCACCCCTACCCTGAGCTCGAGGCTGGTGCAGCACCTGGAAACCCGATGGACAAAGATCAACCAGAGGGATACCGCCCTCTGGGCCCAACCAGGTCTCTGTGATGCAAGCCAGGTCCGCATGCTCCTCCTCGATCAAATCACGTATAAGAGGAGCCTTGTTGGCTACGGACCTGGCATTAAAATACACGAGCCTGAGCTCAGGTGGCTGCTCATCCTCGCTCCTGGAACCATAGACTGAAATCAGGGGGTCGGAGCGCATCACCGCACGGAGACAGCGGGGACGCACTCCCGGATATTGATACGGCCCCCTGTTCATACACCTGCTGCCGTTCCCTACCACCATGGGAATAGACAAACCCACACCCCGCTCCGGGGCCCTGGAGGCACCCAATCCAAGCCTCGTCACAGCGCGATCAATCCCAGGCCTGGTCTGAGAAACGGTTGGTGGAACCCCCCCAGTCTCCAACCAAACCTTTTTAGAACCCTCCCCCCTCCCTAACCCCACAAAAATTGAGCTAAACAGTGCACCAGGGGCCTCTTATTAAATTTGTGACAGAGGCTCCTGTCCTTGCCCAACCATCTCTCAGGTTCCCAATAATTGGGCCCGTCATCAAGAGGATAGATTGAAATAAATGCGGGTCGCACCCAGGAAGGGGGGGCACCCCTGAGCGCAAATAAGTCCGTGCTTGAATAGAATAAAACCATTTTTCGGGTAGATCCAGCCAGGCAGTCCCATAGTCACTCGAAGAGATGTAAAATAGAAGATCGACAATGTCCAGTCCACCAGCTCCCTGCCACTTGAGCTGGCCAAGTAAGTCCTGAGACAGATCGGGCACCTCCCTCTCACAGAGGGCCCAAACCTATCCAGAAGCGGACAGAATACCAACCCAAATAAAGCATACCTCCCTAGATCTCTCACCTTTAGGGAGATAGCAGATGGTATAGGGTGGTGTAATTGATGGTATAGCTGAGCCACCCTCTCACAGCGGCTCAGCTCCAAGACCTTCTGAGTCCGATGGGTTCGGTGGGTTCGTGAGGGGAAGAGAAGAATTAGAGCAGCAATTAACCGACATAACCTGAAGATGACAAAAGTTCCAGTCACAAAGTTCTTCTCAAAAGCGAGGAAAGCAAAGAAAGGCTGAAACAGCAGATGGATCCAAGCCAGGTAGCTCAAGTCCAAATGGCCACAGGACACGGGCGCCACGAGCTGACCTGTGCTGCCTGACCAACAGCGTGCAGCGCCAGAAATCCAACGCCCAGCCGAGGGTCCCCTTCGCCAGAAACAGGCACGAAATAGACTCCCAGTGGCCATCAAACAGCGAAACGCAAGAGCGAAAAGCAGCCATAACACTCCCTCTCGACTCTCTGCTCGCTGCTCCAGAGCCAGTTCTTCGACCATTTCACATACTTTCAGCTTTCAGCGTTCCACGTTCTGGAGGCCGCTCTAGGCCGCGGCTCTATGGCTCCGAGAAACAGCTGCTCAGAGCCCTCCAAGCCGCAGCACCTCACCGCTCCACAGAGGGCCTCCGAAAAAGAAAACGCTGGAGCGCACAGTTCAGAACAGTTCAGAACGGGGTCTGCATCGCCGACGGAGACATCAACAATCTCTCTTCCTAGATCTTTCAACTCAGCGAATTCCAGCGCAGAGGAAAAACACCTCTGCAGCCCCCCTTTGGACTCCGAGGATTCCAAGGACACCAAGGTAGCCAGAGCTCACCATGGAGCTCACCCAAGCACATTCGCCATCTTGGGCATGCGCAGATTTGACTCCTCCTCCGCTGGGTCCAATTGAAAATCATATCCTGTTATTTGAAATAACCAATTTTTTATATTGGTCCAGTAACGCCTAACCTTTGGACAAGTCCACCATTGATGGTAGAAAGTGCCCCCGGCAGAATCATATTTCCAACATTTGTCATTTGCATTGGGAAACATTTTTGAAATTCGTGCGGGAGCTAAGTACCATCTATACAACATTTTGTACATATTTTCTTTACATGCCGTTGCTAACGTTAATTTTATATTTTTCTTCCAAATTTGTTCCCACTCCTCTAATTCTATAGTGTGACCAATATTTCTCCCCCAGGCAATCATTACATCATTTATTGTTCCCCCTTCCATCCCATGAAACAAAAGGAGATTATAGGTCTTAGATAAAAATTTAGCATCACTTCCCCATAAAATCTTGTCTAATTCTTGTGGGATTATATTGATTCCAAATTCCTGCTTATCCCTATTAAAACTTGAGCTCATTTGAGAATACGACCACCAATCCAACTCTATACCCCCAGAATGTAACTCCTCCCTGGATTTAAGATTGCCTCTCAGATCTATGAGATCTTTATACCTATAATTTCTGTCTGGATTGTGTAACGTCAAATAAGTTACAGCTTCCAAAGGAGTAAACCAGCCAGGTATCTTTGTATAGATCCACCCTCTCACCATACGCCAAGAGTTTATCAATACATCCCTAATATAATGATTAGAGAAAACTTTATGTTGACTATCCTTCCTTGGCCAGAGATAGGCATGCCATCCCTGCGTTAAATTATATCCTTCAATAGTTAACACCCTCCTCCTAGAAAACACAACCCAGTCCCTAATCCAAGCCAAGGCAGAGGCATGGTAATACAGCTCCCAATGTGGGAGCCCCAGTCCTCCCCTTAT
Organism: Vipera berus; assembly: GCF_964194415.1. NCBI lineage: Eukaryota > Metazoa > Chordata > Lepidosauria > Squamata > Viperidae > Vipera > Vipera berus. Next base: position 30,488,840 of record NC_138206.1, read on the forward strand.
TTTGTGCTCCTGCAGCGTTCTCCTTTTAATACGCAGCTTTCTATTATTCCATATGAATTTACCAACTATATGTTCTAATTTTTTAAAAAAATTCTTACCTAGTTTTGCAGGAGCAGTTTGAAATAGGTATAACCACTTTGGCAAAATATGAGTCTTAATCACTGTGATTCGTCCTAGGATTGAGAGTTGAATGTTTTTCCAGCTGTCTAATTTCTTCTCCATCTTGGTCATCAATTTTTGATAATTTAACTCCTTTATAGATGGACACCTTGAAGATAACCAAATACCTAAATATTTAACTTTTTTAACTATTTGGATCCCCATCACCTCTTGTAATTGTACCTTGGATTCATTTCCGATATTCTTTACCAAAAATTTAGTTTTATCTCGATTAATCTTTAAACCTGCTACTTCTCCAAAGGCACTAATTTCCTCCAGTAATTTAGGGCTTGATTCCAATGGGTCTTCCAAAATAAAAACTAAGTCATCAGTGAAAGCTTGAAGCTTATATTGCTGATCATTTATTTTTAATCCTTTAATATTATTATTTTGCCTAATTATAATCAATAGTGGTTCTAAAGTCAGAATAAACAGCAGAGGTGAAAGGGGGCATCCCTGTCTCGTACCTTTTTGTATATCAATTTTCCCAGTCATTTCACCATTGAATAATACTCGGGCAGATTGTGTAGTGTAAATTGTTTGTATAGCTCTTACAAAATTTGGTCCAAATCCCATTTTAATCATCTGACATATTAAAAATTCCCAACTAACCATGTCGAATGCTTTCTGAGTGTCAAGAAACATCATTGCCAACTGTTTACTAGGGTGCATCTCATAGTATTCCAACGTATTCATCACTATTCTCAAATTATCTCTTATTTGCCGATTTGGAAGAAACCCATTCTGATCTGAATGTATAAATTCTCTTAAGAATACTTTAAGCCTGCCTGCCAGAATTGAGGAAAAATTTTTATAATCTGCATTCAATAGCGAAATGGGTCTATAATTTTTAACCAAGGTACGATCTGAATCTTCCTTTGGGATCAAAGATATATAAGCCTCTGTCCATGACTGGGGTATTTTCCCTTCACTCAAAACCTCATTAAATAAATCTTTTAAATGGCCACTAAACGTTCCCAACATCTCTTTATATAATTCCGCCGGGAGCCCATCCGTTCCCGGGGTTTTCCCATCCGATTGTTTCTTAATTGCCTCCTTTATTTCCCCTTCTGAGATCTCTGAATTCAAAATTTGTTTTACATTCTCAGGAACCTCCTGTAAGTCCACCCTTTCTAAGTAACTTCCAATCCTTTCTTCTAAAATTGGGTCTTTCTTATACAATGCGGTAAAGAATTCCTGAATCACCTTTTTCTTTTGTTCATTTGATCCCACCATATTTCCCATCCCATCCTGTAACCATTCTATTTTTCTCACAATTGCTCGCTTCCTAAGCCTATAGGACAACCATTTTCCAGCCTTGTTGGCATGTTCAAAAGAAATTGTTTATTCCTTTGAATTTTCTCTGCTAATTCACGTTGATCACCACTTAATAGAATATTATAGTAGTTAGCATTGTATGTTTTCATGGACCTTGTTGGGCAATAAGCCAATCATGCTGTCCACTATTGTTACAGCCTTGCAAATGTTTGGCAACAATGAATAAAGAGCAGAACCAGATAATCTCACCATACAGCAAAGGGGAATAGTGTTGATTTTAAGAGATCACCCAAGACAGGTATGAAAAGGCACTCAGTATGACCTGCTTTCTATCACATGACACTACCTGCATGGGCATTAAAGGTCTCTCTATGGATCTGCTGGATCAGATTCTTCTCTGCTGATTGGAGGCATGAGGTATCCCTGTTTTAGGAAATGTTGCTCATGACAACACAGGAAGGAATGAGGCATTCCTGTCTGCAACCTGTAGCCACATGTAGTCAAAATGGTACTACCAAACCTTCGGCTATTTTGGCAATGCTTGAAAATGCATTTATTAAGCTGCTGCCTAAAACAGTAGACAGTCTGGGAAGGATTTCATGAGTTAACACTATATCAGTTATATAGCAGTTATACACTACTCCTCTGATTATAGCGGAATTGATATACCCCTTTAGGTAACTGTGGAGTTCCCAAGGAACATTCCAGCCTCTATAATGCTTCAAAACAAGGAATTTTACCTGTAGGGTCTATTAACTGGAGTGCAATAACCACTGGCAGTACCAAAAAGTGTATGAACTGTATCTCCTTGAAACTGTCCAAGCTCTGGGAAGTAAAATAGAGATATCATGGATACACTATTTTTCATGCTGTATGAACCTTGCAGACAGTTAATAAACATGTACTCTGTATGACCTAGGTAAGTTAGTATTATCCAGACAAATGGATTCTGGCTGTCTTCCCTTGCAGCAGTTTCTAAGGCAAACACCCATTTTCAGCAGTTCATTCTCAGTAGCCCTGATTCTCAGCCATAGTTGTCATGCAATTTCCCAGTAGAAAGCCTTGGTTGTCAAATCACTATACAATAACTGCTTGACTGGAATGGCTTTCCTGATGGTGCTAGTCTTGCTGATGCAGGTGAGGAATTTCAAAGAGGTTGGTGCAGAAGTTAACCGGCCAACACTCATTGTCAACCACATCAGCTTCACTTTGGACCATCACTGGGATCCACCTGGGGTATATACCTGCCACTGTTGTTCCCCTATATCACTTCTTCCAGCATGCAAGTATCAACCAACATTCCAGTTATGCCTGTAGTTAAAGACTGTAGTTATCAAGACTATTGTAAATAACCTTGATGTAACAAGCTGTAATATCTGTGACTACAAATTCCTAGTCTGTTTCCTACTCTTCTCTGGTTGCAATAATAGAAAGGACATTGATTCCATAGCCAAATTTGCAGATATAGTCATAAATAGAGAGGGCATCATTCCCTGCATTGCCTGATCCTGTGAATTCCACCTTAACTGTAAAAATGCAGTGCTACAAACAGAGACAAGTGGATGGTAAGATGAGCCAATGGTGACTTCTACCAGCTGTGATCTCACCCTGAAGTATTGTTTCATGTTGACTTTGGAAAGTGAGCAGCAGGGTATTGGATGGCATGCACAGCACTGGATGGCATGCAGAAAAAGAGATCAATGAAAGTGTTAAACATTCGGTTCTTGAGGCATTAAGCGAGATGAAGAGTTGAAACAGCAACAATTTTATTCTAACTCAGAACATAACAGAAGCAAACTAATAGCTGCTGTGCAGCTATTTATATGGTTGACCTCTAGGTGGCGACCAATATGTTTATTTTATTTATTTATTTATTTATTTATTTATTTTATTTTTATTACATTTATATCCCGCCCTTCTCCGAAGACTCAGGGCGGCTTACAAGCTTAGCAGTAGCCTTCATTCTATGTATATGCCTGCTTCCTAAGCCTAGCAGTTTCCTGCCACAAACCTAATTATCAGCCTAGAGACAGCAAGTCTGGCTCAGAACAGCAACCGTTACATAACACACAGAAAGTAGGTCAGACATTAAGCAAGCAGTCAGACATTAAGCAAGTGAATTAAAACAGATAAGGCCAATACATTACAGAAAGCTACATCAACGTTGGCCCAGAACTATTTCCACCATTTTGGATGGCCAGTCAGTCTGCTTGTCAGCAGTCATTTTTCTTTGATCATCTTCAATCATCCTTCTTAAATCATCTGCACTTGTTCTTAATCTCTATATATTTCACTTTTTTTCTCCTTATAGTATCATGTAATTCACGTCACAACTACTCATGGTGTCGAGCCCCATGGGGCCGACATTCAGTGGGGGGGAAGGCAGAGTCCTGCGTCGGAGCCGACAGCACTGCCACTTCCCTTGTAGAGACTGTCACCACCGCCGAGCCCCCTGTGTTCCCTACTCATCTTCGGCTGGAGTCAGGTCCTCTTGTAGATGCCGCCGGCTGTCCTGGGCATCTTGCTCTTTCCATCGCCTCCCGGCTGGCTCCAAAAACACTGGTGGGCACGGCTGCACAGTCGGGCCTCCCTGCCGGGTCCACCGCCAAGCAGCTGGTCTGGGAGATGCCGGCGGAGGTGGCGGGGTAGACGTGTTATCGACTACGTCCGTGAGTTCCAGCAGGTGGCTGGTAAATTACGGTCATGACCAGAACGCCTTTGTTCTGTTCCCCCCTCCGGAGTACAAACAAACAGACAAGCAGGCACGACTAGCAAGAGTTAATTCTACAGGCTGTAGTTAATTGCCTTCAGATAAGGCCTTGGCAGCAAAATAGGCTCGTTACCTCAAGCGTCCGCTGGAATGAGATAACGTCCAAACAAACAGTTCAGAAGCAGATGTACAGAAGCGTTGCCAAGAATTCAGACCAGGCTTTCAAACAAGAAGCAGAGTTCCAAAGATGTGACCAGAAGTTGTTTAAACTACACCTTGGTTAACCATGGGCAAGCTGAGCAGTGTAATCACAACAGCAAATGATCAGGCACAGAAAAAAATAAAAGTTGAGGCAGCAAAAAAGCAGGTAGGTTGGTGTTTTCTTTTATGGGACACTGAGCTGTAAATTGAACATTAAAAAAATTAAATTGAAGAATTCAAGTTCTTACTTTTGACCATGTCTTCAGAGTTTTGTAAGGAAATGGTCGGATGTCATAAACTCCGGGTCCATTCCTCCCCATATGCTCTTTCACCTGGTTCACAGCTCCCAATAAAAGTCCTGATAACCATACATCACACCTCCCTAGGAAATGCACCCACGTTCGATGCCCTACATAACAGTATCTTCACAGTTCAAACTGGATGAAAAAGCATGTACTGCACATCTGTCCCCAAAGCATACTCACAATATCACTTGTCTACAATCCAGCATGATTTATGCTTAGCAGCTATAGTGATCGTTTTGGGACATTTGAGATATTTCCTTGTTAGAACAAAAGGCTGAAGAAAAAAACCACTCATGACTCTGTAAACCGCTTAGAGAGTGCTATAAAGTACTATAAGGCGGTATATAAGTCAAGTGCTATTGCTATGAAAGGGGACGATGTGATTGTCAGGTGATAAAACAGCCGTTTAACAGGAATGTTATTGATGAATTGTAATGAACAAGAAATATGTATAGCTGCATAGTGTTTTCATGGTCCTTACATGTAATGAATTGGTCAAGCTAAAAGTGCTCTCCCAAAAGGAAACAAGCAAGCAAGTTTTGGAGAAGTGATTCTGTAGTCTAAGTCTCATGTAGGCAAAATCTGAATGAGCACTTCACAGAGTGCTGTGGCAGGAAGGGTGAGGTCCCAGGGCATAGTTATGGAATTTATGTCTACAGTTACTGCAATGGAGAACATGACATGATCAGAAACTGTGCAGTTTAAGTGCCACACGTTGACATTATACCTTAACTCTTTCCAGTAGAAGACACACTTTGATGGCAAACTTAAATGCTGCTGCCACATGCTTCAGCCCAAACTACATGCAGAGCAATGTGAAAACGGCTGGTTGTAAGTGCATCTTCATACCAATGGAGGTGAGATAGCTAGCTAGCTAGCTAAAGTCATTCTTTATAATCACAATTACCTCTGTGCTCATAACTAAAGAACAGTGCTTCAGACAAATCAGATGGAATACAGTATATTATCTAAATAAATACATTTATTGGCATACAACATACTGGAAGAGAAAATACATTTATGGGCAATTAGAGAAAAAATAATGCAATTTTATAAAGGGAATGACTTGGTAAGAAGGTAATATATGTCATAGGTATTCAAAACCAAGACATTACACACTGTTTATGTTACAAGTGACAGGTGTTTCTGAAAATATTTTGCTATTTTTTAACATAATAGATTCATTCTATAGTTGTAGATGTTTATCTCAGAGATTTACTCAGTTACTCATGTATGTGAAATTATATCCATTATCATTGCATCAATGACTTAAATCTAGTTTAGATACTGTTCCTTAGATGTTTTTAAAATATAGATACATCCTACTGTGGCTGTTTGTCTCAATCATACATCTTTAATGCCTAGGACATCTGCACATTTTAAATTGATAGCATGGTTGTCACTCTTCTAACTCAAATACGTTCCTGGTGAGTTTCCATCTATATAATGTGACTGTCATGCAGATTTTATTTAGTGTTCCATTAACAGTAACCAGCTCCATTTCAGACAAGATGTCTGCAGTTTATTGAATTTCAGGATAGCATGGTGTATAATAATAGATAGCAAGAACACAAAACATTTTTTTTGCACTAAGCATTAGCTTAAATGATCTCTATCTTTTAGACTCCCAGATACACCGAGATACAGACACACAGAACTTGCAACCAATAAAGCTTAAATTTGTGGTTAGGATTTCTGGTAACTGTAATCCTAAACTTAATATGCCAGGTACTAGATTAGGAAGCGTCTGCCAGTTTAACATCAGAGAAACTGTATATTTACCTATTGTTTAAAAATGTTTTAAAATGTTAACTATTACTGCATAAAAATAATACTTTTATTAAATACAGTGTCTTGATTTGTTCAAAATAGAATTAAAACATATTTTGACCAAGAAAAAGGAAAACATTGTATACTGATACAGAAACCTAGTTATAATATTATATGGTAAAAATAGGCAAGTATTTTTTACTATATAATATCATCACAAGCATTACTTGTGACAGACAATACTGGAACATTATTTCTGAGTTGAAACTATGTTACACAGTAAACGAAATTAAAGTATTTCTTGAAAGAAAACAGATTTTAGTGGATTCTCTTTTTATCACAATTAAAAAATTATTAACAAGTAGAAAATTATTAACATATGAAATAGTGCCGGGGTTATAGTATAAGTTTGTCCATTTACTTGAAATAAGTTCCATTGAATTTAAAGGCGCAATAGACTGCAGCTTCTCTTTCGGATGTAAGGTAGACAAGGAAATTAATTACATTGCTTGTCCATGTCTTCCCAATTTTCGGATTATACTTTCTCCTTAAAAAAAGAAAGAAATAACCCTACCCCTCATTCCCCAGTCACTTGAACAGTGACAATTCTGCGGCTTCCCTCCTTCTCTTACTTTCCGTCTCTCCCCGCCTTGTATCTACTAATGGTATCGTCCGGTTTGTCGCCAAATCCAGACAGTGATTAACGCCCGTCGCCGCCAGCCTCTGGTGCCGGGAGCTTCAAAACTTGATTGGCTGGCAACTTGCTAAGTACGTAGCAATATCCTATTATGATTGGTGAAAGGCTTCTAGGCTCCTCCTCTGTTCTTTCTGCTATTGGTCACCGTATAACAGCAAGCCTCCCTCCCCCCTCCCTTCCGAGGTCATTTAAGTTTATGAAATAAATAAATAAATAAAGGAAGAAATAGAAATGCGTAGAAAAAAGAGAGGGGGGGAGCGGGCAAGAGTTCGCAACCTAACATGCTAGTCAGCGTGAAAAAGATCATTTAGAGCCAATCATTTGCAAGCTTGGGTCACTTTGGCAGCTAGCCCGGGCAAATGAAACACGAGTTATTAAAAAGGTCAGCCTTAATCATATGTATATCCTCCAATGATAAGCATCACTGATGTCTGATTGACAAACGTCAAGACCAATACACTGGGGACATAACGGAGATTTATTTTCTTAAAGGCTGGAACCACTCCAATGAGAAGGCAGTAAATATAGGCGGATGAGAGGAAAGGATTGTATGGTTGCTGGGGGAAGCGAACTCACTTCGGAGTGGCAGGGGTGCCAGCTAATCGAAAAGTTGAGCGGACCGAGTAGGCGGGGCTAAGGGCCAATGAGAGCGTCGCCTGAAGGGAGGGTGGTGGCTGGTCTACATTAAAGAGTTGAATTGGCGCGGGAGGCTGACAGAAGATGAGAGAGGTATCGCTCTTCCGGGGTCAACGGGGGGTGAGGAGGTGTGGTTGGTTGAGACTCCGCCCTCTCCAAGGGTAGCGAGAGGGGAAAGCAATTAGGGCTACGTATAAAAATAAAACAAAATCAAAGCTCTGAAAGACTAAAGCGCAAGGGAAACCCTTGCAAATCTCGTGGGAAGTAGACCTGCCCTGCATTCAGGGAAGTTTACTCCCGAGAAAGTGAATGTCAAGAGCTGCGTGCGGGGTCAGAAATAAGTCCTGCCAGTTTAATTGAGATTTCCTTTCGGGGAAGTGCGTATAACTGCCCTATAGCCTTACATACTCGATCCGTGCGAACCGGGTAGTTCTGCGCGCACTTCTTTGGGAATGCGTGCCTGGAAGTTTGCTTAAGAATCCCGCGTCAGGTTCTATCGTAACTTTGCATGCCGAGGACCTTTCGTCCCATGCAGAGTTTACGCTTCTATGCATGCGGATCCGGACGCAGACTCACGCAGTGGACGAGTAGTGGCGAAATCCTCCACCCAAATTTTCTTGGGTCGGGCTGATTTCAGGACGCGCACTCTTTTCTCTAGAAAAAATGCTTAATTATATTCGTGTCCGAGCAGTGTGCCAGGGGCTGTAAAATTTGGATCGGAAGAAAGCTAAATAGATCTTGCAGAACAAACTTGGCACTAGCCAAACCCAACCCAATGCATGCTTGTTCTGAGAAACAGTCCTTTTCCGTTCAGGGGAGAGTTTCTCTTGGGTATACTGAACCCAGGAGTAAAAACAAATTCGCATGTTTGCAGCCGATTCCTATTCTCCATTTTGGAACATTGGCTTTAGTGCCAGCCACAATTTTTTCTGACCCACGCTATTTAATCCAGTAATTTTTTACCACCTTCCTCAATAAAAGAATTCTTCGGATCTGGAATTCTTTCATAAACGGTCGCTGGTTTAATAAAGATGCTTCTTAATAATGGGTTTAAAATAGTAATGTAACTTGGGGGGAAAAAACTAATTTAGAAAGTTCAGGATTAAACGTGAATTCTTTCAATGAGTATTTTTGATTTTACAGTGAACTTTATATACTCACTGATCATAAATTTCAGCCGAGGATAATGTGCCTCTGGCTAGAGAATAGAGCAATAATGAATCTGGAGACATTCATTCATATGAAAAATCTGCGTCTGATCAAATCTTTAATTTCACTCTCTTGAAAAGAAGTAGAACAGGACCGTCTGATCCACCAGGGAATACTTTCTGCTGGGTAGGATAGCAAAGTTCAGTTTCTGTTGGAAACATTGGGCTGGAAGTGGGATGAATGCAGTTTGTGGCTTGCTCTCAGCTTCTAGCTTGATTCTTTCACTCTTCTCCATTAGCTAAGATCTGCTTCACTTCATTTTGCTTCTTGATAGACTAGGAAAGAGTGGGTCTTGCTCCAGCTTTCCTCCGTCTCTAACTCAAAATAGTTAAATTCAATTCTGTCTGTTGGAGGAGAGAGATCCAGGAATGTAAGGGAGCAAAATCAGCTGGTGTTGTATTACAGGGGGAAAGAAAAAAATAGTAAGCTGAGTGGGGACCAGAATGCTAAGTCGCAGGCAAAGCTATGCCCCATTGAAGAAAAAATGTGAAGTTACCCCTGTTTGAACTTTGGATGTGGGGTAAGCAAATATGTACTATAACTAAAGGATCTGTCTGATGTACTTATTAAAAGTCTTCATATTTTTTATTTTATTTAAAAAGTAAGATAGAACAGGGTAAGACCTAAAGCAGTCGATAGAAATTGTATGTATACTTCTGAATAAATTTCATTAAGTGTGGTTACTACCTTATTTTGCAACCTGCAAAGTTAGCTTAATAACGTTACACAAATAGCATGTTAATTAAATTGTTATTACTAAAAAAAGTAGACATTTCTGCACTAATTATATAATGATTAATGTAGATTAGAAACAACTTGATTCTCTGCTAACCAATGAAATCCCTTCATATTCATTAGATTTAAGCGTCATTGAACACCATGGACTACTTTCTAAGTAAACAAGTGAACAAAAATTTTAAGTAGTCTTGTTTTATTCAGATTGGAGAAACCTCTTTAATTAATACAGGATTTTTTCTTTCACTTATCAGGTAAGCATTTATCAGTAGTCTCTAAATCCACTTCCTTCCTGGATTAGATTTGAAAGCTTTTACAATATAGAAAATAGGTTTAGACTTAAGTAAATTATTTTTCAAAAAAACAAGTATAGCTGTTTCATCTGTTGTGGTTGCTATTGTGCCTTTGATTTGTATTTAGTACAGAATTTTTCCTATTGTTTTCCTTATGCTTCTGCTTTCCCTATAAGCAAACTGCTAGAAATTTCTGGCTAACCTGCAGTCTGAAAACATAAAAGGAAATGGGTAAAGCAATAAATCCCCCCCCATCCTGATATAGTTCAGGATCCCTGAAAAGAGACTAGATTTCCCATTTTCCTTGTAGTAAAAAAAATCTGTGGGCCTGCAGTTTAAGGTAGCATCAGTAATATCTGAAAAAAGATGAAATCCTGTCTGGGTTTCATGAAAACAATTTTAATATCTTGCAGGATGAATTGTAATAAATTGTATATAAATCTAATAAGGACAAACTTTAATGTTGTTGTGGACATATCTAGAGTTACTGCAAACTTCATATATATATATATATATGTCTTGAGATGTCATCTATTTGGGAAGCTTTAAAATACATTAATAACTTGGAGTTTAAAATATGCATCCTAAATGATTTCTGTGTTATACGTTTATGGTAAGTATTAGTGCCTTAATCAGTTTCCAGATGTTGATTATATATGCCTATTCTTCCAGCAAATAACTACATATGAAAGGACTGGCAATTGTGATCCACCCATTTTATAAAAGAAATGTATTTGAAAAATGTTGGTATTATGCAATAGGCTTTGGAATGCATAAAAGCCATTTTCTCCACTGCTGGACTAATTCCCAGCAGTGCAACTATAGTGCATGTTGCAGTTTTATGTCTGTGAAGGACAGGAGGTTTGTAAATAGTTTGCTACAAGAAGGTTACTTTCAATTTATCTCAGCATACAGTTAAGATAAAGCTTAATAAACCTTGATATTTTTTGTAAAATTGTATATTCATCTGTGAACTAAAACACTAATAATTACTATAACATTTTGATCTAGAAATGTTGATTTAGAATGTGTCTTCATTAAAAAAAGGAGGAGACAAGTAAAATTCTAAATTATTGATGTATTTTAAAGATTCCAAAGTGGATGACATCCCAAGCAATATCTAAAAGTTACTTTATTATTAATTTTCAAATATATTAGCTGCCAATGTCACATCATTTCCCTTCCTGGTGACTTAAAGTAAGCTAAAATGCAATGAAACCTCTATGGTAAAAAAAGTGATATTGTTACAAAGTATTCTTGAGAATGTCTCCTAATTAACTTGGATCATTCTAGCATGTAGTGAGTCAATCCATACATAAGATGAAATCTTGCACTATGAGTAGTTGAGTCACTCCCAGGGAGATCATACCTCTGCTGCAATCCTAAAAAAACCCATCTAAGCTTCAGAATGCTAAGGGTTAGTTAATGCCATTTATCTCATCCACAGTCTTACAATAGTATGGTGTTTATGCTATAGCACCACAAGGGAACTATTGCTAGTATTTAGGAAAGAAGAGAAAAGTTACATTTTGCCACACTCTGATAGCTACTGCAACCCTGTGGCATTGAGATTTATTCCATCTTTACTGCCCAAAACCTCTTTCTGAAAGTTATTTCAGTAGGTCATAAATTAAAAGGGCTTATGAATGCTTGTAAATATATATTCTTGCTCTTTATACATATATAGTTTGTATCGAGGATGCTGTATGAAAATGCAAAAATAATCTCTTAGTTCTTTTCTTTCTTCTTTCAAATGTCATCAATCCCATGACTCAACTGCCCTCAACTGAGATGTACCTGCTTTTTGACTGAACACATTTCTTTTGAGGTTGAGTGGAGGTAACCACATCACATATAATTAATGTTCCTCTTCCATTATATTAAATATTTTAATTTTGTGGCAATACTTTTAAGAAACTACTCAAGCCTTCAGTTACAAGTGGGTCTGAGGCCACAGGTTGGCATCTTTAAGACTTTGACATTATATTAAAGGTTATAAGATCATTTAGGGCAGAAGTGGGGATGTCATGTAATTTCTCCTTTATTGATAGACACCTGCAGTGATAAGGTGTCCCCCATGGCTACCAGAAACTCTTAGTTTTGTATGGAGTAGTCCGATCCTTCAGAAATTGTACCACTGAATTTTGAAAAATGTATGATTTCTCAATGTTTTTCAGTGGAAGATATCCCCCTTCCCTAGCATGCAGTAATTTACATAAGCTGAAAAATCTTTTCCCCACCCAAGTCATGAGAGAAAAACCTATTATACTATCTCTACTTTTTTTAAAAAATCTCTATCATGTCAATTGGTTTGTTGGGGAAAATTTTGTTATACTTCTAATTAGGCATTAAGTTTTCAGGATTGGATTCTGTACCCAGATTCCTGGAAGTAAGATCCCTTAAACTGTATGTGTATACTTAACGTGTATATTTAAATATACTATATTTAATATGTATACATTACTTGTGGCTTAAATTCAAGAGTAGGCAAACTTTCATGTTTATATGAAATAAAGTGTGATGAAAATTCTTGTAAAATTATGCTATTCTCTTTTGTAAAAACACTGAAATAATATCAGCATTCCTAGACATAATAGGAATTGTGAGCTGGTAAAACAGACCGGGTTTAAAAAAGCCCTAAAAACTTTTTTAAAAACCCAAAACTTTATTTAAATAAAGTTTATTAACTTTATTTAAAATTGGATTATTTACAGTATATTAGAGTTAACAGTTATGGAATATATAGTTCAGATTCCCAGGAGGGAGTGAATGCATTCCAAAGACAACAAAGTTGTGTGGAAGAAAGAGGGTGAAGACGGCTCCTCCCTAATTGTCTCCCAGAATCTATGTTTTATGGTGCAAGTAGTCTGCTTTAGTTTGGTAAGATTTCTGTCCATAAGTAAGGAAAATTAAAGGAAACTGCTTCAACGTGTCTTTCTTAATTTTTGGAGCCTGACGTTAAATACATTTAGGTGATTTTAAAGTGTATTTTTATACATCAAATTAACAGAGTAACGCTGTGCATTTCATGTTTCTGGAGTTCAGCTTTGCAAACCTTAATAAGTTAAGACAACTCACTCCCTTGTACTAGACAATATGCTCATCTTCAATAGATAATTAAACTATGGAAAGGTTAATAGCACTATTGTCTATAAATCTTTGTTCTTTGAAACTTGGGACTAAGGTTAACGGGAAATACGGTAATGCCACATATTGACATATCATATTCTGAAAGCGAAGTCAACAAGTATCCTTAAAATGAAAATATGTTGATATTAAATTTTTGGACACTTCAGTTTGTTATAATTAGCATCTCACAACCTAAAAAGTGCATCTTGACATAATGATCAAGTTATCAATAGGAAATTGTTTTTCTTTTGCAAATAACTGGTATGTATAAGTAGGCATGATGGTGTTGAATCTAAGCTAGATTGAGACAGGCTAGATAACTTTGGATAGCACTTTGTCTCATCAGAGCCCTAACTGAATTTGTTTACTGATTCCATTGGTTCTTAGACAAAGCCAACATTTCATTAGATAACTTAGAGTGGGAAAAGAGAGCCAGTTTGGTGTAGTGATTCAGGTGCTGGCCTAGACCAGGAGACTGTGAGTTGTAGTATTGTCTTAGACATGTTGGTATTTTTTGTGTCATAAAATGTTTTGTAAAATTTGCCAAATTGCAATGCCATGGGAGTCATGAGTTTTGAATTTTCGACATATTCTATAAGTTAGTGCATTTGATTCAAAAATTGTTGGCCTATTTTGCATCATTTCACCGAATGAAATATTATGGGCACAAGAGTTTTAGTATTATATAGATATTCTTACAATCCATATCAGTAATTGGTATGTTAATGAATTCCTGGTTATTAGTCATTCATCAGGGTATTCCTGAATTGGTCAATACCCCACTTCCTTTAAAGTTAGAAGAATTGGGAGGGGGGAGGTTTGTCTGTTCCTTATAGATTAGACCAATAGAATTGCTTTGTGTGTCTGAAACTAAACATTTCTGATAATTGTTGATCAATCCTGCAGGAATTTTAGCCCATCCCTCCTTATAGAACAGCTTTAATTCAGAGATGTTGGATGGCTTTTTCACATGAACTGCTTCAGATTCCTTCCACAATATTTCTAGAGGATTAAGGTCAGGATTTTGATTTGTACATTCCAAAACATTAACTTTCTTCTGATTTAACTATTCTTTGCTACATGATCACTTTCCTTTGAGCTTCAGTTCATGGAGGGATAGCCTGATATTTTTTCTAAAGAATTTGCTGGTAGAACCAAAACCATCACATCGCAAGCCATCCTAGTCCAGGTGCAGAAAAGCTGGCTAAAATCATGATATTTCCACTACCACCACCATGTATCACAGAAGGAATAAGCTTCTTATGCTGGAATGCACTATTTGCCTTTTGTGAAACAATGTTTTTCATTCAAACCAGAGATTTTGGTCTTATCCATCCACAGAACACTCTTCCAATAGCCCTCTGGTCTTATCCACATGGTTTTTCTAAAGTATAGGTGGGCAGCAATGTTCTTTTTGGACAGCATTGGCTTTATCATTGCAAACCTGTTATGCGCACTATTGTTGTTCATTGTTTTCTTGATGAATGAACACTTCATTCATCAAAGTAAGTGAGGCCTTTAATTTCTTGGACGTTATCCTGGGCTGCTTTGAGACTTCCTGGAGTTTTACACACCTTACTCTTATGTGATCTTACTTGGTCAGTCACTCCTGGCGAGGGTAGTAATGGTGTGTTTAATTGCCTCCATTTGAACACAGTCTGGATGACAATAAACTGGTGGAGACCAAACACTTTGGAAATTGCTTTGTAATCTTTTCTAGATTGGTGTGCATCAACAACTGTTTTTGGGAGGTCTTTAAACAATCTGCTTTGTTTGAGCCATTTCTGTGTATCTGTGCTGTGAAGATCAGACTTCTATAATGAATACCCAGAATAAGGCAGGACTTCCCACTCTCCCATTTGATTATTATCCCATTGAGTGAAACACCCAATTTTAATTTCTTCTTCAAATGAATTGGTAATCCCAGAAATTCACACACAAGCTTTTAATCATTTTTCTCAAATCAGTGAAGGTTTATTTGTTTAATTGAGTTCCTTTATCTAGTTTTAGGACTTGTATGGAGAACATTTTAGGTCACAGGTATTTCTTGACTTATGACTACTGTTCAAAGTTATGATGGTGCTGAACAAAAAGACTTATGACTGGCCCTCACGCTTATAACCATTGCAGCAGCATCTGCAGTCAGGTGATCAGAATTTGGGTATATCAGCATCCATATATGATAGTTGCATCATCCTGGGACTACATGATTACCATCTACAACCTTCTGACAAGCAAAGTCAGTAGAAGAAGCTGGATTCCTTAATGACTGCATGATTTGCTTAATGGCTGCAGCAAAAAGGTCATAAAATCAAACAGCTCACTTAATGACCACATCACTTAGCGACAGAAGTTGTGGGCTTAATTGTGATCCTAAATTAAGGACTACCTATATTTATGAAGAAATAGCAATAGCACTTAGACTTATATATTGCTTCATAGTGCTTTGCAGCCCTCTCTAAGCGGTTTACAGAATCAGCATATTGCCCACAACAATCTGGTTTCTTATTTTACCGAAGGATGGAAGGCTGAGTCAACCTTGAGCCGGTGAGATTCAAAGTGCCGAACTGCTTGCAGTCAGTAGAAGTAGCTTGTAGTACTGTATTCTAACTATTGCACCACCACACAATATTAACAATTCTATAGGGTTCACACTGTATATATTTTGGTTCTATATAAATGTATAACGAAACAGATAAAGGAGTTGCAAGAATTATAGGAGTCAAAGAAATGAACAGTTGAGAGAGGAAGCAATCAAGGCATCCTCTGAAAAAGCCTCAAAGCAATGTATCTGTAAGCTAACACATTGTCCCTTATTCCCAACCAAAACATCTTATTTGTAAATGATATATTATTACCAGTGTGTGCTGGAAAGGATATCATGCTTGTCGATGAAAGTTAGGAGGAAAAAAAAAGACTGGCTATATTGTACAAATGCAATATACAAAGCTATATACAAAACGTTGGTAGTAAGATTGTCAGACTATTGTTTCATGATAGTAAATTTATTAGAAATGGGCCAATGAGCGTATTTGGCATATTTAAAATATCTTGTGGCAAATGGCTATATGATAAGAGTCATAAAATGGCTGTTATGAGTGGGCATAGGCAATACAAAAGCATTCATTTTTTTAGAAAGAAGCTTGGAAAATTGTTCCTTGTAATTCCTTCTAACCATTCAGAATGCTTGTCTACTTTGTGTAAGTGGCACATTTCCAAATAAAGCATTGCTGCAGCCACCAACCATTTCTATTTTCTAAGAATGTATGTCAAACCTCTATGTAGAAGCCCAGAGGCAACTTTGGAAACAAATATAAAATTGGACATTCAAACTGGCTTCTGCCCTTTCCAGACTTGTGATTTATTGTTAAAAGTATTGATACATACGGAAATTAAATTTGAGTAAGGTAACTTGGTATCTGAGGTTTATGAATGCCTACCCTTGGATCAGCACAAGTTCAAGGAAATTTTATTTCCATTGAAATAAATACATTTAAAACCAAGAGTATGATGCACTTTATTGATTGATTGATTGATTTGATTTCTACAACAGCCCATCTTAGCAAATGACTCTGAGCGGCTCATTTACTTTGTTCATTCTTTAAAAATGTGGCTAAATCATGATTGTATCAACATTCTGGAAAGATCCTATATACCACATTACAGCAAATCCTGAAAGCATAATTTCATTTTGGTATGCATATATATTATCCCTTTAAATTGTGGCCTTTTCCATATCCATATTGTTTTGCATGATAGCTCCTAAAATATGACTGGACTTTTAATTCACCATTCAAAATTTCTATGATTTGCAAGAACCTATCTATTAGTGATCTATATAGATTTTTTAATACAGTATCTTTTGCTAAAGAAGCTCCAGTAAAGCAGAAAGGGCTTTCAGGAAGTAATTTGATAGCAAGATAGCAATAACAAGTAGTTACAAAAAAAAAACAACAATTGCTTTTGTACACAGCTTTTCTAAAGAAGGAAAAATCACATGAACAAAAGGAATGTAAAGTGCAGAAAGAACAAACTGTGTATGTCCTGTTTTTTAAACAGTACATATAAAATCACAAGACAAAATGTGAAGCAAAATGTGTGGCAGATTAGATTTCAGATGTGGAAGAATTATTCATTTGAGAGGGAGGGCTATACTCCAGCAGTCAGCAGTGTGAGACTGAACAAGAGTATGATTAAATTGTACAACAGGGAAGTGAATCCAAAGCTCAAGGTGTCATTTTTTCTATTGGGATTGTTAAACACATTATTTCCTCCTGTTACAACAGATATTTTATACAAAGGGTTGCTTAGGCATATTAAATATCCTTAGACACCTTAATAAAACTCCAAATATGTAGGATTATGACTTTTTATTTTTTTTAAAAAGGAGGGGGTAAGAATCCTATTCTTTCCATTTGGGGTTGATACAAAAAATACATTGCAATTATCATATATAGGTGACACTGACTATAGTGTAAGGAGAGGCCTGCAAAAATGCTTTTGTTAAACCATTTTTCAGCACACAAAAGCACTTGATTGGCACTTCACTGATTTAATGGCCCATTTGTAATGCAGAAAGAACATCACCAAAGATTGTAGCATTATCTTAAATTTAATAATTGAATTTATAGCTGCAAAAATCCAAGATTTCTGACACACAGAAAATTTTTGGAGAGCATGAATGGGAGAAGTTGTAATTTTGATGTCTAGTCTTTTACCTCTTTGGTTTTTTAATGTAATAAATTTGTGGAAAATTTGAATATAATGATTATATGCCTGAAAGTTTTTCAATGGCCTACAGCAAATCTTGGCTGCAATTTTATATTCACTTTCCTACAGAGTAAATCCTTCAGAAAAGTTTCTCAGTAAATATGAACAGGATGTATCACTACAAAATGCTTATTTGCATTGCTTATACTTTTTTGTGATTTTATATTTTTCTCTGTAAGCTGCCCTGATTTTGTCTTTACAATAAAATGGAAAGGGGATGTTTCCATCTAATTTAGTTATTATTAAAAATATTACAACAGGACCTATTTATTAGAATAAAAAAATATATTTGTTAACATTTGCAAATGGCATGTAAACATTAGACTCTTTATGCAATTTAGTAATGTCTTCCATGTGCTTTTTAATAATATGATTTTTTTCAAATGTGTTTGCATGGAGTTTCCAAAGAATTTAAATATGTCAGCATCTTCCTACCAAAAGAGTTGAAGTCCAGAGATTTAGCAGTGTACAATATGGCAACCACATGTAGTGGCTTTTCTTTGTGGTGCTTCTATGATTTTGTCAAATTGTGGCTCCTTTTGTTTTGTCAGGTAATTCTTCACTCTTATGAGTGAAATGTGCATAGTTGTTTACTTAAAAAAAAGACACTGCTACAAGCTTGCATTTGCTGAAACTATATACTCAAGTATACACAGAACAGTAACCTGCCTGAAGTATTGCAAAGTCATGCTGCAGAGTGATTTTTGTTCATTTTCACTTCTATCTCTTAAATCAACGCCATTCATAAAAAGCCCTTTTGTCAAGTATATCCTACTGAGTTACTGGGAAAATCTATTTTGGATTTTTCCCTTGAATGCTTCTAGTGAACTCTGTGATCTTGCTCCCTGGAAAATGGACATCTAGAAATGTTGAAAGTATCATTGCTTTTAAACACTCGTAATTGCAAGCCATGTACAGGTGCATTTCTAGTTATATTAGGGTCAAATCACATTAACCAAAGGTAAAAGGAAAACGGGTACATATTCACGCTCGCTCTCGAATTGTTTCATAAAATACTTTTTTTTCTGCAGCAGCTCTTACTACTTCTGCTCATCTCTTGACAAAATTTTAGACTGGCTTTCCACAAGAGCTTACAAATCAAGCAAGTTAATGTCTTCATTAAAACTGAATTGCAGTTTACTTTGGGAAAAAACATATTTAATATTTCAAGGTATTGAACACTAAACTACCATTAAGCTCTAACTAATGCATTTACTTTGCTGACACTTGCTCTCCGATGGGACATGTAGCCTAAGTTATATCATTGGAAGTGATGTTTAGAGAATGCTACAGAGAATGTTTTAAACCAAGGTTTAGATTCTTTTATTCTCAAACTCACTTTCTATACTTGAGAACAAGTTTTAAATGGTTTATTTTTCCAAATTAATTAATCAGAAATTCACAGGCTTTTTATTGTTATAATTTAAAATACCCTAAAAGTATAGGTGTACATAAGACAAGATGAAAAAGCATTTGCTTTTGAATTTGGAAGCAATATTTTGTTTGGAGGGAATAATTATTAATAATGATTATTGTAATATTAATTTACATTATATTATAATATTATTGTAATATTAATTTACATGGCTATTGTATCTATAGATTGTGAGTTGTTAAAATTCTCCTGTATGTGATGAAAGCCTTCAGGATTGATATTTTTTTCTAATTGTTCTGATTGGTATTCTGAGGAAATAGCATTTTCTTCTCTCTGTGTGTGTTTCTGTGTATGTTCCTGTGTCTGTATACTAGTGAGATATATTTATTTTATGTATTTATTTATAATTCTTATATGTTACATGTATAATGTCCTATTACACAATTTCAAAGTGGTTTACAACAGGGGTCCCCAACCCTGGACCACGGCCGACTACAGGGCAATGGCTTATTTGGAACTCGGCTGCCCAAATGGCAGGCCAGCACATGCACATGCAGCTTGACTTGCATGAGTGGTGGGCTAGTGCATGTGCACATAAGTGCACAGTTCATCTTGCACAAATTGAGTTTGTGTGTGTGTGCTGGTCTCCCACTTGTGCAGTCTGGTTCCCCTCTCTCCCCCCCCAGCCGGGACACCAAGCAACAAAGTTTGGGGACCTCTGGTTTACAACACAGGTAGTCCTCACTTGCTGACTGTCTCATCTAACAGTGAGAACAATTAATCAGCGGAACAGCTTGCTATCAGAAGTTGTGGGTGCTTCATCACTGGAAGTTTTTAAGAAGAGACTGGACATTCACTTGTCTGAAGTGGTACAGGGTCTCCTGCTTGAGCAGGGGTTTGGACTAGAAGACCTCCAAGGTCCCTTCCAGCTCTATTCTGATTGAAATTGATTGATAACCATTTAAAATTATTACAGTGTAAACAAAAAACTTTTGTGACCCACCCTCACATTTTCAACTGCCACAGCGATTACATGATTGCTATTTGTGTGTTTCCCAACTGGCTTCTGACAAGCAGAGATAATGGAGAATGCAGCAGTAAAAGTGCAACTCAGGCTCATAGGGTATCTTGCTTAATGACCAAATGGGAAGTGACATGATTTTCTTCTTAGTGGCCACAGTGCTTAGTCCAGGGGTCTTCAAACTTGGCCCTTTTATGACTTGTGGACTTCAACTCCCAGAATTCCTCAGCCAGCAAAGCTGGCTGAGGAATTCTGGGAGTTGAAGTCCACAAGTCATAAAAGGGCCAAGTTTGAAGACCCCTGGCTTAGTCCTACAATTGCTATTCCCAAATGTGGTTGCTAAGTCAGGAAGACCTATAAATTACATAGTTTGCAAACAAACAAATATTTAAACAAAGATTAAACCAAGACAGGAAAGAAGCTAAATAGTAGCCCTTCTTACACTTTCCAGAGATAGTGCCCTTTTGAGGTATAAGGAATTTGCCTTCTCCTCTCTGCTACATCAGTGGACTGTTGTGATCCTTGAACTATCTTCAAATATTGAAATGCATATTTTACAGAATAGGAAACAATATGCAGTTTTTAAACTATAGTTCTTTATCCATATATCTAAACATACAGAGCCTTATATCTAAATTGTTCGCATACATGTGAGTGTGTATGCAAGTGCAAATTCACTCAAGAATGATGTATCTGTTTTACAATATTGTGTGGAGAATATGCTGAATCACATTGCCTATCTTTTGTGATTCCTACATGTAGCACTTCTAAAAAAAACCTACTTAGGTGTGATCTTATTCAGTGACTCTCAGAACATTTAAAATAGTATTGTCTCTTATTCTATTTCTTGAATATTTGATATGTCCTGATGGAAATATGGCACACCGGCAGATGCTGCATTAATGGTCAACTTCTACATCCAAAAAGCTGACACAACATTTTACTCTTCTGCTTGTATGACCCATGAAAATTACACCAGTACAGTTGAGGAACATAAAGAAGATTTAAAAAAAAATTGGCCAAAGTACCATCTCTAAAGACAGATTTTTAAGGAAGGGGTTATTCTTTCTTATTATTTTTTCTGTCTTTAGTAGACTATATATATTTCACTGTTAAGAGCAAAAGATAAAATGGTCTGATTTGAAGTGCCAGTAAAATGTGTGACAGGATACTTGAATGTTTTATTCTCATCGTACTAAAGAATAATTAAGATGTAAAGAAAAGGGTGAGTCATTAGAATTTTAAAACAGAAATTTTGGGATCCTATGGCTGCAATTCTAAATACACTATTATGGAAGTAATTTGTGACTGGCACTTCTAAATACGTATCTTTAAAAGCAGGCTGTAAGTGGCAGGTTAAGCTTTTGTGCATTGGAAAATCAGACTTTCAGAGCAATTTGTCTAATGTTGAAGGCAGAACATGGTGCAGCTGTTTGGGATAGGGCTTGATCTTGTTTTTGCATAATAACTGAACAAAAATGATAATTTGTTTTTAAAATAATAACATGAAGAATCTGGACTCTTACTGAAAAAGCAAGCAAAATTTTGCAAATTATTGAACAATGTAGCATTGACTCTTGAAAGTAGTGATTAATAAATGTGTTGTCTTCTTGTATTTAAAAAAAACCTCATCCACTCTTACATACTAAGAACAGTTCCATAAAATCTGTTTAAAGTTTAACATGTTTGTTAATAATTTTAAAGTAAGATGAGAATACAGCCGTTCTATCATTGATAGTTCAGCTTTATTTTTAACCAGATTGTGTTTGTTTCTGTGGAACAAACAAAAATGAAGAACAAGTTGGAGGTCCTGGCTTTAATTGGTCTAATTGCTACCTTGTATTTTTTTTCTTAGATGGAGTTATGTGAAATAAACTAATATTCAAATTTTTTGAGCATTGTGCCCTTTAGAACAGATGGTTTAACAGAATTATACAGGGCAAATTGTAATGTAACAATTAATTTGGAAGTCAACAATTATTTCCTTACAGAAATCAAAACACCTTGCTTTATATTTTTACAAACGTGTGATAGACCATGTGACATCTCATAAACTAAAGAACTTTTTGACTGTCATAGAGCAGAATTATTGTTGGGTTGTGGTGGTTGTTACTGTTAGTTACAAAAACAATTGTTAGTAGTTAGAAATGATACGTACAAGAACAGTTTTCTCATGTTGACCTCTTCAAACTTTTAGCTTAAAATAGGCTCATCCTGCTGATTACAAATTTAGGAATCCATGATAAGTGGATTTAAAGCTGTAGCTTTATATGATAGCTCTTTGTAATGATTATTGCAATAAAGCTTTCTTTAGATTTCAGAATATGTTGTTTCCTTTTTTAAATTCTTGGAAATGACATGTCATACACATGCTACTAGAGCATAATAAAGCTGATATTGGGTTCATCTGACTTTGTCAAACCAATACTAAGAATAATCTGTTGTATTATATTAACTTTCCTAGAATACAGTTACTGGACTGGGAATGTCATTCAGGATCTTACCTAGGCTAAGTTTCTATATGTTTGCCACTCACCTTAGGAAACTTCATTTTAAAAAAGTAAGAAATAAACCTCTAGATATTTTTTCCCCAAATTTGGCCAGTTATCTCTTTACAAGTGAAATAATGCAGCAAATACAACATGCCTGAATTCCTTCAGGCTATTTTCATAGAAAATGTACCTTAATCTTCACTGTGAATAAAATAAAATAAAATAAAATAAAATAAAATAAAATAAAATAAAATAAAATAAAATAAAATAAAATAATAAAATAAAATAAAATAAAATAAAATAAAATAATAATAAAATAATAATAAAATAATAAAATAAAATAAAATAAAATAATAAATAAATTTGATTTATCAAGGGGAGATATGAAAATCTGATATTTTTAGTCACCAGTCATAAATCAATAAAATAAGTTTATATTTACATATATTTGAACAATATTTGATCATTAAAGATGAAGGTAAGTTTTAGAAAAGGCTTATTTCCTAAACAGATATACTCATAAATAAATAAATAAATTTGCATTGAACAACATTTTCTGTTACATCCTTGTTTACCTTTTGCAAGGTTTGATGTGGCAGCAGTGTTTAGAATGGAGTATTGAAGGCTAACTGCCCACTGCAGGAGTTTAATCCTGACCAGTTCAGCCTTCTGAGGTTGGTAAAATGAGGATCCAGATTGTTTGGGGGGGGCATTATGTTGAGTTTGTATACAGCTTAGAGAGGGTTGTAAAGCACTGTGTAGTAGAATATAAGTGTGTGCTATTGCTAAGGCTTGATTGTGAGAATATTATTTAATGTAGTTCACCCAGATGCCCTATATGAGGGAGATGGGCAGTTAAGAATACACACACACACACACATTGATATATGTAATATATCTAGTTAATTGTTAATATTACTGGCATATTTGCACAAATAGGTTCAACACTAGAACACATTCTGGTTGTAAATATTCACTGGATCCTTTTGTGAAGGGCAAAGAGACTAATCAATTTTTTTTCCTGCAATCCAGTTGATGAGCCATAAAATGAAACTATTAACAAAATAAAGCTTCTTCTGCCAATTCTGTTTAATACACACACACACACACACACACTCACTATTTTGGTGACTCATCACTATACATTAATATCAGTATGTCCCTATTATTAGTAGAAATTTTATTTGCATGTATATTAGTATTTCTTTTAAGATAAAATTATATATTTCTTTTCTACAAATTTAAAAGGCAGTGTAGGAGGATATGAATCTTTGTATATGAAAGAGAATTTGAATATGAAAAAGAGAACAGGAGAATGTGCCCCACACTGCAAGTTTTGTCCAACTCATAGTTGCTAATGTTCCTGCCCTAATCCTGCCCATTACTTTTGGATGCAATAACTTTACTAAGATTGTCTTTGAAGTTGCTGAAGAAACAGCACTGGTACTATACAGTTTAGCCCTTCTTTCTTGCTGAAGATGCCTTCTTCAAATACCAGGGGCCATAATCACAATCCCATGAAGGATTTTGTTGTTCAACTCTTTTATTTATTGCTTTTGAAACTTGTCCCCACCTGACTCTTTGATTGGCACTATATTTGATAGCTATTTTCAGAATGAGCTTGTCAGACACTTTCTTGTTCTGATATTGTCAGAATGATACCTTCTTTGCCTGCACTTCATAAAATAAAATATGCCAGGCAATTTGGAGACATACCTCTGTGAAGATCTGACCTGGAAAGTTAACACAACCCAGGTGGCTAGAAAGGCCCAACAGAGGCTTCACTTTCTTAGGATCTTGCGGAAGAACAGGGTAGAACAACAGCTAATGACCCTCTTTTACCGGTCTACCATAGAGAGTGTCCTCTCGTATGGTATTGTGGTTTGGTATGCTGGTCTGACAGCCGCGGACAGGAAAGTATTACAGAGGGTAGTGAGCACAGCACAAGACATTGTGGGCTGTTCCCTGACACCACTAGATGACATCGCCAGGGCTCGTTGCCTTGGAAGAGTGAGGAAGATTCTCAGGGATGACTCACACCCTGGACGGTATCTCTTTACTACCATCCGGTAGGAGATACAGGAATATAGCCAGTCGTACCAACAGGCTGAAAAATAGCTTTTATCCGTGGGCTGTTAGGCTTTTAAATGGGACATAATCTTATGCAGAATTGACTTGGGAGGCCGGTGTGTGGTGTAGTTGGTTCACATGGTGTGGTAGGATGGAGGGTTTGTTGTCACTGTGTGTTGGGGGGAGAGAGCACGGGGGGAGGCTCAGTTAATCTCAATGTACACATGTTGTACTTTGACAATAAAGGTTTTATTATTTTTTATTTATTTATTTAAAATACATTTATTCAAGGTTGTCAGGTAATGTTGGGGGGTATCTCCCTTCTTACAGAAGTTTTTTAGTTTAAATCTAGGCAATCATTATCAATAAAATGAAATACATTAGTTTATTTCAATAGTTCATCCTCTGTCAGCATGATCATTTTCCTCCTATGCAATCCTACATTGGTGGCCTTTTATCATCTTCCAAATTAATATTCCTGCTGCAAAAGCATCATCATATAATGCACATCCATCAATTTACCTAGCTTTTCTTTACTTCCCACAACCACATAAAAACACTAAACAGTATAATGAATGAATAACAATATTAGGCACTAATTATACAGCTATGCAGACTTTTTTTGGCACAAAAGTAAACATGTATTAGAAAATATATATTTTAATAAGAACTGCATCTCCATTTCTTTGTGTAAATTTATTAGAAACATAGCTATTTTTCCACTATTCATTAGGTCCCTTCTAGTTTTTTTTAAAAAATGTTATTGTCATGGTTTCGACAGATGAAACTCTTCAAAAGAACTTCAAGGCATTGTTTACCTTAAAGAATCTTTTATTCAAGAAACAAAGTATCGGCACTACATAGTTAAAGCCAAAAACTGAATTCCCCTCCCTTGAGCACAAAGTAACAAAGCACAATTCCCTCCTCCAATTAACAGTTGTAAATCACATTCCCCAATTAGCTTGAAATGTGGGCTTTCTCTCCAGCTCTCCAGCCCACCAAATATTTCTCAACTCTGGGCGCAATAACCTTGGATTCCCATGGCTAAGTTATTGTTATGACTAACTGGACTCTCATCCACATTCCCCCTCCCAGGATCAACTAACTCTAAAAGCAAAAGAGTAAAATGGCTGCATTTCCATTTGTTGTCAAAGCAAGAACATCCAATGTTAGCAGTGTTGAGATCCGCCCCCCCCTTACAAAAAGGACAAATCCTGTAATACAAACAAAAGCACAGGCTAGGGGTTGCCTCTTGGCTAATTAGGGTATTTGTTACAGAATCCATTAATGAGTCTGTCAGCTTTTACATCACTAGATTTGACCCAGGTGGCCTCACACAATGGATATCCCTTCCATTGCACTAAATACTGCAATTTCCCTTTAAAAATTCTTGAATCAATAATACATTTTACTTCATAGTGAGTCTGTCCTGCCACTATGAGAGGTCCAGGTGCCTTCTTAGGGGGAGGTAGGTGGAATCCCAAAAAGGTTTTAACAGGCTACAATGGAAAACGGTGAATTTTCCCTAAGAGCCTGGGAAGTTTTAATTCTATCGTGACTGGGTTAATGATCTTTACAATGGGGAAGGGTCCTAAGTACTTCGGTTGTAACCTCTTACTAGATAACTTGAGCCATAAATATTTGGTCGACAGATAAACCTTTTCTCCAACTTGAAATGTCCTTTGAGGACCCCTTTTCCTATCTGCCTGGTTTTTGTATGTCTCGGAAGCCTTTTTCAAAGCAGTTTTCGTGGTTTTCCAGACTTTCTCTCACCCCATCACCCAGTGATTAAAAGTGGAAAGCGGAGGGTCCTTGGGGATATTCGGGTATTGGGCTGAATTTCTTCCCTGTGGCCATTTTAAAAGGCGGGAAGCTGGTGCTGCTATAAACAGAGTTATTGTAAGCCACCTCTGCGAAAGAGAGGAGGTTAGTCCAGTTCATTTGTTGATAATCCACATAGCATCAGAGATATTGCTCCATCATTGAGTTTGCAGATTCGGCCACCTCATTGGTAGACAGGTGAAAGGCAGATGATAGTCCTTGAGATGAGCCAATTAGTTTGAGAAAACTCTTCCAAAACTTAGCTGTAAACTGCACCCCCCCATCACAGATTATTCGCTTTGTTGCACTATGCAGTCTTTAGATGTGTTTCAGGAACATCTTGGTTAGTCGTTGGGCAGACAGGAGTCCTTTGCAGGTAATAAGGTGACCCTGCTTTGAAAACAGATCTATCTCTGTCCAGATGACTGTATTTCTCCTACTTTCAGGTAGATCTACTATAAAATCCATAGCAATTTCTTCCCATGGTTGGGAAGGGTCCGCCACTGGTTGCAACAACTCAGGGGGCTTCCCCAGGATTCTTTTCATGGGGGCACATACAGCACAACTCTGGACATAGTTTTCCACGTCCCATTTCAATCCTGGCCACCAGAATTGCCGGTGGATGAGGTGTAGGGTTTTCAAATATCCAAAGTGCCCAGTCTGTTTTACGTCATGGCCGTGCTGGAGAGTGTTAAAGCGGAGCGTCTCTGGCAAGTATAGCTTTCCCCCCTTGTAAGCCAAACCACCCCTGCATGTCAGGGAGGTTTGATTGTCCTTGAACCATTGGTCGGTGAGGAGCTCTTGCTTTATTTTCTTGGGGTTTGGGGGCTCTAGAAAGTGGGAATCTGTGCGGCGTGAGTTGAGAGGCAGTTTGTGGATTGGAGATAATTGCCTCATTAACCTCTTCACACTGGCTTTTGCATTGGGGCAATCTGGATAAAGCATCAGCTAAGATGTTTTTTCCTCCTGGTATGTACTTTAGGGTGAAATTAAAACGATTAAAGTACTACGCCCATTGTACTTGTTTCGGGGACAATTTGTGGGGAGTTTTCAGTGCTTCTAGGTTTTTGTGATCAGTCCATACCTCAAAAGGCACCCTGCTCCCTTCTAGATAGTGTCTCCAGTTTAATAGAGCCCAGCCCTTCGCAAAGGCCTCCTTTTCCCACACAGCCCACCTCCTCTTGCACTCAATGAATTTTTTTGAGGTGTAGGCTCAGGGTTTTAGGGTCCCACTCTGGTTCTTTTGCAGTAGCACAGCTCCGACGCCACGTCACTGGCATCAGCTTGAATTACAAAGGGCTTCCCTGGGCATGGATGCTCTAAGACCGGTTCAACCGCAAATAGTTGAACAAATAGTTTTAAGTTCTCGAAAGCGGTCTGGCAGCTCATAGTCCATGCTAGTGGTTGGCTCGGATGCGGCTTCCCTCCCTCTACCTGTTTTTAGTAATTCCATAAGAGGTAAAGTAATTTTGGCAAAGGAGGGGATGAATTGACGGTAGAAGTTGCTGAATCCTAGGAAGCTCTGGAGCTGTTTGCAAGTCTTTGGGGGCTGCCACTCAATCACAGCTTTCACTTTGGTCGGGTCCATTTCAATGCCCTTGCTGGAAATTCTGTAGCCAAGATAATCTAGTCTGGTCTGGTGAAATTCACACTTTGATTGTTTGATATAAAGTTTGGCATTCAAAAGCTTCTTTAACACTTCTCTCACTAGTTTTATGTGGTCAGTCATATTCGTGCTGTATATCAGGATGTCATCAAGATACACCAGAACCCCTTTGTATAAATGGTCATGTAGGACCTGATTAATCAGTTGCATGAAGACAGCTGGAGTCCCCTGTAGTTCAAACAGCATGACTTTGAATTGATAGCTCCCAATGGGACAGTTAAAAGCAGTCTTCCAGTCATCTCCCTCCTATATCCTCACCCGGTAATATGCCTCTTTCAAGTCCAACTTAGTGAAGGTACTCCCCTTTGCCAGGTGGCTTAGTAAGTCCTTCAGGAGGGGGAGCGGGTATTTATTTTTCACACTCACCACATTCAGACCTTTATAATCCATGCAGAGGTGAAGCCACCCCTCTTTTTTTTCTTTAAATAACACTGGGGCTCCCACTGCAGACTTGGCCCATTTGATAAATCCCCTCGCTAGGTTTTTGTCCACATATTGCTGCATCTCCTCCATCTCAAGGAGGCACATAGTGTACATTTTTGGTCATGGGAGTATGGCTCTCGGTAACAGATCGATAGAGAAATCATTGGGTCAGTGGGGAGGCAGGGTGTTGCATTCTTTCTCAGTACATGCCTCCCCTAGGTCCTGGTATTTACTGGGGATGAGTGGTTTGCCTGGTTGAGACAAGGCAGCTATGTGTGCTAGCTCATTGGGTGGGCTAGGTTCTCCTGTAACATCCATAGAATTAAGGGGGGACTTGGGTCCTATAGGTAACCTCACAGTCCTTATTCCCTTCTCCCACCAGATAAATGGCTTCCATTTATCCAACCAGGCTAGCCCTAAGATCACAGCCTCAGTCATTTTCGAAGCCACCATGAAACAAATAAACTTCCAGTGCTCACCTATTTCTAAGCGTAGGGGTTCAGTCACTTGCATGACTAAAGTTCCTCCCATTAAGGAGCCATCAGCTTGCTCAAACCTCACAGGTTTGGAGAGCAGCCTTGCTCATATGCTCATTTTCAGGACAAGTGACAAGCTAATAATGCACCAGGAGCATCCAGAGTCGACTAGTACTTTTAAATCTACCTGTGTCCCCATCTTAGGGATTATGAGTCTGGCAGGTAGTGAGAAAGGGGGGACGTGTTGACTCACCATCGGTTGGTTCTCTCCTTCATCACTGCTGTTGTAGGAGGGTAGAGTGGAAGTAGATCCGGCTTGGGTCTCGGCACACTGCTGCACAGGGGACGTGACTTGGGCAACAGGTTCCTGCGCGATCCAGTTGGATTTCTCTTTTGTCAGCTGCTGGGCTGGTTTCTTTCTCACTGGTGATCCCGGTCTATTCTGCTGCTGAGGGTAAAGGACTGGGCAACTTGCTGCTTGATGTCCCTATTGTCCACAACTGAAACACTTGATCGGTGGGCCCACAGGTAGCCTGGGATTTTCAGTAGCTGCAGCGGTTGGAGGCTTTCGGTGGGGGTGGGGGTGGCTGTTGTTTGACTCAGCTTCTTATGGGGTTGGCTTCTTATAGCGGGCAAGCTGAATGTCTAGTCTTACTGCTGCCTGGTACCATTCTTGCAGCTGATCAGGGACTGCTCGATAGATACAGGCCTGAGAGATGTGGTCGTCTAGTCCCTCCTTGAAGTGATGGGCTAGGGATTGCTTGGGCCACCTCTCTATTCGGCAAGCTATCTTGCGAAACTCTCGTATGTATTCCAGTGCAGGCCTCCCAGCTTGTTTTATTTTGTGGACTTGTTCATCCGTTTTGAGGGCAATGGATGGGTCCTTGAATCTTGCTCTCAGTCCTATGAGGAACAGATGGGGGTCCTCCAACTTGGATGCTTGCTTGTTATATAAACTGTTCAGCCACTTGGATGCTTCCCTTTCCAAGCTGGGAAATTAAAGATATTTCATTTTAAAATTGTCTCACTTCCTGATATCTAATGGCTGTTTTAGAAAATCATCTTTATTTTTAAGAAAGTTGTTGGGACTATTTAGACATAAATTTTGTCAATTCAGCTGGCCTGCAGTACTTTTAAACTCCAATTTTATAAAATTCCAATATTGCTTCAGATATTGATAGTCAAGTGAGATATTCTATGCAGAATGATAGTTTGGATTAATGAAGTTTTCAGTATTACCAAAACCAGGGGTGTCAAACCCGATCGTATTGTGGGCCATATCGGACCGTATCGGGATTTGTTTTGCCCTTGTGGGGCCAGGGTGGGCATGGCCTGTGTGGGCCAGATGCAGCTCATGGGCCATCTGTTTGACATGCCTGACCAAAACATTCTGAATAGCTCCATTTCTTGTAATAATAGATTATGTACTTTCCTATTAAATTGCTTTTAGAAAATACTGATTATTCATGATATGTAGGCTAAACCTTAGGTTTAAAAATATACATAATCCTTGTTCAGCTTTTATTTTTTAGAAACAAAGTGACTGTAAAAATATAAAATATACAGTTGCAATAATCTATCATGCCATGAATTCCTTTAATATATTTCTTTTAAAAATAGTTGAGAAAACTATCTCAGAATATCTTACCTGACTGGTTCCCGATTTCTATAAACTCATATTCAATATGGCACCTTTAGCAAGTTTCATTAGCATCATGTTTAATAACAAAAGGCAATACTGTCTTTTCTATGGTAGTGCCTGATCTTGATTCCAATATCAAGTTAAAGCTACTCTACTCTGTGATATAGTGCATCACAAGTTGATAACATTTTGAGACATACCGTATCTCATTTTACCAAACTCTTTTAGATTTTTCATTGTTTATTAGTGTTTTTTATATTGCTGGATTTTATTTTTATTTTTATTGCATATGAACACTTATAAGCTGCCTATAGCTTAAAAATGAGAATGGCTGGCATGTAACTTCTGAATAAATAAATATGGGTCAATTCGCTTATGAAGAGTAAGGTAGATTATTGATTAGCACACACAAATTTAGAATTTCTGAAAACTTAGACAATGCTCTGTTTAGTTAACACTAAAGTTTATTTTGGACTCAGCATATTTGACCCCAAATATCCTAAGAGTTGTGTAGAACTGGCCAAGTCTATTAAATTAGTCCAGTGATCCCCATAATAATGATGAATGTCTTTCATAACTCTCTTCATAATTAATACAGGCTTCATTGTGGCCACTACTATTCTCATATTGATCATCTCAGCCATTTAAATTGGGACTGGTAAAGCTGTCTCTGTTTACTCTGCTGAGCAGACATTTATTTTATTTGGATAGCTCTCATCATTTGTAAATCATGTTGGGGATATTGACTGTCATGGAAACTACAGGTATTTCAGTGCTTTTGTGATGCAAGAGCTGGAGCCTTTTTAGCATTTGAGGTTAATGCTTTGCTCTAGGGGGGTTTTTTTGTATGAAGACCTATAAGAGCTTTATGAACGCTAATTAGTCAAGCTTTTCAGAGGAGCATTAGCAGCCTTGTTTTTACTCATAGCTAAGGTTGCGTTCCCCCCCCCCATGTCTCTGAAATATGTTGAATGCTGCAAAAGCTAGGCTTGTTCATTTACAAACACATGCTAATTGTACCACATGCACATTTTTCTACAATATATGCACAGTTTAATTGTATGTCAAGACAGTTTATTTTTGTGTGGGTGTACATGTTCACCTCTTACATCTTAGTTTTGACTAAACTTTACATTCCATCAAATACATTGGAGATGTTACAGTAGAAACTTGCTCATTTTACAGTACGTGACAGTTGTGTAAGCACTGTTACCGTTTCTTACTAACAGTGCTGAATCAAAAATAAGTTGGGATTAAATTATATTTTGTTTGTAGTGGGGTTTTTTGTTTATATATAATCATGTTATAGTTTTAGCACTGGATTATTCCATTCTTCCTCCTATGCTATATGTAGAGCTATGTCTTAAGAGAGTCATCAATAAATTACTGAAATATCTGCCTGTGTCTTATATGGAGTTGATGAATTTAGTGATTGTGATCAGTATAAAATAGTTCTGTGGAACTGCAGAAAAGATTGCCACAAGTATCCTTTAAAAGTCAAGTCACCAGAACTATTTATTTGTACATTTCTATACAATGCAAGAGCAAGAAGCCAGCTTACATACAAAATTGATTACAGGACAAATAAGGTTTGAGTTGTATATGTTAACGGTATATACTATTTCAGCCCTAGAGAGAAATAGTGAATTTTTGAATGTTCATTCTATCCTTTGTTTTTTTCAATAAGAGACTGATATTTGAACCTCAATGTGTTATCTAAATTAATTCAATATAGCAACAGAATGTGTCATTCGGAAAAAATACATTAATCATTTTGTTGATTGGAAAATATTTTTAAAAAATATTTTAACATTTATTTTAAATGGCAATAATTAAAAAACAGTTAACTAATTACTAAACTGCAGTTTATAAATCCATTTTAGAAATGTTTTGGGAGAGAGTTTGTGTTGACAATGGGATTATTACCTTGATCAGTCAATTAATCATTGTCATTAAAACTTTTGAAAGGACAGAAACAGAATATAAAGTGTCCCAAATGTATGAGTGACAGTATATTCAACTTTTGTTGTTGTTACATTTTCTGTTTGAATAACATAAATTGGCTGCCTAAATCCATTTTAATATATTTTATAGGTTAAATGTTCAGTTTTATCAACAATTAAAGAACTTTACTAAAATAAACATGGATAATTTATAATAAAATTAAGACCTGGAATTTCCTTTGGTCATATCAAGAGTCCCAATTCTTTTTAAAAATGTTGGATGTTTTTCTTACTTTTTAAAATAAGATTAAGACCTCCAAAAATGATTTAAAGATATTAATGAGCTGTTAATAATGTTCAAAATGAAATTAATTTATGTCTTGATGAAATGTGTTAAATCATATCTATTTTCTAAATCCAAATTAAGTATTCACAAAAGGATTCTGTTTCTTCGTAAAGGTGACTTCTTGATATTCCTAATTCAGTTTACTGGTTTCTGTTCTCTAAGCCTGTATGTCAGAAGTTTTTATACTGATGTCCCATTCTTAAAATATATTCCTCTTGCATACATTTTTAAGTCTTTAGAAAGACCAGAATGTTGCATATACATTTTATTTCTCTTGTTTAATTCTCATTTTGCCTTAACTAGACATTCCATTTGGATATTCTAGATTTGCATTATACTTTTACGCTTTTGTTGTCCCCTGCTGTTAGAAATCAAATATACTGTCCTCTTTTTATTTGTTGGGGATAAAAACCCCAATTTTAATCTGTTCATACAGGTATCTAATTTGAATCAGACTGGCAAACTGCAGGGCTCTTGTGCTTGTTTAATTGGTATCTTTCTCATCACATTTGAATGAACTTGCACACGCACTGCAGGATACCACTAGAGACAACTGAATAGTTAAGGCTGTCACTCTGGAAACGGGATGGTGAGATGCAGCCAAGCTAAAGAAAAGCTGGGATCAGATAGATTTTTTTTAAAGTGTTCCCCCCCTTTATAATTCTTGGAAACTACTTGTCATGACTGATTCCATACATGGTATGTGGCATTGATAATTTTATAGACAGCCAGTTTTATGTCTAGGTATTGTGCAAATTGTATATGTCTGCCAACAAGTATATAAAACTTTTATGTGGCAGGACTTCAGACTGACTTTGTCTTTTTTACGAAGATTGACAGGAACACACACTTACTGGGACAATCTCTGAAAACTTCTGCCAAAATTGGTAAATGGAAAGGATGCCAGTTATAGTTCATCATTATTTGAGGATTAGGAGTTCTCTGTCCCTGGTCTACCATATGACTGCAACTTTATGGACACTTATAACTAGCAGGTTGCATTGAAACTCATTCCTAGCTGCTGCATTGCACAAGGCTGCTTGTTTAGCCTACTTCCAAGACTACGTAGATCTTCTCAACCTCTCAGATGCTAAGAGATAAATTTGGTAGCAAGAAGGATTTTTTCTCTCTGTGGAGGCTCTTCATATAATTTAATACCCTAAAAAATTAGGTAAAATTGCTCTTTTCCCAAAATATTAGCATAGCCTGTTCTGATCTCCATTATTGGAGTTTGGATAAACTTCAGATTTTGTATTTTGCTGACAGCAAATATTTGCTAACAGCCAAAATGCTCCACTTTCAGATGTTTCATAATCACAGCAGATTGGTTAAACTGCGTACCAAATTTTAACTTTCCTTTAATGCCGTAACTCCCTGAGATGTCTTAACTATTTGGTATTTGTTTTTGTCAGAACTATTTTATGTGAAACTCTGTAGGTTCCCAGTTGTCATTTATTTCTAGTAACAGGCATGTTTTTGTTTATGTATGCCACAATTGCAGTATATTACTCCTT
Source organism: Vipera berus (assembly GCF_964194415.1). NCBI lineage: Eukaryota > Metazoa > Chordata > Lepidosauria > Squamata > Viperidae > Vipera > Vipera berus. The sequence goes on from NC_138206.1 coordinate 30,523,521, forward strand.
GTGAATTATTGTGCACCTTACAATGTTATACTATTTGCACCCAATTTTCAACTTTTCCCTTCTGGGGAAGATTGTGATTATCTGGACCATTTTCAGTCACGATTCAGCCCTGATATGGAACTGAAACGGCATTGATTGCGCTTATGGATGGTGCATCCATCTTTGTTCTTGACCTCTTGGTAGTTTTAGATACCATTAATCATGGTATTTTGGATCACCTTTAGAAACGGGGAGTGGATAGTACTGCATTGTGCTGGCTCTTCCTTTCTCTGTGGCTGGTTCCAGTTGGTATTTATTGGGAAGGAAAAATCGAGCCCACAGTCCGTACTTTTTGGGATCCCACAGGATTCTGTTCTCTTTCCTATTTAATATCTACATAAAGGCTCTGGGTGATGTTATCCAATGACATACAGTTTTAAATTGCCATCCTTGACTGCCTAAATGATGCAGTAGCAGATCTGTTTCTGTCTGGAGGAGTTTGGATTGGGACAATAGGCTTTAAGTCAAACCTATCAAGTTTGAGTTGCTTTAGGCCCCCTTGTTGTGGAGATTATACATCTTAAGTTCTGGACGGGGCTGTACTTTTCCAAACATAGTCAATGCACAATCTGGGAGTCATCTTAAATTCACAAGTCCGGTTTGGTGTGACCAGAGAAGCCTTTTTACAACTTAGCATTGTGCATTAGTTGTGTCCTTTTCTGGTTTATGAGACCCTGCTCATAGTCAGTCATATTTTAGTTACATCCCAAATGTAATTACATGCGTCTGCACTGAGAAAAAAAAATCTACATGTATTTGCCTTTGAAAAAGCATCAACTACAACTGGTATAAAATGTGGCAGTTCAGTTGTGTGTGCTTTTTGATTAGTTTATGTTAAACCTCTGCTCTTCAAACTATTGATTGTTAGTTTGCTTCTAGATTTAATTCAGGGTCCTGGTTGTAACCTATAAAGCCATTTATGGCATGGGATCCATGATGTTTGAGGAACCACCTCTTCTTGATTATGTCAATCTGCCCTATTGGGTCTGGCAGAACAGGAACATTCTCGGTTGCAGCTGCTAAGTATAACCCTCTGGCGGGGCCCAAAAGAAGAACCTTTTCCATAATGGTGCTTTCCAATTGAGACATTGTCACTGGAAGATCAAATTGTCCCTAGTCCTGTTGGCATTTTAAAAAGGTTTTTCAAAGTTAATTTTGTTACTGGGCTTGAGGGTCAAGAGTCCTTATGAACCAGTTTCCAGTAGATCTTATATAAAAACTGTATTGCAAGGTGCAAAACACAGATCTTTTCAGTTGTGGCTGTGATACCTCAGGACATTACCTACAAGAAAGCATGTTTTCTTTATCCATCCAACAGCAGGTTAAGTTCTTCCTTTTATTAGAAGGCAATTCTCAGAATGGCTTACATAAAATCAGGTAGTCCTCAACTTACAACACTGTCCCAGGTTCATGTGACTGTCTTTTGTGACCTGACAAGCAAAGTCAATGGGAAGCCAGATTCATTTAACAACATGTTACTAACTTAACAACTGCAGTGATTCACTTAATAATTATGGGAAGAAAAATCATGAAATGGGGCAAAATACCCTTAACAAATGTCTTGTGTAGCAACAGAAATTTGGCTCAATTTAGCTCGTAAGTTGAGGACTGCCTGGACAACAAATTATCAGTAGAAAACTACAAGGGTTTGATAAGATAAAATCAATAATTAAAATTAACCTCTGAAATGTATATAAAACAATTCAAATAAAGTTGGTATATATTTATATTAAAACAAATAAAATTTAGTATCAGCTACATCTCTTTGAAGAGTTTCAAAGACACTGCCCCATTTCTAATTGTCATCTGCTTTACATTCATTGGTGGGAAAAGGACAAGTAGGGTTCAGATGAGTTACGGCCTTTTTTCTCATGAAAAGTCATCATGTTAATAAAGCATTAAAATTTTTATCAAAATAGCATCTATACATAGTAAATAAAGCTGCTTAAAAACATGTTATCAAGCAAAGCAGATTGCATTAAGCTGGATTTGAAAATAACTGAAGGCCTCTATGGCAGAATTTATACTGTATTGTGAAGTTTCACAAAGTAACATTCAAATCTCTCTTGAAGTTTAATTGTTTCAAGACAATGCAAACTAACTCTTTGCATTGTGTCCTGAAACTATAGAATCAATATGGCAAGGAAACAAGCTTACTTCACTACCACTTGGCTCTTTCTACCTTTCGGGACTAGCTTTAACATTTCAGAATCAGGAAAGTGATTTTAGAATTTTTATTTAGACTACCATTTTCTATGAAGTTGGTGAAATTCTTTTTGGATGTTGAGTCCCTAATACATTTTTTTCTCTTCCGTCAGCTAGTCATTTTAATTTTATGCATAATTTTATTTTATATTTATTTATTTTGTCTTGTATTTTATAGGTTGGTATTAAAACATCATACAAAAAGCTTGCATGTAAATAAAATTTCACAGTAAGTTAGGCCCAAATAGTTTTATTTTAAATTATATCCAATTTATTTATTTATTTATTTATTTATTTATTTATTTATTTATTTATTTATTTATTTATTTATTTATTTATTGGATTTATATACCGCCCCTCTGCCGAAGGACTCGGGGTGGTGTACAGGGCAATTAAAACACAATATACAGCACATAATATACAAAAATTAAAATAAAGTAAACCAAGTAGCCCTAAGCAATAAAACAAATTCTAAAATTTAAAATATGGAATTTAAAATCTAAAACCCCAATCCCTCAGTCCAGACCGGCAAGTTCAAATAGCCAAGTCTTCAGGTCGCAGCAAAAAGAGTGAAGGTCGGGAGCCATCCAGAGCTCAATAGGAAGCTGGTTCCAGAGGGCAGGCGCGCCCACAGAGAATGCTCTCCCCCTGGGGGCCGCCAGTCGACATTCCCTGACCGACGGCACCCTGAGGAGGCCCTCTCTATGGGAGTGCACAGGACGATGGGAAGTTAACACCGGCAAAAGGTACTCCCGTAAATAATTCCTATTTATATCCTGTCTTTATGCACATGGAAACCTAATATGGTATAATGCAGATTGGACGGTATGCAGACCATGAGAAGATATAAAATGCACCTTCACAGAAAATGTAGCAAAACCTTAGATTGATATTTGATGTAAGTATTTTATATAAGTTATTAAAAAAACATGCAGGTTGGGAAGACTTTCTCCTTACATTTTAATGGCATTTCATGCATTAGAAGTTTTGCAATTTTGGGATAAATATAACATCAATTTAACCTAAAGGGGAGTTGCAGACCTTAAGATTGCAGCACAGAGTCCAGAATAAATGGATTGTATGTTAGTAGCTATCATCCTACAGTATGTTTGTAACTTTTATAGTCATTTTAAGTTTTGGTAGTTCGTAAGGAAATGTTCAGATAGATGCACTAACAGCCTTATTGTTTTTCATGGTTTTTTTGTAAATGAATATCTAACATTAACCAAAACTATTTGGTTACACCAGTTTGTTGCCATGCTTAGGAATGTTGTTAACTTTGAAATTGTCTAAATTAGTGAACGTTATGAGAGTTGAATGAAAGGTTCATTATATTTTTATGTGAAAAAAACCTCCTAAGATACCTTTTCAATCTGCACTAAACTCCAAGGTGATTCTTTCTATTAACAATAATATTTTATACTTTGAGGTAGAGGTTTGGGGAGCATACTGAGCTAATTATCCTAGACTGTTTGGCTATTAAAATTACTAATATGTACTTGAGGAGCTGATAATTATTTAGTGCAAGCAAGCAAGTTAGATGCTATTTAAATGGTACACTCAAATTAAAAAACATCAGATTCAGAATGAAAGTTTTTGAATTCACTAAAATTTTCTATTCAGTGACATTAGAGAATTTTTCTATTTCTACAATACTTCAAAATGAATTATATTAACTTAGTAGTGTCTAAAATTATTTTTCTGTTAAATTCTGGTTAAAATTAAAGGAAAAAGTTGTATTTTAAACATTAAAATCATTAAAAACAATTAAAATGTACATATATCAAGAAAAAAACTTATAGCTTATGTTAGATGCATGAGAAATGTTCTGCCATATTTAGTTATATGAGAGGCAGGATTGCAACCATCCAACAGTTCCTAAAGATATCAATACACAATGCATACACACACACACACACACACCAAAAACACACAATTATTTGTATTTCATCTGAACCATTATTTAACGGTGATGCTAACTATGTCAGTTCCATAGCATGTATTGGCTACAAGTATGAGAAACAAGTATGGGCATGATTTAGTTAAAATTGTGAGAACTCTGGTGAAACATGTTGATTTGGAGTTGATTCACATATTAGACTCTAAATGCAAGAATGTATGGAATTTATTCCAGAGCTGTCTGTCTTGACCTTCCAAAGAACAGAATGAGGTGAGCAGTCCCCTGAATCATTTCCTTAGTTATTGCTGAAGAAAGAAGTTTCATTTCTCACTTTCTCTGGCCTGTGGTTTCTTTTCTAATTCATTAAGAGAAAGCTAAATGACTAAATGTTGCCTGGTGGCCCCAAGGGGGAGGTCCTTCTCTGTGGGCGTGCCGGAATTGTGGAACCGTTTGCCGGTTGAGCTCCGGATGGCGCCCGACCTTCGCTCCTTCCGGCGCGATCTGAAGACTTATTTGTTCGAACAAGCCGGCCTGGCCTGATGGGGGATGGGGTTTGGATTTTATTGTTGTTTAAATGTATTTTAATCTATTGTTAACTTGGGCATCTTGTTTAATTCTTTTTTAATTTTTGTATTTTGTATTTTTATATGTTTGCCCTGTTCACCGCCCTGAGTCCTTCGGGAGAAGGGCGGTATACAAATAAATTTATTTATTTATTTATTTATTTATTTATTTATTTATTTATTTATTTATTTATTTATTTATTCAGTTTTTAGCAATTCTTTGGGAGAACTAATGGGAAAATAGAAGAAAGAGCCAGTTTTTGTCTTACTTTACAAGCAAAAGATTATACTTAAGTAGCAGTCCAGAATATAAGTTAGTCAGTAGATTGGTTACATCAAGGCTAATGATATACTGTATACATATGCTTGGAACTTGTTTCTGATACTGTATATCAGGCATGTCAAACTCGCGACGTCACGTGACATTGCACAATGTATCGCGACTTTTTCCCCATTGCCGACAATGGGGTGGGCGCGGTTTCAGTATGATGCATCTGGCCCATGGGCCGGCAGTTTGACATGCCTGCTGTATATCTATCTGGCAGAGTGTTTATCTCTAAATATAGTTCAAATTACAGCAATGGGCAAATTCCTTCAGATAGATTTAGAATTGAGTTTTTTTTTTAAAAAACTTTTTTTCCCCAGAATCAGAAACTGGGATTTGCCTGTAATCAAGAACTGGCACTGCATATCGTAGACAAAAACACAAACAACCTCTCCATATCTGTCTATGAAGCTTTGCTGACTTCACATGTACTTTTACTTCCATCTGCAGAGAAATCCAGTGGGAGCCCTGAAAAACCAGCTGGATGACCTTGGGCCAGTCACCCATTCTGAGCCCAACTCAGCTCACAGGGTTATATATACTAGAAATAGCTGAATTTATTGTATAAAAAGACAAGCATGCATGTAAGATGAATTCCACAGGGGCAGTTTTCAAACTCTGTTGCTATACAGAAAGCAGCTAAGTGGGGATTTATATTATACCCTTTTAAAATCTCTGCCATAACTCTTTTATCAAGCATCAGCTCAAACTAGATCTTCATCCATCCAAGCATCTTGTTAAGTGTAACTGCTATATGCTCATGCTGTGGGTTTATTCCAACCTCAATTTTGTTTTAGAGCATGTGATGGGACTTGTCCTAACATTGCTCTGATAATCACCACCAGATTATTTACTAGAAAACAGTGATTACAGGATTTGCCAGGAGATGTAGAATAAGCAAATGGCAAATAACAAAGGGTAATAATATCAGGGGAAAGCTCTAACTTCCTGTACATAGTTTTTTATGCCTCAGGCAAGAGAAAAGCTCAGATTGAATCCACAGTGCTGGTAGTGCAAAAAAGTGATGACTTTTTTTAAATCAATGGTTCCATTGTATAAACTTATTTGTGATTGTGTCTTTGGCATCACTCCTTTTGGGAGTTCATTTGGCCCATATTCCACTTACATTTTTCTGTAGCAGTTCAGTCAACAATTTTGAGATGTGTTCCAGATGATGATGATGATGATGATAACAACAATAACGATGATGATGATGATGGTGGTGGTGGAAGGGACCTTTGAGGTCTTCTAGTCCAACCCCTGCTCAGGCAGGAAACCCTATACCATTTCAGATAAATGGTTGTCCAGTTGTCCATTTCTGGCTAAAACTCAAATTTTGCCCAGTACATTTAGTTGTCTTAACAATCGATGACAAGTATCAGTCTGACTAGAAAGAAGCCTCATTGAACAATTTGGCATCATATGGTTTTCATGTAGATATTTGTAACCATGAAGTACAGTCAAGCTAGAGGAATTCTAAACAAGTTATGGTCACAGACTTGCAAAATGATGTAAAGGTCTAATGACAATAGGTTTTGGAGACTGAATATTAGTGTGAAGCTAATTTTCTTAATACCTTATAGTTACCTAGATGCAATTAAGCTCTTGGGTTTTTTTATTTTATAAGAGTTAAAGTGCAATAGATTTAATAGTTTATTGTTGTTTGCATATGGTAGATTATGATTGTTTCTACTTTTATACCTTGTATTTAGCTCTGGGAAGTCGGGGAGGGGGGAGGGGGAGGGAGGGAGGTGTTGGGGAGGGTTGGGAAGAGGGGAGGGGGTTGGGAGGGGTTTTGTTTTGTTTTGTTAAAAATAAAATGTACTGTAAAACTTTTCAATTAAAAAAAAAGCTCTTGGTTTTTTATTGCACTGGCCTCCCAAAAAAGCTAATTTAATAAGATTCTATGTAAGACATGAACATGACCATATAGATCATAGGTAGTCAGAAGAACCATCCATGGCTTATTTTACTCTTATAGGGACAATCAGAGTAAATTAATTTTTGTCAAGTTTTCCTGGTCAAACAGATGATTATTATGTCGCCTTTTTGCTCTAGGCATTATATATAGTGAAGGCAAAGTCTGTAAAGTAATAAGCAAAATGCAACAAGAGGTAACAGAAGGCACCTGGTAATATTACTGTAAAATTTGAGAATTCAGTTATAGGTTGTATAGTTACTATTCAAGTATTATCTTTGCTTTTAGTATGCCTTACACTTAATATTGTGGGATTTTTATTTTAATAATAAAGTTTCATTTTAATCCAGGCCATCTGGATTGAGATTGCACACTCTCTTACTTCTGACCACCCTGTTTATTTGGCTAGTTGCTATTATGGCTGTAAACAGAACAAAAATACCTTTTCCTTGTATTATTGCTCTATCAGACCTAGGAAAAAAGATATTTCCCAGTGCTCTTGGTGCTTGACTGTGCGCCAGAGGTGAGAGACTATTTTTTCCCCTTCCTTTCCATTGCCACAGCAGAATGGATGGCTGGGAGGGGGTTTGAAATCTTAAGACATACCGGTAACAATTTGCATTTCTAAGGCAGGAAACATGAAATTTTACTATGTCACTGGTAAGTTGCTCAAGTTCTTTAAAGTTGATGAAGTAGAAAATGTGTAAATCAATTACTTAAATTATTAAAACATAGCAAAGGAAGTAGGATTGCTGGTATGCATGTGTTTGCATATTATTGCAATGCCTAAGCAAATGGAATGTGTGGATGACCTTGGGGAATAAGGGGAAGATATGATGCCTAGGAAACAATGAGATGAGAGAGGCATGAGCTCCCAGTGGCTTAACAGTCAGAAAAAGAAACTTAGGACAGACCCACCATAATGGATCAAGCAGTTAAGGCAGATAATGGGAAGTTTATACTTTCAGACTTGCAATATTCTGTTTATGTAGTCTTACAATAAAGTAGAATTAGTTCATCTAGTTGAGTCTCCTATCTGGTTTACCTGGAAGGGTAGACAGCAGGTGGCAGCACCTGGTTGACCTTTTCAGAAACTAAAAAAAGATTAGGCTTGTTTGGTGTTTGAATGTGACATATCTGGGGAATATTAGGGTTGTAAACTAAACTGAGAATTTTTTTTAAAAAATCCCAGAAGTGCAACTTGAAGGTAAATTTACCTTTACCTATATTGCACTTGTTGGACTTCTGAGGAAGCAGTGGTGGATTAAAGATAAGTTTCGTGGGAGTGGAATCAATGGTCATGGTAATATAAGGAACCAATGATTAGATCAGATCCTCAGAACTTTTCTCCAGAAGAAGGAGGGTGCCAGGATTGGTCACAAGTGTGCTCCATACAACGCTGCACACAAAGAGATAATAAAATAGTGATAACTGGCAGGTTTGAGAACTCTGGGAGCTGAGAGAAAATAATTTAATCTTAGCCGTTGATCTTCCAACTGACACTGATTTCAGTCACTTCCGCTCTTAACTACTTTAGAAAATTGCTTATTATTTATCCCAAAGTTGCTGTTCGAAATGGCAACTAGAGTTTCTTGGTTTTCCCCTTGAAAACATTTCACTTCTCATCCAGGAAGGCTCTTCAGTTCATTAGCTTCTTCATGCTTATTATTTATTTTATGGATGTTAAGAACCTTCTGAAGGGCAGATTTTATTATACCAAGAAAATGTCCTTCTACTCTGGATGAAAGATGTTTTATGCAAGTTTAAGTATTAAAGAACTTTGCTTTTTGAAAAAAAAAACTTTGAAGTTGACCAGACAGCACAAAGGCTTACAATTAAAGACGAAAAGACCCATTGCTAAAAGGAACAGCGCTATTTGACTATAGAAGAAATTAATATTGTTTGAAATAATCTAATGAGAAATTGCTTAAAAGATTGCCTGATACTATAAAAATAGATTTAACAGACAATATAAAAGAACAGATTTTACTGGATAAAACAGACTAAGATCAATTTGAATGTGGATTTGAAAATGGATTTTAAAAAAGTCCTGGACTACAAGAGTGATATGGAAAAAGATGCCACAATGGATTTACATTTGAAAGTGGCTGATGTCTTAAAGAGAATGTACAAATAATATATAAGATAAATGATTTGGAAAGCCTTCTTATCTTGGATTAACAAATAGGATAAGTTATCTACTGAAATACTTTCTAAGAAGAGACAAAAGAAAATCAGAAGAAATCAACTTGTGGAACATTATTTGATGGGATTAAAGATCAAACTTTTTAAAAGTAAACAAGAAATATATTTGACTAGGGTTAAAATAAATGTCAGGTGGTTTCTGGTAGCTACTAATGGAATTTGACTAGGATTGAATGACAAGATTTTAAAGATCTGTTTATAAATGTTTTATTTCTTAGACAAAGTGGTAAGTTGGAATACAAATTGGATTTATTTGACTAAAGTTTATATATATATTACTATATATACTTTTTTCTATCTGTTTGTACTTTCCTTTTTCTATCTTCTACTTTTGTTTTTCTTAGTATTAAATTTTTATCTTTGTATTTGTAAACTTTAATAAATTTATTATTGTTGTTTTTTGAAAAACTACAGTGCACTTGTGAGAGGATGGGTTCTTTCCTACCTCAACAAGACAGTTTGGCAAACATATCATTAACTTTGCTGAAAAGTATCAAACTGCGTTCCTCAGTTTTAATGTTATCAATGTGAACTTTTTTCATAAGGCACATAAGCTAACTGTCTGATTTAGTAAGGAAGGAGGGGGAGGTTTGCCCTAAAACTATACTGTTTGCTTATATTCACTTATTTCTAAGATAGTTTGTTAATCATAGTCATAAAATAGTCTTCTTAGGACCATATCTACTTTCTGCTTGAACTTGTATATTGAACTTGTATTTGTTGTGATACTGAATTCAATCTTGGTTATTCTATGATGCATGCACGTTTCTTTGTAATATTAGACCAGCTTTTTTCTCAGTTGGAGTTATTTGGAATTCTAGGGTTCTGTAGAATTCTCTATGGGTTCTGTAATAGCTTGTGATTGGGAAATATATGCATTGATTTTTGCATTTGCACACCACATAATCCTAGTGCTTGCAATGGTGTTTATTTCTGTCCTTTTTATATTATATCCTGCACTACAAACTGTAATAAGTTTGCCCCTCTCTGGTTAGAAGTGGAGGCTGTGATTATATACGTTATTATATACAGTATTATCCACACATGCACACACATATAATATCTATCTATCTATCTATCTATCTATCTATCTATCTATCTATCTATCTATCTATCTATCTATCTATCTATCTATCTATCTATCTATCTATCATCTATCTGTCTAATTGGGTGGGAGGAAATGCTGGGGTAATGGCCTTTTTTAAATTTGCACTGCAGCATCTTTTAGAGCTTTCATCTCAAAACAAGATCAGTTTTCAATGCTTCACTATTGTCTTGGGAAATCTCTATCTTCAGTAGTAGCTTTCTTAAAAAAAAATCTCATGCCCAGCGTCTGTGAGCTTTGTGTAGTTTGCCTATCAAAAGAGATATGTTTACACCTTCCATGCATGTGTTAAAGCTATCAGGTTACAAAGCAGAGTGGCTAATGCAGTTCAGTCCTTCCTACTAATATGCACAAAAAATGCATCTATGGTAATTACATGGACTGCCTGGAACAATGCATTCCAACATCCTGTAACATAAATAAGGAAGGTGGGGCCAGCTGACATTAAACGATATGTTTGCCAGCAATCTTGATCTCCACTATATATATCCTTTCTGTTACAGTCTCAGTCTGGCAGCGCTGAACCTGTTGCTGCATTAGCCGAGTTGTATTTTGCTGGATAGGGGAAGGAGGCTTGTCTGCTGTCTGGTAGGAGGGCTTTGTCTCTCTCTCTTTCTCTCTCTCTCTCTCTCTCTCTCTCTCTGTCTTTTTTTCTCTCTGTCTCTCACACTCTCGCTTGCTCTTTCTCTCTCCCTCCCTCTCTCTCTCTCCCTCCCTCTCCCTCTCCCGTCTCTGTGGTTTGTAAGGTAGGTTGCAGTGTGTGTATATACACAACATCAAGAGCAGGAAAATGGACTCATTAGGGAGACAGGCAGTCATTACCATTCACACTGCACTTCCAGGGAGACAGCGACTATGAGGAGACAGACTGAGGACTGGGGAGCAAGGTAGGCCAGCCAACTTTTATAAAAAAATGAAAAGAAAGAAAAAGAGAGAGAAATTTCCTTCCTCCCCCACAACACCCCTTTCCTCTTGATACTCCTCTGTTAGCTCATCTCGTGTTGCTTTTTTGTTTATATTTTAGTGATGTAAGTTTGCGAGACCTGTTAGTGGGCTTAGATTTTGGAACATATATATAGGCCTGCTTCTTCATAAATGCGTGCCCCCTTCTCACTTATTCAGAGATGTGCTTTTTTTGTAATTCACTTTAATTACTTTTTATTTTAAATCAGTGAAGGAAACAAATATGTTTGTTTTTCCAACATTAGCTCCAAGTAAATCATTATCTTCCACTCCTTTAAAACAACCTTCTCCGTATGGTAGTGGGTTTCTGTCCCCCCCCCCGTTTTCTGTTTATGCAGTTCCATCTGTCTGTCCATATATCATATATTCCTTGTTTACTGTTGCATGTTTTTGGAGGGGTTGTTTTTGTTAGTATTTGTAAATTGAGTTTTACTGTAATGCCGGCAAGCAGAAATTACAGTGGCTGCTCTTTGTTTGGTGTATGTAAGTTTAAAGTCCACATTTACTATCTATAAAAACAAATTTCTACCTAGTATGTAGGCATTACTATTCTGAAAGCTTTTTAAAAATAAAATAAAATAAATATTTGGGGACTGAATGCACTATTGTACATGTACTTGTCTCAGATGACATTTTTAAAAATGCATTACTCTCAATCTGTTATATAGAAAAACAAGTCTTTAATTTTGCTTATTTATTATATTAAAGAAGAATGTGAGAATTCAAACTTTTAAAAAGAGAGCTGGGAACCTTGGTTTCTTCCTTTCCAGCCCCCTCCTTTATATACAGAACTCTTTCTCAGCTGATTCTCTCCCTTCTAGTCTTCACTCTGTATTTTGCTCTGTGTTACTGAAGGGAAGTGATACCTTTTACAGTGTCCCAGTATATCTTATACAATCTTTTAAATTCGGCTGATAACTTACATATTCTTCAGGCGCTGAAGATGGTTTATTTTTATTCTACCCAAAAAAGATGAAGTATGTATAGTGTAGCCTGTTGAATTTTTTTTGAGCAGCTTCATATGAACTTCCGCCCCCCCCCCTCCTTTTTTTAAGTCTGTTTAAACTGAACGATTTAATGGCCTTTTAAGCCTGAATTTGTGTCAGGGCTGCCACAGAATACATACAACTGCTACTCTACTGGTTCTTTAAAAACAACTAGAACAACTACAAGGGGGTTGTGTAAAAGATTTTGAAAAACTATGACTAATTACTATGCTTTGGAAAATAAATGTTAATCAGTAGGAGTTAAGTTTTTCTGTTCCTGTATTTTTAATTTGGCTGTGCTTATATTTAAATGCAGGGATAAACCCCTTATTTTTCAACAGTGATAATCCATTCAAAACAAAAAAATAAATAAAAAGAGACTGTTTTTATTTTTAATTGTATTAGGTCTTTCTTGATATCAGAGGCCTGAAAGCTAATTCAGCTTTATAATGAACTTTATTTCCATCACCATATACTTTTTTCAAAATAAATTATTGATGTTGTGTTCTTAAAAATAAAAGCTCTGCAAGGTTTCAGGAAAAATAAAGGATAAGCTGCTCACCTTCATTAAGGTTGCTACTTCTTCCAGGATAACAGGTAATATTTCTTGGAAAACAAAACTCCTTGCTTTGATATAAGCTACTTTGAGGGAGTTTTTGCTGTCTTACTCCATTTAGATGTTTTAGGGCTGATATTATTGGTACAATTCTGTAGCATCTGCCATCCCCATAATATATTACTTGATATGGTAATACAACAAGAATATATAATCTTATCCTTCCTATACTTTAAGAACAAATCAACAGTTGCCTACAAATATTCTTCAGTTGAAGTATACTCAACACTCATTTAGTGTTGTTGAAGTTAGACCACTTGGTAAGTTTTAGCAGTGATTGGGAGCCGTTTATCCCAAAAGCAAAATGTAATATAACCGATATTGGTATATCTACCATTTGGGATTAGCTTTTTTACTTGTAGGGATTCACATGTTTATTTTTTTTATTGCTATAGGTAGTAAATGCCAAATAAACTACCTTCTACACTCCATTAAAAAGTAAAATATATTATTGTAATGCAAGCCTGAGATGAGGAATATATTTCATTACAGAAAGTGAGGTATTTGAAAATTTTTAATATTTTCTTACATTTTTTTTTAAAAAAATATGACATTATAAAAAGTGAATTTGCCAATAAAATACTGACCCTTTCATTCAAAATATTCTTCAAAAATTTATAATCAGAGGATTGGATTGTGAAGAACTTGCAGAATTGACTAAATTGTTAATTAGGGAGGGAAGAGGTGCTTCTATAAAAGATTAGAAATCCTTTATGATCTTTCTGCTGAAAATGGATTAAAATGAATAGAGGATTTCCAGATTGGCCAATTAATAAGGATATTAGTATGGGGAAAAGAGAACCATGTTATGTAATTTATAAGGAAAATGGTTTCAAGTATGCCTATACTTGTTGTAAAGAAGATTGGACATTGCTTTTTCAAATATTTTTTTCTTTCCCTTCGCTTTTAATTGTTTTTAAGTTTTTAATGTATTTTAATTTATTTTTTCCTATATTCTATGTTTATCTTTTAATTTTGTAAAAGACTTCTCTACAGTTTCATTTATATGTATCTTTATTGACAGATACGTTGAGTTTTATAATTTACACAAAGAAATAAAGAATGTTTTGTTATGAGCAGTATAGCAGTAATTCATAATAACCAAGCTGGGTATTATGAATTATGCACTTAGAAACTCTTTGAAGTCCCTTCCCATATAAGATTAGAGCATCCTATGGTACGATTGGTTCAGTCACAGCATGCTTTATTTTAGCATTGGGACTGACAGTTATCTAACACACCCACATGAGGAAGTGCTCTAAAGTAGTTTTGCTATACCCTGTAGCTAAAATAATTTGGGTTTGCTGATTATAGGTATAGATATAGATATGTATATGTACATGTACATGTTTATTTTCATATTCATATTTTTATATTTGTTTGAGAGCTCGGTTACTGTATTTTCTAGTAAGGTCAGAATATAGAGATGCCAAATGGTAAGATTTAGTCAATACATTCACGGAATTACTTTGGCTGGATTTGCCCAAAATACAGTTTATTGACGTCAGTGGACTTTGGTTAACGTTTTAGAGAAAATAAAGCCTGTTTATTTTGATGAAATTGATTGTTTTGAACTTTTTTGAAATGGCTCTATAAAATTACTGCAAATATTGAAATGTCTTTCACATTTCTATCCCATTTCAGCTTTAACTTCCAAGTAAATAGCTGTGCAGCAGTAATAAAAATGAGAATCTCTGTGTTAGAATTTTAAATCATTTTAAAATAACTTTACCACATCTCCATTCCTTGAGGTATTACAGTTTGCAAGATTGGTTTTAACCAGCATTTTGTCTATAATAAATGATATTTAAATGATCTGTCTTGATGAATTTTATACTTATATGATGATATAGAATTTGTTATATATTCATAAGCTTCAGCATATGAATAATATATATTTTATACAGAATTGTTCAGTTGTTTTTTAAAAAGGGAATCTTTTTGTTATTTTAAAAATATTTAATTGGAGACTATTTTATTGTAACTAGCAAGTTCTCTCCCTGTGTAGAGTTGGCAGTACAGCTTCTGCAGCTAGAGAGAAACAATAGTAACAAAAGTGAAACTGATTTCAGCTAAAATGCTTATCCAGATCAAGCAGTAACAGATTAAATAAATGAAAACGGATTAAAAAAAGGATTTCATCACTAATAAACTAAAGTTTTCTTGGAGAGCACTGTTGCTCTAGTAAATTGTTTATGCCATGTTTTACCAATTTTATATCAGCAAAAGTTTCTTTTTAAGTTTGGGCCATATCAACTTATTTGCAATGTGCATGAATGTTTTGTTACTCAAAATTTTGAACTATTTCATAGTAATATGAAATCAATACAGTACTGCTTGCAAACAACAATATCAATAAAAGGATGAGTATAAGTGAACTATACCACAAACTGTATTTTTCACTATAACTGTGCCTTGGTTTCCTGATAGGAATTGCTTTTTTTAAAATCAGGATTCAAACTAAAGTGAAGAATTTTGTGGAACCAATTTTAACTATAAATTTGGTTTAGAATAGATATAGCAATAAAAAGAATGGATATTTCTAAATTTCATTAGGCACAATTATGAAGGACATCTTCTACCTTGGTGCTTTTGGTATGGGTTACTTCAAAATATAATTATACTAGTAGTCTGTTTGTCCCTGAAATAGGCTGCTCTGAATTATCTTTCAACTAGATTACATTCAAAAATGAGACTAGAATTAGGGGGGGATTTTATGAGTTCTGTCACTTGTATCTTGAGTTGGCTGTTACATAAATGTTAGCCTTTTTTAAAAAAAAAAGATTGTTTTGTTGCTTTTACCTTGTTATTTACAGTTCTCTAATATGATTTATGCTTATTATATCGGTTATGTTTTAATAGTATTTTATTGCAGTCTATGTGTGAATATGTGATGAATTTTTTTTACTTTTTTATATTTGCTTCTTTATCTCTATTCACAAATTAATTCACCATTTGGAAAATCATACACTATAACTATCTTTAAATTGTAAACAGTGTAAGACTGAATTCAATATAATAAGGAATTAATTTCATATTAACCATAGATAATAAACTGAAACAAAACAAGCCACATTATGGTTTAGCATATGAGGAACTAGGCCATGATATTAAAACATAATGTAGTTTGTTTGGTTTGATTTAGCATATAGGTAGTCTTTGATTTACGACCACAATTTAACCCAAAATTTCTCTTGCTAAGCAAGATAAATTGTTAAGTGAGTTTTGCCCATTTTACAACCCATCTTGCCACAATTATTAAATGAATCACTGCAGTTGTTAATTTTGTAAAGTGAAGCTGGCTTTCCCATTGACTTTGTTTCTCAGAAGGTCACAAAAGGTTATCTTATAACCCCACGACATTGCAACTGTAACAGATATGAGCCAGTTGCCAAGTGTCCGAATTTAGATCACATAACCATGGGGATGCTGCAACAATTGTAAATGTGAAAAAAGGTCATAAGTCACTTTTTGCAGTGGTGTTGTAACTTCTAACAGTCGCTAAACAGAAGATTGTAAGTTGAGAACTGTATTGGGATTACTACTGTTACAATGATTGCTTAATCACGCTTGAAGGATTAACATATGTGAAGATAGTATATTTGTTGTTGTTGTTAGTTGTGAAGTTGTGTCCGACCCATCGCGACCTCATTGACAACGTTCCTCCAGGCCTTCCTGTCCTCTACCATCTTCTGGAGTCCATTTAAGCTCATGCCTACTGCTTCAGTGACTCCATCCAGCCACCTCATTCTCTGTCATCCTGTTCTTCTCTTGCCCTCAATCTTTCCCAGCATTAGGCTCTTCTCCAGTGAGTCCTTCCTTCAGTATCTAATTTAACCAGTAAATTTAAATGAGTGATTCAATCTCTGGAACATAATTTTGTAATGGTGTGGTTGTAAGGTTCATGATTCTGTAAATTCCTACCTTCATACAAAATCTCCCTCTGCTTTTTTGCCTTCATGTAATGAGTTTCTGTTCTTATAAGTTAGTGTTAATTATGCACTATAGTCAGATAATAGGATTCCCCAAACACGGTGTCAAATCATTTGAGGCAACTGTAATTGGCTTCTATGTATTATAGTTAGTGTATTGACATGAAACCTTGTTTATAGAATACCAGGCAATCAAATAGGAATTTGACAAAATGAGAAGGAATAAGCTTCCGTGCTTTAGAAATTGGGACTTTATATTTGAATGGAAAGAATATATTACTAGAATCAGATGGTTGGTATGAATATATACTAAGGCTAGTCATGATGATATACAAATGTGACAGAAAATTATTTGCACTCTAGTCAATGTGGAATGTTTTTTGGTTGTTTTTGCTCAGATTGTAGTTTTTTCCACATTTTACATGGAGTAAAAGGAATCTTAACTTTTTTTCTAAATGAATGTGACAAAGTTTGTTACATATGTTTTCAGATCTATGTCTGTCTGTCTGTCTATCCATCCATCTTTAAAATTATATGGCTGGCCATCTCACATCAAGTGACTCTGGACAGCATACAATAAAATCTATTAAATACTACAAAAACCAATTAATAATTTAAACATAGATAAAAAAACCACAAATAGAAGAGTGCACATAGCCAGCATACGGGGTCCCTTGTCAATGCTGCAAACATTAACATGTTTTTGCACTGATAATATAAGAGACAGCCTGTTACTTTAATTGCTTCATTTGGGGGGGGGAGGAAATCTACTCAGATGTTGTGAGAAGATGAGAAAAGCCCGCGTACAGAATGGGAAGTGAAACCTCATATGTAAAACTAATTGGATAATGTGATTTATGACGTGTAGATAAGGGCGGGGATTGTGTGTGTGTTATGATGGGTTTGGGGGGAGGAGATTTCAGATTCTGGCATCCCTACATGAGTGGTGATGTTTCGTTTCATTATTAACCCTTTTCATATTAAAAATGCTTGCATTTTGTTTGAACTGTCTCATTTATCAGAACCATGACAGGCTTGTTGGGGGAAACACATGTTTTAATGGCTTTTTAGAAAGTAATAAAGGTTGGGGCTAACCTAATCTTGGGAGGGATAATGTTCAAGAGGGCAGGTGTTACAGAAGAAAAGGTTCACCTCGTAAGTCCCATCAGATCTTTCTGATCTTTCTCAGATGGCAACCCACAGATTCTGCTGCCAAATTTGATGGGACAAGTAGATATAATCAGCTAATTTGACCCCATGCCATCTAAGACTTTAAAAGTCAGAACCAGCACCTTGAATCATATCCAGAAGCAAGCTGACAATTAATACAAAGATTTAACATGTGTCATTTTATGAGCACATATAACTGGCAGTGACTGCCACACGCTCCTTGAACAGGAGTTATAAATCCAGAAGGATCCCCCTATTACTGACCAGATCTGTCTGGGTCAGTGCCATCCCATCCAAAGTACCAAAGATAGTAAAAGACCCAGATCTGGAAAGCCTTAAAACCAAAGTCACTCAATCTTTCTAGAGTTCAGTTGAAGTCTGTTGTTCCCTAGACATTCCATAGGATATCCATAGTTCAATTCACTAAGGATGGAAAAAATAAAATATCATTAGCATATCATTGTAATGTATTAGAACTGTAATATGTTATATTAAAGTAAAATATTTGTATATGTTTACTATGAGAAAATTTCAAGGTCATTCTGACGTATGGCCAATACTTTTGTTTTTGGGACAATACATGTATGGCCAATACATTTGCTTTTGGGACAATCCATTGTTGCCTTCGTCAACAATCACATAATTCTGTAGATATTTTATATGTTTTAAATTCTCTCACCTCCACTGGGTAACTCCTTTTTAGAGTCAAGGTAATTCATGATGGTTGAATGTTAATACAAGTTTATGTTTTTGTAGTCATGGCAGATATTATTTTTGAGACCTGGGTTGTTAGAAGAAGGTGAAAATATGGGGGAATTATGAGGAAATTTATATTCTGGAATTGATTTGTAATGCCAACTGCATTGAATTCAGTAGGCTTTACTTTCAAATGCATAATATTGTGTTGTGAATCCTTGTGGGGAACACTTAATTTTTACTTTGGAGATATTTGTATAGCCTAAATAGTAATTATATAAGTATTTGTTGAACATTGCTTCATTTTTCATATTAATATTGGACTGTGTTTCTGACTGATTTGATATCAGTAACTTTTATCTACAGATAATGTAATCCAAGGATGGAAAACCCCAGCATATCATCTAGGCATTGAAATGATTATCAGTTTAAATCTCCTATTTAACTAATCCCTCTTTAAATTAAAAAAAAATCAGGCCTGTTAGTGTCCTGGTAACACTGTTTGTAAATACTGTAACCCTCAGAGGTCAAAATAATCAATGAAAAGTTCAGCCTCCCAGTTTCTAGGACACTACCAAACACATGGTTGAGATTTGGGTGCTGGGGTGCCTGGCTTGTAATCATGATTTCTTAGAAAGAGATTGCAATGTCAATATCATCACACTTCCTTTGCCAGCTTTCCACAAGCAAAGTCAATGGGGAATTATGTATGTGAGGGTTAATGCAGTTTTGGATAGCAGTCTGGGGGGTCTGTGGGGATAGGAAAGGGAAGTGATGATGTTTTGTTGGTTCTCCTTTCTCTTTGGTCAAGTTTTTTGGTCAGTATTTTGGGGAAGGAGAGATCAAGCCAGATTCTCATATTAGATTCTTCAAAATTTGATATACTCACCCCTTCATAATGCCATTGGATGAGGTCATCTTGTCAGTTTGCAGTCATTTCTTTTAGTACGCTGGTTAGCCTGTAGAGCACGGGTGTTAAACTCGCCACGTCACGTGACATGTCACAACGCATCACAACCCTTTTTGCATTGAAGGCAATGGGGTGGGCGTGGCTTCAGTATGATGAAATTGGCCCGTGGGCCGGCAGTTTGATATCCCTGCTGTAGAGTGTCCTTAGGCTGACCATACTGGCAAAGTCCTGTCTCAGTGTCTGGGTTTGAATAAGGATGGATAGGCTTAAACTGATAAAACTAGCTGCGGATTAGATTATGCTGTTTTTTCTAGTCTTTTTTGCTTTTCAGGTTGTTCATAACACTGGTTCATTTATTTAATATATAAAGAAAAATATAAATAGGAAATTAGGGAAAGGAAAAGGAGAGGGGAAAAGGTGTGAGGTACAAGGGAAAAAAGAAAAAAGGAGTTGACTTCTGACTCTTTTTAGCACAGCACAGGATAAAAATACTCTAGCCTCAACTATTTGCTTCTACCGGTTAATATATAGCTAGCCATTTCTATAAAAACAAAACTATCTGATCGACAAAACCAAACTCAAAGTTTCATTTTTTTTCATTACAAGCACAAAATCCAGAAGTGAAAATGAAAAAAGTACTCAAATATATTCCTCTTTGAATAAAATGATCACTTTAACCATTCCTGTTTTATCTTCATTGCTATGGAAATAGTATGTATTTCTATTTGCTTCTAATAATCTTTGTGAACTATCACCATTTTTATTAACAAAGTTCACTATATTTTTTCAAATTCTTTGACCTTACCAGGAAAAATACTCTTTTTTTTCACCCTTTTTAAAAATGCTAAACTTTCTTTAAACATTTTTCTACAATTAAAACTTTTTAATGCATCTTTTTCTTTAACGTATTAACATACAGGCTTTGAACTTCAGTATTAAATTTATTTCCCACCCTCTAAAGTACTCTTATAGAATAATATTTTTTCTTTTATAAACATCCTTTTTAAAAGAGTTTTTCTTTAAACTAGTACATCATTTTCTTTAACTTTCTCTTAACCCACGTACTCTCAAATACATTTTCAATATATAAATAAAATTACATTTTCAATTTTGGATTAAGATTTTCTTTCAATTACAAATATCAAACAAAGAAAAATCCATCCTAGATCCAGTTAACTCATTAAGTTTAAGTCACTCCTTCATTAAGTTTAAGTCTTTATTTTTCTCCGTCAGTTTTTTTATTTTGCTCCACACTTCCACTGTTTTTAATTTTGTAAAGCACAGTTTTGTCGGAGTTGGACAATCTATAAATTTCATACATACATACTGTTCAATGTAAAAATCTTCTCTTTATATTTGTTTTCTGTGACATTCATTTCCTGGACAATTAAGAGAAAAAATCTCCAATAAATTCTACATTATAATAGGGCAAAATCTGTCATTATTTATACATGGACTCTTTGTTATTCCAGAAGCCTTAAGACAGTTACATCATGGATTTAATCCACACAAAACGTCATAGGAATAAAGACCTAGGATGATGGAAAATGCTCACAAATATCATCAACCAATTTCACTGATCAGAAGCCATATCCAGAAATGGCCTTTTAGATGAGACATTTAATTTATGTAGCATAACTTTTCTGTTCTTGTATTTTCAAAGTCACAATAACAATTTACTTTTATAACTGAAAAATTCTTATTTATATTGGACCACTTATAAAAGAGCATCCTGTCCTTTTTCAGGTTGTATGAGCATTTAAACTTTATAGTCAGAATAAATAATCCAAGGTTATTGTAAGATATGGTTTAAAATATTTAGATGGGTTTCTAAAAATATTTATTTATTTATTTATTTATTTATTTGATTTATATACCGCCCTTCTCCCGAAGGACTCAGGGCGGTGTACAGGGCAACAAAAATAAGAATACAGGATACAAGATTTAAAGTTAAATGATTGTGCCCAATGTAGTAGGTTAGTTAAAATAATGTTAAAACCCAAACCCATCAGGCCAGGCCGGCTTGTTCGAATAGATAAGTTTTTAGATCACGCCGGAAGGAGCGAAGGTATATCTCAGAGGGCAGTGCTATTTCTTCCTTCAGTTGCAGGCTTTATTTATTTTTATTCTATTTGCATCACATCTTTATTATTTTCACAAATAATTCAAGGTGGTGAACATATCCAACACACCTTCCTCCTCCTATTTTCTCAACCCTGTGAGATGGGTTGAGTAGAGAGAAAGTGACTGGCCCAAAGTCACCTAGCTGACTTTCATCACTAAGGCAGGATTTGAACTCAAGGTCTCAGACTTTCCAGCTTCATGCCTTAACCTATAGACCAGGGGTCAGCAACCTGAAACAGTGAAAGAGCCACTTGGAACTGGTTCCCTCACAAAAGGAAAAAATGGGAGCCGCAAAAAATGTGTGTGCATGCGTGTACATGCGCGCATGCGCAGAACAGGGTTTGACTGAAGAGTGGAGCCAAGGCGAGATATGCACCTACCCCGCATATTTGAATTGATTGGTTGAACTTTTTTAGTCCCACTTTTTTTTGGGGGGGACTGCACATGGCAGAGGACTGGGAGCCACAGGAGATGGCTGAAAGAGCCGCATGTGGCTCCGGAGCCGCGGGTTGCAGACCTGTGCTATAGACCAAACTGGCTCTCTTTTACACAGCTTTCCATGCAGTGATGTATAGAATCTATGGCGGAGTTCCCAAAATGGAATTTTGCTGTTTCTGTGTTGACTAAAAAAATGGATTAGTCAGAAGGAAGCTTTACCCCTCTTGAAAGCAGAGGTTTTGATAACGCAGGCCTTTTGACTTAGAACAGGGGTGTCAAACTGCTGGCGCACGGGCCGGATGCGCCATGGCAAAACCGCACCTATCCCATTGCCAGCAATGGAAAAAAAGTTGTGATACGTCATGAGATGTCACGTGATGTTGAGAGTTTGATACCCCTGACCTAGAAGATGTAGAGTAATATAGTAATTGCGGGAAGCAATAGATAACTCTTTTTTTAAAAAAACCCAGTTGGTTGAAGTCCGAATAATCTGTTCTGCGACTTCCAGCATTTCATTTCTACTATATCTATATATTTTTGTCTTTTTCCTCTTTTGTCTTCCTGGCAGGTTCTTGATGCTTCAGAACTTGGTTCAATTTGACATAAAGTGTTGTATCTATTTTGTTCAGATTTTTACGGTACTAAGGTTTCCTAAACAAGCTGGTTCTTTCTCTGACATACAGACTTCAAACGATTTGTCCTATGAACCAGTATAGTTCTAAAATGTTTAACTGCTGTGAAGGCAGCTGCTCCTGTCTTGTTCAGTAGTCTGTAGTGTTTTTTCCCACAGTATGTTCAGCTGAATCATTACTGTTATGTAAGAAAAAGTCTAGTTTTTCCTTACCAATGTAAGGACTTTATTAAGTTTTCTTTCAGCTTGTTCCCAGTTAAGTGTTTTGTTTTCTTACCATTGGGTTTATTTTTGTTTGATATGACTTTTTGTTATATAAAAATGGTGGGAGGATATTCCTTTGTTCATCAGATAGTTTAATCAATTATTTATATAGTAGTGAGGCATGATTTATTTCATTGGAATTTACTGAAATGTGCATTCTTACATTAGAGCAGAAGAATATATGCTGCAGATATGGGGATTACAAATTTTTCTTTTAAAGACTGTGGTAGCTTCCTGTAAATGTAATATATAGTTGGGATCATAAAGTTATTCAGGATTAAGATAGGCCTTTTAAATACTGTAGTAACAATCTTAATGAATGAATAATTCTTAAAATGTCTACAATTGTTTTTATTTGGGATTGAAGGTTGCTATTTCTGAACTATTACTGTACTTCCAGTTCGAGGTTGTACAAATTAGAAACATTAAAATAAAACTGAAAATTTCTGAAATGAAACGTAGATGAAATTGAGGAGTCTGATGTTAATGTTTTGCAGTGGAAATGAAACCTTCCACTTGTTTTTTAGAAATATTTATTGAAATAACTTACATTTTGTTTTGTTACTAACCTTGGTTTAACTTCTGATGTAGATTTATAGATGAAACTAACATGGTTTGCTCTGTATCTGTTCCTGCTAAGTGTGAACAGGATAAAAGCTGTAAAAATAAAGAAAAATAGAGTGACTATTCAGTCGTTGTACTATTTTTTCACTAATCTATTATTCTAGCGTAATTAAACAGGAGTATAGGCAGTCTGCAAAATTAAACTATTTGGATTAGATAACAATATCCATATTGTCCTTAATTTTTGTAATTTTGTAGTTTCACATTCTTAGTGTAATATTGATCAACATCAAGAAATCTTACACAAAAGGAATGCAAATGTTCTAACACAGTTGGGTCAGATGTCTCTAGGATTAAAATTAATTGCTGTTAGATATTTTTACAGTGCTGATTTTATAGTCATAGACTGTATAAGTTATTGTTCTCCCAAAATGTTAAATCCTACTAAGGGTGGTATCCCATCTACTAATCAGGCCTGATCCTGCTTACCTTTTTTAATGTTACCGAAGTACATCATGATGAAATGTTTGGAAGTAGAGCCCATAGAACCCATCTTATTTCTGAATACAATTGATACATTTGAATTGCACCGTAGAATTGTCTACTATAAATCCAAATCACAATTCTGAATCATTGTTGAAAAGTCTGCATTGTAGAAATTACACTGATTCTTTTTCATCTTGTTTTTCTAGGTTTCTTAAAAGTAGTTTATGATTACCCTTACAAATAAAAAATAAAATTATAATTTAACAATACGATAATTTAAATAAAAGAGAAGTAAAGTCTGCAATTTTTCAGACTTATTTTTTTACTTTCTGGTGATTCTAGACACATCATTTTATAAAAAGTGTATGGAATATTTTTCCAATTCTTTTGGGCAGATGCATATGACAGAATTTAGTGAAATAATACAGTGCACCAAGTAAATTAAGTTTTTGAAATATTGTGAGAAACGGCGTACAGAGGTTTTTTAAAAAGAATGTTAGATAATTTCAGATTTATTTTTGTTTTTGCTTTAATTTTTCTAACTGTAAGATAAACTCTTGGATTCAAGGGGGAATTTAAGGGAGGTTTGTTTTTGTTTTGATGAACCAGAAAAACTTTTGTGTAGACATAACTTTAGTTAGGGCTATATCCATTTTGTTTCATTCAATAAAACTTCAACTTAGTGAACAAGTTTGTGCTTCCACTCCTGAATTTTCATTACTGTAGATTCCGGCGTATAAGACTACTTTTTAACCCATGAAAATCTTCTCAAAAGTGAGGGGTCCGTCTTATACCCTGGGTGCTGAAACTTTAGGGACAGGGCTGGCTGGAAAACCTGGAGCGGATCTTCCATTTAGTCTGCGCAGGGAAAGCGGGACCAATTGGAGTAGAAGCTGCATTCTGTGATTTTTTACAGGCTGGGGTCTGGGCTTTTTTCCTTCTAAAGTTGAAGAGCAGCTGTAGGCGGGTGGGAAATGCAAGAGCAACTTGAAAGGCAGGTGGGGAATGCATAGTCAGAGCAGCAGCTTAGCTCTAAGGACACATTTGACTCAGGAACTGGGCTGGCTGGGGTTATTTAAGGCTCTGCGCAGGGAAAGCTTTAGAGCAGGGGTCTTCAAACTTGGCCCTTTTATGACTTGTGGACTTCAACTCCCAAAATTCCTCAGCCAACTTGCCTGGCTGAGGAATTCTGGGAGTTGAAGTCCACAAGTCATAAAAGGGCCAATTTTGAAGACCCCTGCTTTAGAGTGAATTAGGAAAAGTGAAAAAGTGAATTAGGAAAATAGGAAAAGGGTTGCTGGAATTGGGTACGTGTAGTTTAACGAAGAGAAGGGTGAGGGGTGACACGATAGCAGTGATCCAATATCTCAGGAGCTGCCACAAAGAAGAGGGAGCCAAGCTATTCTCCAAAGCACCTGAAAGCAGGACAAGAAGCAATGGATGGAAACTAGTCAAGGAGAGAAGCAACCTAGAACTAAGGAGAAACTTCCTGACAGTTAGAACAATTAACCAGTGGAACAACCTGCCTCCAGAAGTGGTGAATGCTCCAACACTGGAAGTTTTTAAGAAGAGACTGGACAGCCATTTGTCTGAAATGGTATAGGGTTTCCTGCCTTAGCAGGGGGTTGGACTAGATGACCTCCAAGGTCCCTTCCAACTTCTTCTTCTTCTTCTTCTTCTTCTTCTTCTTCTTCTTCTTCTTCTTCTTCTTCTTCTTCTTCTTCTTCTTCTTCTTCTTCTTCTTCTTCTTCTTCTTCTTATTATTATTATTATTATTATTAAGTTTAATCCACTTGCACTGTTTTATGTTTACATGTTTGATGACAAACAGCCTTATGTTTATAAGTGACAGTTTTCCTACTAAGTACCTGCATGTCATAAGCATTTGAATTAAAATTACCATATTAAAATCAAATCTGATGTTTTTTAATTTTTATTTGGTGTGCGTTGGAAGAGGGGTAGTCTTTTTTTTTTATTGAAAAGTTTTAACATACAATTTTTCCCTTAGAAAATCCCCCCTCCCCCACCCTTCTCCCTCCCCCCCTTCCTCCCCCCCCTCCCCCCCCGACTTCCCAGAGCTAAATACAAGGTATGTATAAAAAAAGACAATCATAAACAACCATATATTAACAACCATAAACTCTAAAATCTATCACTCTCTAGCTTATATAGGATAAAACAAACCTTAGTAATATTAAATATATATAAAAAAAAACTAATATAGAAAAAGAAACAAAGAAAAAAGCCTTATTCAAATATAAAACTTCTTAACCCTATACTTATTCTGGATAAACTCAAACCATTCTCTCCCTTCCATAATATAGCGTTCCTGCAAGTAATCTTGCACATAGGCCGAAATCTTCGCCATTTCAACCAAGTCGGAAACCTCTAAAGCCCACTCTTCTATGGTCGGCAGTTCCTCTTTCCAGTACTAACCTATGAAAAGTCTTGCTGCCGTAATTAAATTCAACATCAACTTAGTATGTTCCACCAAACTTTTAGGCTAATGATTCAGATACATACTTAGCTTTTTAAAATCTAAATACCATCTATAAAACATTTTGTAAAAATTCTCTCTTAGATTTCAAACTTGTTTAAATTTTACATTCCTCACCCAAATCTTTTCCCACCTCCCACTACTTGGCTGTAAGTACGTTGTGAAAGTTCCATAGACTTCTGCTGTTCTTGTTCTTTTATCTTTTTTGATCGTTTTAAAGCAGCACGCGTCACCCTCTGTTCTCTAGGATCATCCAAAGGTGTTATAACTTGATCTCCTCCAGCACCATTCTCCTCTGTCTGTCCATCTTCAGCCTCTTGATGTTCTCCTTCTCCAGATCCCTTTGCAGCTTCCAGAAGTGTTAATGGGGTTGCTTTTAAAACATTATTGTAAAAATCACGCGCTTGCATCACAGTAACCAGACGGTACCTTTTACCTTCATGCATCACCATCAACCCAGCTGGGATCTCCCATCTGAACCTTATATCTCGTTGCTTGAGCTCTTGCACAAGAAATGTAAAATCCTTCCTTCTCCTTAAAATCTTTGGAGGAATTTCTTTTAGAACCAGAACTTCTTGATCAGCAATCACGACTTTAGTGTCATAGGCAGCTTGTATAACTTCATCTCTAATTTCCCTTTTTGCAAAATAAACCACCACATCTCTAGGCAACTTTCTCTGTCTAGCAATCCATGAATTCACACGAAACACTTTATCCATGCCTCCTTTTATTTCGGATGCTGGCTGATTCAATACCACTTCAAGAGCCTCAGAAACCAGCTGCTTTAGATCTTCCTTAGTATTCTCCTTTAAACCTCTGATTCTAATGGCAAACTGCATCTGGAAATATTGAGCAAGACTCAATTCTCTATCCATTTTATCTCTTAAATCTTCATTCTCCAGTACTTTTGCTTCTAATATGGCATTCTTTTGAGTCAAATCTTCCACTTTTTCATCCAAATCTTCCACACATTCAGCCACTTTATACACTGAAGACAAAATGTCTACCTTCATCACCCTGAACTTCTGTTCCATCCTCTCCTCCATTCTCTCCTCCAACTTCTTCAATTTCTCCTCCATCTGTGCAAATTTATCACCAATTGATTGATTAATTGATTCCAAAAGTACCTGGGCATGTTTATCCAAAGCATCTCGTAAATCCTTCAGTGTCAATACATCAGGAGGGTGCAACGCCTGTAATGATGATTGTTGCACCGGAGAAGATCCACCACTCCGAAGAGTTTTAGGGGGAGGTTTAGCCGCCATCTTTAACTTTCAATTGTGACGCACTTTCACTTAAAGTTTAAAAAAGTCCATCAAGCTTGAGAGTAAAATAAAATAATCCTCTTCACCTTTTCCTCTTGTACCGCTCTGCCTGCTCCTTTTAATCCATAGTCCTTCCTTCAGGCAGGGGTGGTCGCAGACGCCTGGCTCTGCTCCATGAAATCAGGAGCAGAGGCGCTGGCCAGCTGGGAGCGACCCAGGCTACGGGGGAGTTCGATCCTTCAGCCGCCCAAGCTGCAAGCTCAGGCGGCCCCGGAGAACTCGACTCCTACCTGGGGCCTCACCCCCTCCTCTTCTCCCGAGGAGGGGGCTTCAAATTCGCCCGAACAGCTGATCGGCGCTGTTTCGGGCGAAAATCACTCAGCTGAGCCGCGGGCAGCCCGGGAAGGCTGTCTCCGGCGCCACGGAGCCGCCGGAAGTCGGAAGAGGGGTAGTCTTATACGGCGAGTATAGCCCAAACCCTATAATTAAACAGGAAATGTAGGGGATCGTCTTATACGCCCAGTTGTCTTATACGCCAGAAAATACGGTATATTGCAGATTGTATCAGTTGTGGTAATGTATGCTATTTTGCATAATAATATTCTGAATCTTGCACATTATCTGTATCATGATATCATTTGATTCTTCTTTCACTATTTGTTTACACAGAGTTTAACATATTGATTCAAATCATTGGTTCAAAGACTAGAACATTAGGGACTTTAGAGGCTTGCAAATACCTTTATGATTGGGAAATGTACTTGAGCATACTTTGCAGAAGATTTTTGACATAAATTCCAACTGGTTTGAAAATAAGAAAAATATATTAATTTTTCTTTAAAAATGTATTAATTTTTCTTAAACTCATAAGTCTTTGCATATCAGGAACATTGAAGATTGATGTATATCATTGGTTATGTACAAAATGTTCAATTTTTCTTCCCCGACATGGTGAAATTACTGATCTGAGATGATTTGTAGTTTTCCACAAGGAATTGTTTGCAGTATTTTGAATATGGTCCATCTATTGATATTTATAAATGATTTAAAAATAAAAAGAAGTCTATTTTATATAAATTTCATATACAGCAGACTCTCTTGACAGTCTTTAAAAAATGGGGAAAAAATCGAAAATTAAATAATTGTTAACCTGCAAGACTTAAATTATTGGATTTCTCTTTAGTACAAAATTAATTAGTTTTAATAAGTCATCAAGAATTAACCCTAAAA
The DNA here is from genome assembly GCF_964194415.1 of Vipera berus. Lineage (NCBI taxonomy): Eukaryota > Metazoa > Chordata > Lepidosauria > Squamata > Viperidae > Vipera > Vipera berus. Next base: position 30,552,553 of record NC_138206.1, read on the forward strand.
GTAATTTATAGAAGTGCCATATTGCTGCGTTCATTTCAAAAGACTCTGCGCATAAAACATTCAAGGGGAAAACTAATAATTTCAAATCTATATCAGAAGAACAAAAAAGAAGAAAAGCAAAGATAAGGTAGACATGGATAGTCAATTTGAAACTGAAAACAAATTGAAGATACTGTGCTTCAGTTGACTGTTTCTGAAGTAGGGAAATATTGCCATATATTCTTATGTTTTGATCACCTCATATTTAGATTACTGCAACATGCTCTATATGAAGCTTGTCTCAAAATCATTTGAATGTGAATGTTGTAGTTGGCCAGAATATAGTAGCATATACTGTATAAGTCATGTCCATGTAGTATCACTACTTTGCAAAGCTACACTGAAAGATTTATGTGTGCCATTCAATGTGTTAGCTCAATGTGTTAACTATATAAGTCCCTTCATAGTATAGGCTGATTTATGTGCAAGTCTTATCTCCAGTTATCTTTGCTTGTTCCATGAGGTCCAACGCAGGTGGTAATATTTTGAATCCCTTTTATGAAACCAATGTCTCTTTAATAGGAACCTTCTGTGTTGCAGTATCTGTCTCTAAGGTTTGGCGTGCCCTGACTCTACTGGCCTTTTTAAAAATCTGAAAACCTGGTTTATTCCCTGTATATTGGGCAGATCATTGAATGAACCTATCTATGGTCAAGGATCTTGATTGAACCCTATGTTTATGGCCTCAATTATAGTATTACTCAATTCTGATTGTTTTTCTTTGTTCCAGATATATATAATATTTTGTTTTGTTTGTAGTTCCTTGATTTTGGATAATTCTAAAAAGTGAGTCACTTAGAATTTCATTGTGCATTGGATTGACATATTAATCAGACAAATATACAGATGCGTAACTGGTGTATTGTATGGTTCTAGTACATGTCATAATTATTTTAGAAGTAGACTTTCACTACTTATGGTAGGGATAGAATTATGCTACTTTATTCCTTATTTCTTGCTGGCTGGAGAACACAGATTAAAGCCAAAAACAAGGTTAAGGAAATCAGAGCAATTTGAAAAAGTAGAGCAATTGAAAACCATAAGAAGTAATTGTCTAACTTTATTTCACAATGGTTTTATTTTTATGATAAGATGTAGGCATACCTCATTGTTCTCTTAATATTTATTGGAGGAATATTTAATTAATGATAAAAGCAATTGAATTTTATGCATATATTTATCAATGAATTCTTTCACTGCAGATTAAAACCATTTACCAATTAAACATTTAAATTAAGACTGGTGAATATATTATTTTACTGTTTGTAAAAAAATGGCTCCCTCCTCCTACCGTATTTTAGCAGAAAAAAAGATTAGGTGACCTTCCTTCAAAGACATATTTTTATTTAGTTTGAAATTTTTATTTAGTTTGAAATCACTGTCAATATTCTTGTTAAATCATTTTTTCATAATTATGATATTTATACTTGTTCCTTTCAAGTAAGTTTTGTCTCTATTATATTAGTTGAGGTTATTGTGTATGTAGTTGTCCTACCACTGAAAAAGTTAAAGTACAATTTATAATTGAATAAACAATATTTAACATTCTAACCCAAACTTTAAAGAGAACTTTGCCACATCTTGAGATTTTAAGAATATACAATGTTATTTGTACTGCAATAAACTAAATAAAACCCAAATAATAAACCAAAGCCAACACCTTACATTCAAACAAAACGATATTCCTTCTAATATTTTAGAAAAGCATATTCTACTTAGAGCATTGAAACTCAAATACTTTGGCCACCTAATGAGAAGGACTCACTGAACTAGTGCCTAATGCTGGTAAAGGTTGAGGGCAAGAGAAGAAGGGGGACGAAAGAGAATGAGGTGTCTGGATGGAGTCACTGAAGCAGTAGGTGTGAGCCTAAATTGACTCCAGAAGATGGTAGAGGACAGGAAGGCCTGGAGGAATGTTGTCCATGGGGTCGTGATGGGTCGGACACGACTTCGCAACTAACAACAACAACAACTTAGAGCATAAAAAAGGAATACAGGCTCTTGAAAATTAAGACCTATCCCTTAAATTAGCCCAGAACCAGAATTGGACAAGTGGTAACATATGACAGAATTAATGCAACTAGAGTATACTTCCTTCAACTTTTACAAAACTTTATAAGTATTTTTTATGAATATAAATTGATATAATTGATATTGTCTAGACCAGGGGTAGGCAACCCTGGCTCTTTTATGACTCGTGGACTTCAACTCCCAGAATTCCTGAGCCAGCCGGCTCAGGAATTCTGGGAGTTGAAGTATTTGAGTCATAAAAGAGCCAAGGTTGCCTACTCCTGGTCTAGAGAATACAGAGTCTTATAACAGAGAAAGCCCAGGCATATTATATGGCATTAAGGACTTTCTGCTATCAAGTTATTTGGTTCCTTTCTGCTATCAAGTTATTTGGCCGTTCCCTCACTGTTTCCAGGATGGCTTCGCGGGCCACATGAAACCACTTCGCGGGCCGGATCCGGCCCCCTGGCCTTGTGTTTGACGTGTCTGTTCTATGTAGTCTGGAATATGGAATGTCCCTATTGATGTGATTTTATTCATTCTGGTAAAATGCATATTTTTGCCACAAGTTTTAAAAGTTAATGGATTGTAATCTGTATACTGTTTTTCATCTTTTATTGTATAAAGTTACTGTCACAGTTTTTATTTTGTAATTTGTTTCAATTATTTTGAGAAGTGTTGACTGCTAATTTAAGAAAAAATGGTTCTTAAAAGTTCAAGGAAAGGTTTTGAGTAGATTCTTTTACATTGAGAAATAGAAACTGACATGGAATGCCAGTCAATTATGTATGTTTATATTTCATGCTGGTTAGCATATGACAACATTTACATAATCTTAGATTTTATTTTGAAGAGGTTTGGACCTAGTTAGAACTTGAGTGGGTCATTCGTAGGAAAAATCAAGACTTTTAGGATGAGCCCTGAAAAATTTCTGAAAGAACAGTGTGGAGAGAAACTATTTTTGTGCCCCTTGCCTTCCCTTCCCTTCTAAAGTAGAAAACTGTGGTGCTTTTTCCATTTGTGGGTCCATCTGTCTGCTGGTCTTCATTAAACTGTGTAGGGAGACATCAGGTTACTTACTATCTGTGTACGCGTGAAATTAGCTAATTGGTGTTAGCAGCAATATTTTCACATGTTTTATAAGCAGAGTGCAGCAAGGTATATAAATGTAGATATGATCCAGACACACACACACACACACACACACACACACACACACACACAAACCTGTAGCTGATCATGCATAGAGGCTCAGAAGTAATTAATGTTAATAAGATTTTAATGTGCTTGTGAGATCATAATGAGAAGAAATGAATGCTCTGATTAGAAAAAGGTAAGTATGAGCGTGTTTTAGATTGGATTAGATTAGATTTCCTTTTTTCTTTTTAATAAACTGCAATTTTAGAAGTTGTTTGTGATTGCACGAGTTTATTTTTATTTTCAAATTAGAGGTCTGTTTAGCCATTTGAAATAAATAGACAAGCCCTTGATCAGACAGAACCATGTAGAGTTCTATATTTGTAAAATAGTATTTATATGGGGGTAGGCTTGACTCGTTGGTTTTACGTAGTATTTGACTTTTCTTTTTAAACCAGTATTATAAGTATATTCTATAAAAATTATAATTTTAGCCACAATCTGTATCCATTACAAAAAAATAAACAGAATTTTCCAATTACATACGTATAATTCTCAGTTAATTGTCTTACATTTGCTTTAATTAGACAGCAAAATAAATGCTGACTATATTATTAATTCAGATATTTTTAAAACATTTACATCTTTTGTGGTGTCAAAGAAACCAGCATCTTTTCTTATTTGGTTGTGCTTGATTTGAAGATATATGTGTATTTAATACCTCATAAAAACTGTAGGGCTTGTTCACTAGCCAATCAGTTCACAATATTTGCCTTTCATGTTCATGGTGGTCATTCACAAAAAAACCCCTTAAAAATTCTGAAGTAATAGAAACATTCTGGGTTTAAATATTTATTTTATTTATTTATTTAATTGGATTTATATACCGCCCTTTCCCGCAGGACTCAGGGCGGTTTACAGGGTATTTAAAACAAGAAATACAAAAGTTGAAAACAATTAAAAATAATTACAACAGTCCCTGAAAAAGTAAAAAAAAAACACAATTAAAATTAAAATTAAAATTCTCAGCCTGGGCCAGAGAGCTCGAAGAGCCAGGTCTTCAGGTCCCGGCGGAATGAACGGAGGTCGGGGGCAGTCCTAAGCTCCACGGCAGCTGGTTCCAGAGGGCAGGCGCACCCACTGAGAAGGCCCTCCCCCTGGGTGTTACCCGCTGGCAATCTTTTACCGGCGGCACCCTGAGAAGTCCCTCCCTGTGGGAGCGCACTGGTGTTCCTTCAGATATCCCAGACCCAAGCCATTTAGGGCTTTATAGGTCATTACCAGCACCTTGAATCTCACCCGGAGGGCAACCGGAAGCCAATGCAGCTCGCGGAGTAGAGGTGTTACATGGGAGTATCGGGAAACCCCCATCAGAACTCGCGCGGCCGCATTCTGCACCAGCGGAAGCCTCCGAGTGGTCCTCAAGGGCAGCCCCATGTAGAGAGCGTTGCAGTAGTCTAAACGGGAGGTCACGAGCGCATGAGTGACTGTGCGTAGGGCATCTCGGTCCAGGTAGGGTTGCAACTGGCGCACCAGGCGAACCTGAGCAAAAGCCCTCCTGGTCACGGCTCCTAAGTGGTCTTCAAAATTGAGCCAGGAGTCAAGGAGGACGCCCAGGTTGCGAGCCCTATCAATGGGGGGTAACACCTCACCCCCCCATCGTTAAAGGTGGAATGGTCTGGTTAACCCGAGATGCCGATATGCACAGCCACTCAGTCCTGGCAGGATTGAGACGAAGCCTGTTTCTCCCCATCCAGACCCGGACCGCTTCCAAGCAACGGGACATCACGGCAAGGGCATCGCTGGGTTGGTTTGGGGTGGAGAAAAAAAGTTGGGTATCATCAGCGTACTGATGATACCCCACCCCAAACCCACGAATGATCTCGCCCAGCGGCTTCATATAGATGTTGAACAGGAGGGGCGAGAGAACCGACCCCTGAGGAACTCCACAAACAAGAGGCCAGGTAACGGGACATCACGGCAAGGGCATCGCTGGGTTGGTTCGGGGTGGAAAGAAAAAGTTGGGTATCATCAGCGTACTGATGATACCCCACCCCGAAACCACGAATGATCTCACCCAGCGGCTTCATGTAGATGTTGAACCGACCCCTGAGAAACTCCACAAACAAGAGGCCTCGGGGTGGATCTCTACCCTCCCATCAACACCGACTGCGAGCGGCCCAGGAGATAGGAGAACCACCATAAAACGGTGCCTCCAACTCCCAACCCCCTGAGACGCCACGGTCGATGGTATCAAAAGCCGCTGAGAGATCTAATAGGACTAGGACAGAGGAACAACCCCTGTCCCGAGCCCGCCAGAGATCACCTGCACGACCAATGCCGTCTCCGTGCTGTGTCCGGGTTTGAAACCCGATTGGTACGGGTCCAGTTAATCAGTTTCCTCCAGGAACAGAGGAAGCTGATGCGCCACCACACTCTCAACAACCTTCGCCAAAAAGCGAAGGTTGGAGACTAGACGATAATTATTTAAAACAGCCGGGTCCAGGGCAGGCTTTTTGAGGAGGGGTCTCACCACTGCCTCCTTCAAGGCGGTGGGGAAGACACCCTCCTTCAAAGAAGCCTGGAACCAGCCTCGTGTCTCCTCCCGGGCTGCATAAACCAGCCAGGAGGGGCACGGATCCAACAAACAGGTGGTGGAGCTCAGCCTCCTCATGATCCTGTCCACATCATCAGGGGAAACAGGATCGAACTCAGTCCAGATAACATGCTCAAGACCGTCCGATTCCTCCACGTCAGACTCCGCCTCAGCCCGTCCCTGTAAGGGATCCTCCTTCACCTCCTGGTTAAGGAGGGAGCGAGTCACCCTAAACAGGGCGGCCGGGCGATTATCTGCGGACGCGATGAGGGCAGCGAATTAATTAGACTTCACCGTCCTCATCGCTGCAAGATAAGACCTTATAAAGGTTCTTAACTGCAATTGGTCAGATTCGGATCGGCTGGACCTCCAACCGCTCTCTAGACCCCGTCTCCGACGCTTCATCTCTCGGAGCTCCGCAGAAAACCATGGAGCCCAGCGGGATCTGCGCTGGGTCAGAGGTCGCGAGGGTACAACACAGTCAAGTGCCCTGGTGGCCGCCCTTTCCCAGGCATCCACCAAGGCATCGACTGGGCTGTGGGTGAGGGCGATGGGTATAGAACCAAGCGCCATCTGGAACCGTTCTGGGTCCATTAGGCGCCTGGGGCGGAACCACCTGGTCGGTTTCGCCGCCCAGCAGTTGGGGGTGGCGTAACGAAAGACCAGCCGCAGGAGGTGATGATCTGACCATGACAGGGGAACAATGGTTGGAGAACCCCCTCCTAGATCATCCAACCACTGTCCAGACAGGAACACCAGGTCGAGGGTGTGACCCCCCACATGAGTCGGGCCCTGAATTACTTGGGACAGGCCCATGGCCGTCATGGAAGCCATGAACTTCTGAGCTAACTCAGACGACCCTCCCAGTGAAGGCAAGTTGAAGTCCCCCAGAACTATAAGTCTGGGGAACTCCACCGCCAACCCTGAGAGGGTGTCGAGCAGCTCGGGCAGGGCTGTTGCCACACAGCTGGGCGCCAGGTATGTGAGCAACAAGCCCAACTGAGCCCGAGGGCCACATCTCAGGAGGAGGGACTCCCGGCAATCTGGACAGTGCTGGTCTTCCGCGGGCATAAATTGTCCCGGACAACCACTGTCACCCCACCACCCCTACCCTGAGCCCTTGGCTGGTGTAGCACGCGCGATCCCAGATTTTGATGCGGCCCTCCATGCAACCACCTGCTGCCATTCCCTATCGTCGTGGGGATTTGAAGCCCCACCCCAACATTCACAGAACCAGCAACCACCTCCCCCAACCCCGTCTCGTCGGGACCCCTAACAGGCCCAGATTGAGCGCCGGTTAATAATTCCCTCCCCACCCTACTATCCCTCCCCGTCCCTAGCTTTTTAAAATAACCAGCTAAAAAATGTATCAGGGGTCTCTTAACATGTCTCAACTCGAGGCCCCTGTCTAAGCCCGGCCACCTCTCGGAGTCCCAACAATTGGGCTCATCATTAAGGGGAGTGTGGAAACAGGCGGCTAGAAAATACACCTAGAAAAAAAGAATTGTAGTACTTCAATAAGCTGTTTGATAGTTTTGTTCACTTGTTCAGATAAATTGTTTGAAAAACAAATATGCAAATGAAAAAGATGCATCTTTAATATTTTTTTTACCACAAATCAACTTATAGGTCTTTCAACATAGTATATCTAAGAATCATTTCATCTTTAAAAAGTTATCCAGATAACTTTGCATTAAGTTTTCAGGCTTAAGTTATTTTGGAGAACTGAAAAAATACTCCACCCAATTCATCCTCCTTAATTGCTTAATTACATAGTGCGCATCACTGAGAATTAGTACAAAGCATGATTGGAGTACAAGTGACCACAATTAAAATAATTAGTGTAGCACCAGCTTTCGACTAAATTATTTCAACCTCTAGAGTACTTTTTGTGAATCTGTTCTTTGTTTTCTTAAAAAAAATCTAAAAAAAATTGTTACTATTTTTAAAATTAAATATCCTGAGTGGGTGTGTCAATCTACTTTGTACATTTCCTGTTCGATGTGATATAGGCTATATCACAGTGGTCTGCAAGACAAACTTTAAATACAGGTTCTAGCTCGAGTAGAAGAGAGTGGGCATGTTTGAGGTATCCTGTCCTGACCACAGAAATCAAAGACACACACCTAAAAAGGTTTTAAAAGCTAATGGCAAAAAGGTTGAATTAACAAGAAGCCAGCTAAGGAGTTGAAGAACATAATGGTGACATAAATGGAGAATTGTCAACAATGGAACTGTTCAACATGTGGGTCCTCTTATATAGGGTTGCATGACCCTGATTGGTTCCTTGGGTAGGATTCTTTCTTTCCAGTAATCTTGCTGAGTGCCTTTTTTCAGCCCTCTTCTTGTGGGAGCGCCTTGTAGTAGGGGCAGATATTAGAAGTTCTCTTTGTCTTTTGAGGCAAATGATAGCTGCCTCTCCTGGTTTTTCCTGCATGCAACTGTTCCAGCTGAATCCCCTCAGGGTGACGGTTCTCTTCATATTCCAAATTTGACTAGTTAAGATACAGGGAATACTTCAGTTGGCACAAGTATGACTAAGATGGCAACCTAATCTACATCTTTTCAGTTTTACAAAAAATGGTTATGTAAAATGCTGGATTTACCTAAATCATACTAATTGGTTTAAAATAATTGCCAACAGAATGAATGTAAAGTGGAAATAAGAGAAGAGGATATGCAAAATGCTTAGAACAGATTTAATAGAATTATGTTAGATTTGCTACAGAAGAATAAGAACTTATGCTAGTACGAAAAAGGTATGAAAAAAGATGATTTGTAAAAGCTGAAGTTTAAAAGCCTGGGAATAAGAAATAATGCACATAACCAGAGGTGATTGTGTTAATACTTATGTGGCTTCTGTCATTACAATGAAGTTTTCATTATACAGATTCTAGACAAATGTTATAAACCACTAAGATTTTAAGATTCCAGAAAAGATTCCAGATCCATTTTTAAACTTCTGGATTTCCATTGATTTTCAGTTACATACCTGATCTTGGAATGGGACAATAGCAGTGAGAAGCCTTTTGTCAAAATCACTCTCAAGAATACAAATACCGTATATACTTGAGTATAAGCCGAATTTTTCAGCCCACTTTTTGGGCTGAAAAAATCCACTTCGGCTTATACTCCAGTGAACAAAAAAAAAAGAACTTACCGAGGACTTGCGCGCGGCCGAGCTACTTTGCCTGACGCTGTTGGGGTCGCCCGGGCGCCTCTGCTCGCCCTCAGCAGCACCTGGCCCGGAATCACATGCGAAACAAGCCCGGCAGAGGAGCCGGAGCGGCGAGCAGAGGCGCCCGGCCCAGATCCTGCAAGGCCCGGCCGAGACGCGCCCCCAGCAGCGGAGCTGCTCCGGCTCCTTTGCCGGGCTTGTTTTGCATGTGAGCTACTTTGCCTGACGCTGCTGGGGTCGCGTCTCGGCCGGGGCCTTGCAGGATCCGGCCCGGGCGCCTCTGCTCGCCCTCAGCAGCACCTGGCCCGGAATCACATGCGAAACAAGCCCGGCAGAGGAGCCGGAGCGGCGAGCAAAGACGCCCGCCCGGATCCTGCAAGGCCCCGGCCGAGACGCACCCCCAGCAACGGAGCCGCTCCGGCTCCTCTGCCGGGCTTGTTTTGCATGTGAGCTACTTTGCCTGACGCTGAGAAGACCCGCTTGGGCACTCGGGTTGGTGTCAGTCTTCGCAGGCCCTTCTCGTTTCCAGGAACGTCAAGCGCGCTTGGCTCCCCACCCCCACGGCAGGGCAGGGCAGGGCAGAGACTTGCTCGCCCTTCTGACGGCCCTGAAGAGAAACGAAGGGCTTGCAAACTCCCCGCGAGAAGCTGGGCGAAGTGCGCGGCTGGGCGAGTGTGTGCCTGCGCGCGTATTTACGAAAAACGCTCCGAGAGTTCTTCTTTCTCCGCCCCCTTGGGGGGAACTCTAGCGACTGCTGTAGCCGCGCTTCTCTTCTCGGCTCCGAAAATAGGGATTTCTACTCTCTCTCTCTCTCTCTCTCTCCCCTCCCCGCATTCTCCTGCCTCTTCGATTGCGACAATAAAAGGGCGAAGGATGCGCTGGTTTCTTCCTCCTTCCTCCCCCCCTCCCCTCCCCTCCCCGATTGTCAGGTGTGGCTTCGACTTTAGTTTTTGCCTACGGTGCTAGGGAGTTGCCAGTGGTGGGATCGTTTTCGGAGTTGCGTGCTTGGCCCAGAGGTGCAAACAAAATGTTTGGAAAAAGGGGGGTGAGGTGGGGTGGGGTGGGGTGGAGGAAGCAGTTTGCGAAGCAGCCGAAATGGGGGTATATAGAGGATGGGAGGTTCCCACCGAGAGAGCCAGCAGAGTTGTTGTCGAAGCGCGTCACACGCCTTTCCAACCACCAGAGAAGGGAGGAATAAGAAAGAAACACACACACACACACACACACACACACACACCAGGAAATCGAGAGCGCCGCCTTAAGTTAAAGGTGGCGGACGGGCCCGAGAAAAAAGGCTGCAAAACTCCAATCTTTTAAAGCGTGCGGTGTTGTGTTTTTTTTCCTCCCCCCGAAAGTGAACGGCAGCTTTCCGTACTAGTGTATTTGTACTGCCGCGAGTGACAACTGACAAAGCTTGCCGGTGTGATCTTGATTTTGGAACTGATGAAGTCTGTTAACTAATTGATTGGCACTCCGGTTGCTCATCGCCGTGAAACTAGACCTTGTTTTTGGTGTTTTTTTTTGTACTTTGGGCTGATCAAATGGAATAAATGGAATAAATAAAAACACTGGCATGTCAAGACACCAGCACAAAGACCAAGGTACAAGCAGCTCTCCTTCAGTCATTATTGAAACATTTGATCAGCCCAACTTCTTCTTCTTATTATTATTATTAAATCTGTTTTTTAACCAAGCGTGACTTCACTGAGCTGAATAGTGCAGGGTTGCCTGCGTGTTTGCTTGTTCCGGGTAGAAAAAACGCTGTCGACCCCGGCATCTTTTGTGGGGAGGGGTGAGGTGTGGTGGGGTGGGGTGGAGGAAGCAGTTTGCGAAGCAGCCGAAATGGGGGTATATAGAGGATGGGAGGTTCCCACCGAGAGAGCCAGCAGAGTTGTTGTCGAAGCGCGTTTGCTTGTTCCGGGTAGAAAAAACGCTGTCGACTCCGGCATCTTTTGCGGGGATTTCCCATTTCCCGTTGCGAAACCAGCCGAGCCCAAGTCCACCCTTTCTTTTTTTTCCACGGCACGCTCGGTGCCTTTCCCACGATCGTGTCCCCTTCAGATCTTACGCAAGCTTCCTCGATTTCCTGGTGTGTGTGTGTGTGTGTGTGTGTGTGTTTCTTATTCCTCCCTTCTCTGGTGGTTGGAAAGGCGTGTGACGCGCTTCGACAACAACTCTGCTGGCTCTCTCGGTGGGAACCTCCCATCCTCTACCCCCATTTCGGCTGCTTTGCAAACTGCTTCCTCCACCCCACCCCACCCCACCTCACCCCCCTTTTTCCAAACATTTTGTTTGCACCTCTGGGCCAAGCACGCAACTCCGAAAACGATCCCACCACTGGCAACTCCCTAGCACCGTAGGCAAAAACTAAAGTCGAAGCCACACCTGACAATCGGGGAGGGGAGGGGAGGGGGGGAGGAAGGAGGAAGAAACCAGCGCATCCTTCGCCCTTTTATTGTCGCAATCGAAGAGGCAGGAGAATGCGGGGAGGGGAGAGAGAGAGAGAGAGAGAGTAGAAATCCCTATTTTCGGAGCCGAGAAGAGAAGCGCGGCTACAGCAGTTGCTAGAGTTCCCCCCAAGGGGGCGGAGAAAGAAGAACTCTCGGAGCGTTTTTCGTAAATACGCGCGCAGGCACACACTCGCCCAGCCGCGCACTTCGCCCAGCTTCTCGCGGGGAGTTTGCAAGCCCTTCGTTTCTCTTCAGGGCCGTCAGAAGGGCGAGCAAGTCTCTGCCCTGCCCTGCCCTGCCGTGGGGGTGGGGAGCCAAGCGCGCTTGACGTTCCTGGAAACGAGAAGGGCCTGCGGAGACTGACACCAACCCGAGTGCCCAAGCGGGTCTTCTCAGCGTCAGGCAAAGTAGCTCACATGCAAAACAAGCTCAGCAGAGGAGCCGGAGCGGCTCCGTTGCTGGGGGTGCGTCTCGGCCGGGGCCTTGCAGGATCCGGGCGGGCGTCTTTGCTCGCCGCTCCGGCTCCTCTGCCGGGCTTGTTTCGCATGTGATTCCGGGCCAGGTGCTGCTGAGGGCGAGCAGAGGCGCCCGGGCCGGATCCTGCAAGGCCCCGGCCGAGACGCGACCCCAGCAGCGTCAGGCAAAGTAGCTCACATGCAAAACAAGCCCGGCAAAGGAGCCGGAGCAGCTCCGCTGCTGGGGGCGCGTCTCGGCCGGGCCTTGCAGGATCTGGGCCGGGCGCCTCTGCTCGCCGCTCCGGCTCCTCTGCCGGGCTTGTTTCGCGTGCGAGCTACTTTGCCGGCCGCTGCTGAGGGAAGATCTCTGGAGAGGAGCATAAGGTGAGCTGCTGCATTTCCCAGCCTCGGCTTATACTCGAGTCACTAACTTTTTCCATTTTTGGGGGGTAAAATTAGGGGTCTCGGCTTATATTCGAGTCGGCTTATACTCAAGTATATACGGTAAGTGAAAAAAGAATGGCCCAAAATTTCTAGACACTGTCGTGAGATACTGATTACCTCTTACAAGAAGCATTTGGTTGCAGTTATTGTAGTTACAAGCTATTCAACCATTTATTGAATGATTTTCATGTTGGCATCCAATAACACACAAAAAATGTATGTTAATTTACTTTTGTTTATAAAAATAGATAACATTGTAATTGGTACAATTGTCAGATTTACTTTTGTCGGATTCACATGAAGCCCTAGTGACACTCAGTGTAAAAGATACACAAAAATTTAGAAAACTGAACGGGAATGAATACTTTTTCAGTGAATTCTACGTTTTATTCCTCTGTTCATTTTTGTGGCGTATAATGTTTTTGCTTAGTGCCACGACTACATATCTAGCAGTATTGGCTGTCTCTGAATAATGGCTGTGAATTATCCTGCTGTACTAGATGACATCCTGACTTGGCTTGCAATATTGGCACAAGGCAACCAGTTCTGTTACTTTGCTGCAGCAGCTTTATTATTATTAATATTTATTATTTCTGTTATTCAAATATTCATGTGCCATGCATTTTGCAAACTGATTTTTAAAGAAATTTCCTGGCTTGAAAGTCAAATTTATGATAGAAGTAACATTTTAGATTTATGAAGTCTGAGCATAAAAGCCAGTTGTTTCCTCTTGTGTACATTAGAGCATTTAGTTCCTTTTTTCCCTTTTAACACAAATGTATGTCTAATGAAAATTAGCTTATATAATTCCTAAAAAGGAAAGTGGCAGGAAATTTATGCAGAATGCAAGGCAGTCAGCAATCTGGATGAAAAAGTTTGTAGACTTCGCCTTCCAAAGCCCAGAATATTTTAGTTCTTAAGACTCACCAATTTAAGCCCTGTAAACACTTAATAAATGTCAAAATGTTCCATAAGGCAAATAGTCATGCTATCCAGATTGCACTGTATAATTAAGGGAAACATGAAGGCTGATTGCCACATAAAACTGGGCTATAAAACATAAGCCATAGTGTGCATTAGCCTATAGTTTTTAAAAAGAAAGGAAATACAGCTATTCAGATCCTCTTTCAAAACTGAACTTTTTGGTAATAATTCATAGCATAAATGTTGCTATATTACAAATTCAATGTTTCCTTGTCCAACCCTCTGTTTTAGAATACTGGGAGTATGAACTGCATGTAAGCATACAAAGATATTTATGATTATCAAATGTGGGTTCACTACTTTTCAGTGAATACAGATTAGAGGTTGCCTCTCTACTCAGGTAGATCTAGTGCAGGCATGTTAAACTGCTGGCCCGTGGGCCGGATGCGTCATGCCAAAACCGCACCCACTCCATTGCCGGCAATGGGGAAAAAGTCCCGATACATCATGGGATGTCACATTACATCACAGGTTTGACATGCCTGATCTAGTGGAATTCTCAATAAAAAATCTATTAACTTGAATACTTTTCTATTTGTGGGTTTAGTTTTTGCAATCACTCCCTCTTTCCACCTCCACTCCACAATAATTATTGACCTCTTGAACACCATGAATATCAGCAGGGAGGAAAGAACAAAAATTCCCAGTTACCTTATTTGGAAGTTTGTTATTTATATACATTAACTATACTATAAATTTTATATGCGGCCCAAGAAAATTCCATTTCGCTCATAAGATTGGATATGCCTGCCTTAGCTTATGTCACTCAGTTTTAAGGCACTAGCCTACTAGTCATAAATTCTTTAAGGTTTTTAGCAAGCCGTATTGAGAATATTCTAAAAAGTACATAATTATTTATTTTCATATCCATCCATCCTCAGATGGTCAGTGTTACATCTGCTTTAAGTGCCACTATTTTCATTGCATAATAGGACCAGTGTCTATTCCATAATGTTTTCATGAATGAGTTCTCTTTCTAGTTTCTCCTTCCCATGGGAGTGATACCAAACGTGTTCACTTAAAACAGACATGTCAAACACAAAGCCTGGGGGCCAGATCCGGCCCGTGAAGTGGTTTCATGCGGACCGCAAGGCCATCCTGGAAACAGTGAGGGAACGGCCCCCACTGCCTTGGCCCTGGCCCAGAGACCCTCCCCCTGCCAGAGACCCTCAGATCTGTCCCACTCCTGCCCAGGCCCCCATAGGCACCCTTGATGCGAACAATGTACAACTGGCCATGCCCACCCAGTAGGCCATATACACTCTAGCCATGCCCACCCAGTAGGCCATGCCCACCCAGTAGGCCACGCCCACCCAGGCCACACCCACCCGGCCCCCTGAGGGCAACCGCAATGCTGATGCGGCCCTCAATGAAATTGAGTTTGACACCCCTGACTTAAAAGATACTGAAGGTTTTTTAAAAATCTTAAAAATTTAAAAGATATTTTTGTTTTTTAGTTTTAGGCCTGCTCATTAAAGTTATAAATAATAAATTTCCTTCTTAGGTGTTTAATTCTTTTAGATTTTTTTTCACTGCCCACTTTCCAATTTTTAATTAAAGCATAGAAATTTGCAGAACATAAAATGTAACTATTAATATTTTACATTATTACTACTATATATTTTATTGGAAAGTGAAAATGTATTCTAAATAAAGTTATAAAAATTAGGTATTCTAATTAGTGTTTACCGTGCAGTATTATAAAGAACATGGCACAACAGATATAGCCCTGGACATCATGCACAATTTAAATCATTTTAAATTGTTCAAGAAAAAAAACAACCCTGTAATATAGCTATATAAGTAATATAGCTATCTAATAAATCTCTCTCGCATACACAAATACAAACTTGTTTTTCTTTTCTTTCCTTTTCATTTCTAGACATTTTGGCCCAAAACATGACTAAATCTGAGGTAATACAGTATAGATGGCTTATTCCCAAACCATCTATCTATTTCTGCCTATGATGAATCCAGAATGCTTATTGAAAATAACAATGGTTTTGCAATATTCTCTGAACACATAAAGTGAAATGTGTCAGACAAAGAGAAAAAAAGAACCTTATTCCTCAGAATTTAGGTTACAGTTGCCCATGCGTGTCAGAAGGGTGTGCCAGCAAATATGTGAAACTTTCTTATTAAAAGAATGGTTGGAACACATAATTCAACATTGTTCATTAGTAAGAAAAGCATTCTACTGAAACAAATGGTGATTAACTAGCTCTCCATAACAAACTTAAAGTTATCTGTGCACAGCTATAACTAAACATAAAATGCAACCTACTCACACTGGATATTTTATTTCATTCACACTGTAAACAATATGCTAAATCTAAACCACAAAGAGTATCTTATCCGGTTATAGTAATTGATATTCTCCAGCATGATAGATGGAGAATCCATGAATGGGTTAACTCTGTCTTCCTGCCCAATCAGACTAAGTCAGTCAAACTTGCCATGCCTCTCCTGGGCCTGGACACATCCCAGTCACGATTTAGTCTGTGCTCAGAATAGACGTGGTAATTTTGGCTCCCAAAATCTTGCTGAGTCATCTCTTCTGAGTAATTAAGCAGGTCATATATATACCGTATATACTTGAGTATAAGCCGACTCGAGTATAAGCCGAGACCCCCAATTTCACCCCCAAAAACTGGGAAAAGTTGTTGACTCGAGTATAAGCCGATCCGCCGTTCTGCATGCCTCGGAGGCTGGATCCGCGCTCTGCAAGCCTCTGGGATCCTGGGAGGCCTAATGCAAGCACCAGCCCGCCTGCCTCAGGTCTCCCCCACCCCCAGATACTGGGCTTCAGCACAGCTGGCTGTCTTGCCAAAGAGAAACATCTGGGAAGGAAAACCCTGTCTTACCTCTTTCCCAATTCTGCCTCTGCCCTTCCTCCTACCAAGGTGTTCTGGGACTAGTTCCCTAGCCTTTTGGAGCTTTTGGTGTTCGCCCATCAGCTGTCTACGGGGAGGCAACAAAGCTGCCTCTCTAGGCTTTGAGAAAAGGCCCCTTGCACAAAAGGCAGCTTCAGGATGAGCTTCCAAAAACCCTTTCCTTCCTTAACGCCCTCCCCACCTTCCCCCAGAAAGCCATATTTCTTTTTTTTTTATTGAAAATTTTTATTGAAGTTACAATATTATCCCCTCCCCAACCCACCCCAGAACCCCTCCCCCTCCCCCATATTTCTTCAATAACAAAAACATAAAAAGCTGGTTGGGATGTACTCGCTGATTTCCCCCCCCCCTTTTTTTAGATGCTAAAACTAAACTCTCCCTCTGCCTTCCAACCAATATCCCTTTTTAAAATCTTACCTTGGCTCCAGATGGAAGAGTAGAGGAACTAAGCTAGTAAGGAAAGAATTTTTTTCTGCAACTTTTTACTCCTGAAGTAGTAGTAGTAGTAATAGTAGTAGTAGGGATAATAATAATAAATCCCTAAAAGTTGTGCCAGAAAATGGAGGACGCTGGGTCTTTGCAAGTTTTAGCTGTCTGTCAGACTGCCTGAAAAGGGCGGCCTTCAGGCAGCCAGGCAGACAGCTAAAGCTTGCAAAGACCCAGCGTCCTCCATTTTCTGGCATAACCTTCGGAGATTACTTTAAAAAAAAACAACAAAAAAAACCTTCAGAGGAAAAACAGCTGCAGAAACATTTTGTCTCCTTGCTGGCTTGGTTCATCTACTCTTCAGCCAGGAGGGAGTCCAAGGCCTAGAGAAGGAGAGCTTTGCAGCATCCCTATGGACAGCTGATGGGCAGACAGCTGAAAGAAGCAGGCAGGCAGGGCGCGGAGGAACGGAGACCTGCAGGTCTCGGACGGCGGTGGCTTGGGAGAGGTGCGCGCGATCCCGGAAGCACCAAAGCCTCGGCCGCGCACAAGTCCTCGGTAAGTTTTTTTGTTGACTGGAGTATAAGCCGAAGTGGAATTTTTCAGCCCAAAAAGTGGGCTGAAAAATTCGGCTTATACTCAAGTATATACGGTATATTTTTCCCTTCGTGGATTCTTCTATTAGATAGCATTTGCTGTAGTTCCTTTCAGGATCGAGTTTGCCTTCGGGAGGTCTCAACTGTTTTCACTGTTGCAAGTCCGTGGGGAAGGTTTCTCAATTAGGTAGCTTTCGCTGTAGTTCTTTTCAGGATCTTATCTTTCTCTCACAAGCCCCAGGCTGTTCTTTCGCAGCACGCTAGTTGCAGCCTCCATTTTGAATTCCAGCTTACCAGCAGCTGGCCGAAAGGAGGCTCTTCGTCAGAAAGCCTTTTTCAAGCTGCCTTTTTAAGCGTGCTGATAGCCTCAGAGACAGCGAAGATGCTCAGAACTGCCTGCCTTCTCTCCTGAATTAGGTGGGAAGGACAGGTTGCTTCTTTTTTCCCCACTATCAGCAGTAGCGGCCGCCATTTTGGGTGCCACGATCGCATTGCTTTTCCTCTGAAAAGGCTTGTGCAGCCTTCTTTGCTAGCTTCTGAGAAGGGGGGAGATTTCAGCCCCCCCCAAAAAAACACCACAGACTTCCAGCGGTCCTTTTTCAGGCTTCTCCTCTCACAATCATTGCAGAGGGTTCTGAGTTCAGATCCCTTCTGACTGTAGCACAATCATTGTTTGCCTTGCCCGAAACCTTTCAAAGTGGATGGTCAAGTACAGGAGGCTTCAACTGTAGCTCTAGGCCTCAACCTAGCTGTCTCATTGTCCATTCCAACAGAAGATGTGTGCTGGCCGTGCCATTCTTGGCCTCGCCACTACCAACTAGGACTAGTGAGCTGGCTGTTATCACCAAGGTGATCTGCCGCCACAGTAGACTTGGCCTGTGCTCCAAAGGTGCTTCAACTGGTCTTAAGTCCATCAGGAGCTTTGCAGGTGTGCCAGTTGTCCATTACGTTGGTCCTGCAGCCATCACTGCCATAGAGTACTTATTGATCCCTGGGGTGGCACACAGCCTCAGATCAGTACTTTGCTCCTCTGTTTGATATCCCTCTCAGCATTCCACTGAGATATCTCCCAATTGTGATGGCAGACAACACTGCACCTCAGGCTTCACACGGTGCCACCAACACTCCTGCGCAATCAAAGCATAAGTCCTCCAAACTGGAGGCTGCTGGAAAGCTCAAGGCCATCTCTGGCAGAAGGTCCTCCAAGGCGGCAGAGTAAGAGGCCAGCAGAAGGCACCAGGCCTTAGAAAGGCATTTTGCCAAGGCCCAGAAACAGGGCACGATGGGCGCTGAACAGGTCTCTTCTCCTCTGGCAGAGGAATCTGTATTTGTGCCACAGCTTGTTCCTCCTCCCTCATCTGCCCAGAAGGTCTGGTCTCCAAAGGGGGATGATGATGACCAACCTTATCTTCCCAGGGCTGAGCAAGAGCAGATGGTTTCCTTTACCCAGGGACCAGGTATCTGACTGACGCCTCCAGTCCTAAGAGCAACGCAGTCCAGGCCTGAGGCTACCTTTACGCCCACAGCAGCCGGGCTTCGGCTCTCAGAGGCGCAGGGAGTGTGGTCGCCAGAGCAGTTTCAGGCTCTGATCTCCCAGGCGGTCGCCCAGGGATTGGCCTTACAACGTCAACAAAAGTATGCATCCAAATCGGTGGCCTCAATGACACCGCCTTATCTTCCCCAGTTGGGAGCACCAGAATATTCTGACCCTATTTCTCCCGCCCGGTCTCGCAGTGGAGTATCTTTTTCTGAGGAATATGACCCAATGGAAATACTGCTCTTGGAGGATGAGGATCTTACTCCAGACCCTCCTCCCTTTGTTGGTCTATTCAATCTGGCGCTCTTTAAATCTCTGCTTCATAAGGCTACTAAGATTGGTCCTGACCAGGTTCCCCATCCTGGTCTGTCCACCAGCCAAGACGCAAGGCCGGTATTTTCAGAGCATGTGGTCACTGAGCGTCACATCCCCTGTCCCCCTCTCTTTCTCAACATGGTACAGAAGCAATGGGGAACACCTGACACTTTTCCCTCTCCAGGGGGGATGGACAAGAAGCTCTTTAATCTTGACCCAGCCTTGTCGGAAGTGCTAGAGGTTTCTTCTGTGTATAAACCTCTGACTCCACTCTTCTCCTCCACATTATCTGGTGATATGGCTGAGACCTTGAAGGCGGAGGACAGGAAATCTGAACTTTCCTTCCGCAGGACCCACCAGCCTCAGCATGGGTGGTGAGGGCGGCCACATCCACCTCTTTCTTTGCCAGAACATTCCTTCTCTGTCTCCGCCAACTTCAGGCCAGAGTACCCCTGGAGGAAGTCCAAATGCACCAGGACTTAGCCACGTTAGTGCTTCGGAGTACATGGTGGACACATCTCTACATGATGCCAGGTTCTTTTCTAGGGCCATAGCCTCCAATGTTACCACTTGTAGACTCCTGTGGCTCAAACACTGGCGAGCAGATGTTAAATCCAAGTGGTACTTGGCGGCTGCCCCTTACCGTGGTGGTCAGCTTTTGGGGGAGGCCTTGACACCTTATTTGGTGGAAAACAAGGACCAGCGTAAGGTGATGTCTCATTTTCTTAGACGGGCAGATAGATGGCCTATCCCATACGTCCGCAGACAATTTTTCCGATCATGGTCAGGATCAGAGTTTGCTCAGGCCCCCCGTTCCTTTCCTCCCAGGTCTGACCATCAATTCGACCGAACGGGAACCAGAGACAGACCCAGGTCACAATTCCAAGCAAAGTGGCCCTTTCGAGGCACGGGGGGCTGTCCCTTCAGAAAGTTTAAATGACTTCAGGGTGGTCTCCCCAATTGGTGGCAGACTGATGTTTCTTGTTCAAAAATGGGAGACCACCATCACATATCAAAAATGGGAGACCACCATCACAGATGCTTGGGTCCTCAACACTATCAGGAGCGGTCTGTTCCAAGAATTCATGTCCGTCCCCCAGAGTACTTCATTCCTTGTCCACTATCAAAAAAATGCGGTCAGGAGGGCTCTCATGTCAGAGGCTATTCAGCACCTCTTAGAAATAAGGGCCATAGAACCAGTCCTGGATGGGCAGCTAGGAAGGGGGTTCTATTCCATCCTCTTCGTCGTTCACGAAGATGTCTGGAGGATGGAGGGCAATACTCTATCTAAAGGGGCTGAATGCTCATCTCGCATACAAGAAGTTCAAGATGCAAACACTATAGTCCATCTTGGCCAGCATCAGGAGGGGAGACTGCCTGACGTCCATCAACCTCACGGAAGCATACCTTCACATTCCCATCCTTCCCGCCCACCGGAGGTTCCTCAGGTTTTGCTACAAGACTCACCATTACCAGTACAGAGCCTTACCGTTTGGCCTTTAGTAGGCCCTAAGAGTGCTTACCAAGATCTTGGTGGCGCTGACTGCGCATTTGAGGTCCGTCCCCGTATGCATCCAGTGCTATATGGCCGACATTCTCATCCAGTCCCTATTGGTCCAGGCGGCTCAATCGGACCTGGCTTTGTCTATCAAGGCTCTCCAGGACCACGGGTTCTCAGTGAACTTTCAAAAGAGCCAGACAGTTCCCTCAACCCGCCTTCTTCATTTGGGCACAGTCATAGACACTGAACTGTGCAGGGTCTGTTTATCTCAGGACCGTCAGGACAGCATCAGAGCCCTGGTCCTTCAGGTCCAGAGGGAGTGTGTAGTCATCCTGTCTGTTCTTTCCCAACTGTTAGGGAAGTTGGTTTTCCTGCATGGGAATAGTCCCATGGGCCAGACTACATTCCAGGGACCTGCAATGGTTTTTGCTCCCATTTCAGAGACTGGATACCAGCTGCTCCAACCAAAGGGTAAGGGTTCCGTCTCAGACCCTAAACTCCCTCCAGTGGTGGACCTTGCCAGCGGTAGCCAGGAGCTCTTTGTTCCAGGAGCCTGTTCGGATCACCCTTACTACGGATGCCAGCCTGTTTGGCTGGGGGAGCGCATGTAGGGTCTCAGTTGGCTCAGGGCCGGTGGTCCCTGTCTGACCTGAAGCACAACATAAATTGGTTGGAGCTCAGAGCCATACATCTGGCCCTATGCCACTTTCGCAACAGGGTGGCAAGACAACAGGTCCTGGTCCTCATGGACAACGTAGCGGCAAAAGCCCATGTGAACCGACAAGAGGGTACCCGTTCCAGGTCCCTTATGGCCGAGGCCCAACTGTTGGGCTCTTGGGCAGAGACCAACCTCTCATTACTCAGGGCCGAGCACATCTCGGGGGAGGCAAATCAGGAGGCGGACTTTCTCAGCAGGTTGACAGTGGATCACTCCAAATGGCGCCTTCATCCCGGTCTCTTCGAGGAGATATTGGAGAGGTTAGGTCAGCCAGTACTGGATCTGTTAGCTTCTCCAGCGAATTCCCAGCTCCCAATGTTTTCCTCCCGGTTCCCCTCTCTGGGGGCAGTGAGGACAGATGCCCTCCACAGCCCGTGGTCTGGGGGCTTGCTGTATGCCTTTCTGTCTCTCCCTCTGATCCCGGCAGTCATTTGCAAGTTACTGCAAGAGCGGGCAGAGGTGATACTTGTTGTACCACACTGGCCAAGACGACCGTGGTTTGCTGACCGTGGTTTGCTGACCATCTCTCCCCTGTGGAGATTCCTCCAGATCGCGTTCCACTCAGCCAGAGTGCATCATCCAGAACCCCAGTGGCTCCAGTTGACCGTCTGGCATTTGAACGGCAGCTCCTGACACATGAGTCTTATTCATTGGAGGTAATTACGATGATTCAGGCCTCCAGATGGCCTACAACAAACAGGATCTATGACTCCACTTGGAAGAGTTTCTGCAACAGGTAGTGCCACAGGGTGGGACATAGGCCCAGACTGATTTCCTCCCATAAGGACAGGGCAGCTTTGGTATGTCCCATTCATGGATTCTCCATCTATCATGCTGGAGAAGGGGTGTTGTCTTACCTGAACGCCTTTTCTCAGCATGATGATGGAAAATCCACACCCACCCCTTAGTGTCCGTCAGGTCCTGTGTCAGGGGTATGGGAGCCAACACGTCAGACTGTCGTCATTTGCTTCGCCTTCATCATGACTGGGAGGTGTCCTGGCCCAGGAGAGGCATGGCAAGTTTGACTGACTTGGTCTGATTGCGCAGGAAGACAGAGTTAACCCATTCATGGATTCTCCATCATCATGCTGAGAAAAGGCATTCAGGTAAGACAATGCCCCTTCTCATCCCAAAAGATACTTCTGTGCATTTTTTTTGCAGAAAGAACTATATTAAAAAATGTCTAGTAATGTCCAGCACAGCATGTCAAAAGAATGCTATGTTAGTTGTTTTTGTTTCCTACAATTAATAAAAATAGCAAAATAGTAACAGAATGGGCATAATAGAAACTGGACATTACCTAACACAACAACTGCCCTAAAGAACATGTTATTACAACATATATTTCTGGTAGGTATGATTCCAGAAAACATAAATGAAAAATGTCATAATTTACTAAGATGTATGTTAACAGCAGTAAAAAGAAATGATACCTCGCCCAGAATATCAGATTGGGAGACTGAAACTGGGGAATATACTGTAATTGCAAAATTGACAGTACGTGTCCATTATAGAAATGTAACTGAATTGAAGTAGCATTAGCGCTCTTATGGCAAATTGATACAGTAAATTTGGAGTATAATTTTTAAGTCTTAATGTTGACTAATGTTCAATGTAAAATATAAATATTCAAATTATAGTGGTTGGAACACAAATAGAAGGGAAAAAGACAATCTATCATCAGAAATATTTTACTGATTATCTTTTTTTAACCTATATACAGCAGTCTTTTTTTCTTCTATTTCTTTTCCTAACTTCTTTTTTATTTCAATATTTTAACAAAATATATTAGAACAAAACAGAACATTTTATTAGAGTTATTTTATATTATTTATTAAAACAATTTATATAGCTGCCCATCTTGCAAACATGCAATTCTAATTCTCAGTAGACGCTTCTGAAGACTGAAAAAGGATTGCAATGCTTTCCAGCCTGCATAGAATGTTATTTTTTATTTTTTTATTTTAATCCTATTTATATCCTGCCTTTCTCCGAAGACTCAGGGCGGCTTACAATTTAAGCACAAACCAATGTGCTTAGCAATAGCCTTCATTCTATGTATATGCCTGCTTATTAGGGCTTTCGCTCCCCCAGTGGCATTATTACAAAGTCAGCTTATTGCCCCCAACAATCTGGGTCCTCATTTTACCTACCTCAGAAGGATGGAAGGCTGAGTCAACCTTGAGCCTGGTGAGATGCGAACCTGCACTAATTACAGGCAGCTGGTGTTACTTAAGGAGGCATTAGCCCACTGCTCCACCAAGGCTCCTTATTGATGGCAATGCAGACCCTAAACGTGTTACTGTAGTGTACTGTGCCACTCTTTTTTCTTAACTTATAAACAATGCATTATTAACATAATAACAAGAGTTGGAAGGGACCTTGGAGGTCTTCTAGTCCAATCCCTTTACCATTTCAGAGAAATGGTTGTCCAGTTTCTTAAAAAACTTCAGTGTTAGAGCACCTTCAACTTTTGGAGGCAAATCGTTTTACTGATTAATTGTTCTGCTAGTAAATTCTCCCTAGTTCTAAGCTTCTCTCCTTGATTAGTTTCCATCCATTTCTTCTTTATTAGTTTCCATTCATTGCTTTCATCCATTGTGCTTTGAAGAACAGATTGCCCCCCTCTTCATTG
Source organism: Vipera berus (assembly GCF_964194415.1). NCBI lineage: Eukaryota > Metazoa > Chordata > Lepidosauria > Squamata > Viperidae > Vipera > Vipera berus. Next base: position 30,576,468 of record NC_138206.1, read on the forward strand.
TGGGAGCTCTTTAGATATTGGAACACTGCTATCATGTCACCCCAATCCTTCTTTTCATTAAAGTAGACATACCCAATTCCTGCAAACGTTCTTCATATGTTTTAGCCTCCAGTCTCCTAATCATCTTCGTTGCTCTTCTCTACACTCTTTTCTAGAGTCTGAACATTGTGCTGACCAAAGCTGGATGCAATATTCCAAATATGGTCTTACTAAGGAATTATAAAGTGGTATTAACACTTCATCTGATCTTGATTTCCTGTTAATTCAGCCTAAGTTGGCTTTTTGGCAGCTGCAGTACATCTTCTAGATTGTCGACTATTCCTGTCACCTTGGTATCATCTGCAAATTTGATGGGTTTCCTTTTATCCCCTCATCTAAATCATTAATGAAGATATTGAAGAGTACTGGGACTAAGAGGGAGCCTTGGGGTGCCAGATTACATTCTTCTTTCCATGTAGATGCAGTTCTGCTAAAGACTGCACATTAAATGTGGTTACAAATCCAGTTACAAATCCATTTGGTGGTGATGCTGTCTATCCTTCATTTTTCTATCTTACCAAGTAGGAGGTTATGGACTACGTTATCAAATTCCTTACTGAAGTTCAAGTAAATTATACCCTGAGCATTTCGCAGGTCCACTAATTTTGTAACATTGTCAAAGAATGCAATAGGATTTGTCTGGCGTGATCTGTTTTTGACAAACCCATGTTGGCTTTTGCTTATGACTTACTGTATATGTATGCTTTGGGGTGTTTTCAGATTCATTGCTTGATTATCTTTTCCAGAATCTTCCCAAGTTTTGATGTCACATGGTGACTTGCTTTACATCTGCCATGATTTATGACTATATTTTCTGGGCTCAATTAAAGTTGTAACTCAAAGACTGCCTGTATAGGCTTAATCTTCAAGTAAAATGAATCGGTTTCAAAGTTGTGATGTCCAGGCCCTCTGCCTGGTCACATGACTGCATTTTGGGTGCTTAGAAATCAGCACATATTTAAGGTTGTTTACATTGCCCCCAGTGACTGCAATTTATGACATTTTTGCCAGAACAAACATTTACTTTCAGTTTTCATCAAAAACTGCCCCATAGCAGACAATGGGTTCTCTTAATGACTTCAGCATTGTCTAATGATTATGGCAAAAAAGGTTGTTAAAATTGCATCTGGTCACATGGTGACTTGCTTTACATCTGTCATGATTTATGACTATACTTTCTCTGTAACCATTAAGCAAGTAGTCTTCTGCCCTTATAGAGATCCAGATTGTTTAAGATCTGCAGTTTGATGAGGCAATATTTTAATAAATTACCAATCTGATCATGACAAAAGACTCATGTCAGTGTCTTCATATTCAGATCACTTCTTATCTGATCCAAAGCAAGGTAATGTAAAACCAGATATATTATCTCCCATAGTTTTCCTATATGAGTTTGGCCATGATTTCTTATGACTAATCCACGGCACTCCATGAATTAACAAGTTAATTATCCCCCAAGATACGGAGTTCAAATCATTGAGCATAAAAGAGATGGTTGCTTCAACACTATCCTAGTTACATGATCCCTAAAGGACTATTCTGGGAAACCAGGGATAATTACCCCACAGTAATCCTAACTTGTCAAAACTGCCCAATTCTATGTTTGCACAGGCCTTCTTATCCAGTCAGTGTACCGTATTTACAAAACTTTAATACATTACAATTAATTTATCAATAAAGGAATATTTAATCTTTTCATATAATTACTTTTAAAAGGTAATATACACTTTCCTGTAACAAAGTAGAGATAGAGGTAAGAGCTCTTCTACAGGAAGGGAAATCTGTATGATCTTCTGAAGTAAGTAGACAATAATATACTCTTGTTTAGTATGGGAATAAGGACAATGCTACATTTTCAGTATCAGATAGTTTTTAATATTTAGAAAAAATACTATCTTTAGCAAAGAAGAAATTAGCAAAATAAAAATGTTTATTAGAAGTTTAAATATAGACTTTTTCAATGACATTATGACAAGCATGTAACTGAATTTTGTGAATGTTTAAAATTGTGTGCCTGAGGTGATTCTGAATCATAAGGTCATCTTCTATGAGATTATGTCATTGTTTCTCAATTTGACATTGGAGATATGAAGCATTCTGTTGCATTCCATACTACATTCCATAAGACATAATAAGGTAGGAGGTAATGAGTGGATGAATGCATTGTTTGCATAGATTATTTGTGGATCTTGTGAGTCTGTGCTCACTGCAGAATTAATCATAACTGTATAAAGTCTCCTTCCACTGATCTTGCTGTCCTTGTAAATAATCTTTTACCTTTTAAGATTTTTCGAGACATAGGATATGATTGCACACCAAAAATATTGCAGTCACTAACTAGTGCCCTTAGAATCTGCTCTGGAAGCTGTGAAGTAGTTATCAAAGGTGTAATGTAAATGCATTGAGATATTCCTTCTGTGTTTTGTAGAGGCCACTGTTATGGTGAAAGCAACTTGTGTATATACACTTACACGGTTAGGAGGTTCTCAAAGCACAACAGGCTTATCAAAGTTTAAATAGCTTTGCAACTTCAATCACTGTTTAGGGCTTTGAATGATTTGCACAAACCTAGTAGATGGCAATAATGTGTACATCTTGGCCTATATACGGTTTGTAGCTAAGAAGGGTTTGATTAATATTTAATCTTACATTTCATTGCTGATAGAATAATTTTACTGTGGTATGGAAGCATTATGGGTATATGCAACAAGGAAGTTGAAAAACATGGTTGCTCAAAAAGATATTTAAGGGATTTACTGTAGCCTACTCTCTTTAAAAGGAAGAAAGGCCCATTTCATGCAGGTTTGGGGTATAAAAAAAGAAAGTTGTTTTTACTATTGTTGGATTCTGTGTCACACCTTTAAGTTAATGTCTGAACCCTTGTTAAAATCTAACAGTATTGTACATTGTGCTATGAAATATCAGAATTCTACTATTTTGGCTTCTTTTGAAATCACACCATATTTCTGGGCAAATACAGAATTAATAGGTTCTGAGTAGGACAAGAAGAAAATTATTTGGCAGAATTGAAACTATGCATTTTAAATTTGGCACAGGAGACATCCTAAAGAATAAACAACAACAAAAGATGAAGACCTGCCAGAATAGTAGGAATTCAGTACTGGACCCAAGCCAATATTATTTAATAGAGAAAGCTCTCTAACTGCTACTTAGAAAAAATAATAGTTTGATTCTGTATGCTATTTAAAAGAAGGTTGTTGAAACATGCCTTCACAGTATAACAGGTACACTTACTGACAGATTTGCACAGTACTTTTATTTTGAAAATGATTCCATTTGATCCACTAATTTTTGACAGGGTCAAGTACCATCATTAGTTTACTGCACGAAATCATGCCAATCTACTATTGTATTCCCTTACATAATCCTTCAATTTTTCTAATGGAGCCCAGTAGTATTATATTATTTACTTTTCAAATTTTTAACCACTGAACATTTATGTTACCAATAAAGTTAATTCTATACACTTTTAAGAAAATCACCCTACAGCTTGAAATCTTGGCTTACTGAAGAAATCTAGTTTCAGCAAGCCAAGATTTTGAGCTGTAGAGTAATTTTCTATGAACAATGAACAAAAATGTCATTATTCATTATCGTTTCCTATAACAGTATACAGTTTTATACTTGAAAGCATTTTAATTTGAAAAATATTATACATTAAGCACAATCAATTACATTTTGGTGACTATGGGCACTTTGGTACTAATAAAATGATTGTGAGGGATGAATGTTAAGCCTTTAAAGTCTATGATCCACTCTATGCGTGGCTTGTAGGTACATATACTGAGACCATTATTGTGCCTCTTAAGAACGTAGACAGACATTTCTATAGATTAATTCCTTTTAGTATATTTAAAAAAAATATTAAAACATTCTCCTTCATATGAAAAATCTTGTTTTGAAGAAGGCTGCATATAGCTTTTTGTATGCAAGTTTTATATTAATTATTTGCATGCCCAATTGTTTATTATAATAGAGTTTTATAATTGTACCATGTAACTTTTAATAAATAAAGTGATTTGTACTAGACTTTGCTATCTGCTCAAATTTAATCTGCAAATATTTTTGACTATCCAAACAAAGTTCGTGGAAATTTTCTGAATCATAAAAGCATCAGAAAAAAGGTTTCCATTTCCAATTTTTGGCTTTTTTGGTCATGAATAGAGACCATTTGATATTTTCATTTATTTATTTAACTTTTTTTTAAAGCTGCCCAATAAGTGAACCTTTCTGTATGGTTTACAGTAAAACACACTAAAATACAATTTAAATGAAAACATGCAGAATAAAATTAAATAAAATACAAAACAAAAATATGTGCCAAGAAGAAGCAAAATGTAAAACAATATAATTATGAGCCAATTAAAAAGGCTCATAATTAAAAATAGAAAGATCTTCACCTGTCAAATTGATGCTAACGTGGGTATCAGTTGAGCCGCTCTGGGGAGCAATTCCATAAATGGGTGCCAGCACACACACACAAAAATCCCCTTAGTAGAGATGTATCTCTTTATCTCATTTATTTATATTCAATTGCCAGCAATCTTCCTAAAATAGTAAATAAAACAGAACCTAAAAGCAGGCTCAAATACAATAAAAGCAAGAAAACGCTAAAGACCTGTCAAGTTACATATGTAGAAAGTAAGCAAAATAAAACCGAGCAAAAAAAGTAGATAACCAAGTAAAAAAATGAAAGAATTTCCTAATTATATCCTAGGTCATCTTAACCCTTTTTATAGCAAATAGTTGCCAATAAGAACATTCTAAGATTTTGCTTTAAAAATGTATTCTCTAGAGCAATAGGGCACAATTTTTAAAAATTACACCTCTTTTAGAGAATTTAAATAGTTTCACCTCTTCTTATACTTGCCACTTGTAAACTATAGAGGACCACAAAATAGTTAGCATAGACTTATTCGTTCTACTCTGTTTTTGGTTGTCGTTTTCAGGCCAATATTAAATAGATGAATTGCATAGAAAGAAAAGGGTTATATACACAGAAGTCATAGGAAATTATTGGATGATGAGATTTTTGATAGACTGTGGATAGTATTTTAAGCTCTTAATATCTAAATCTAAATTACAGCTGTCAACTGAAACCACTGGTGCAATTTCTCTGAGTGAAATGTGTTGGTGTATTAAGTTACCGTACATGATTCAGAGGTGTTCAGCCAGTAAAATTTCCTGATAGGAGAATTGAATTTTCCTATCATTGACACATCTAGACTAGATCACACTAAAAATAAAATTACAGTTTATGGGGAATGTAACTGCCTGACTTTACAGGATTATGTTAGCCAAACTGAAAGCTATTGCTGAATGTGTATGCATTTTTAATCTAATTTTTAAGCTAGAACTATGCATGTTAAAAAAGGTTCATGAGCACGAGCAAAACAGCTCTCTCTGAATTCTTCTAGCAGCTTTATCTTTAGTTGCATTGAAAGCTGTTTTTGATTTTTTCCCCCACTGCATTCATTTCTGAAGCCATGTGACCCTTGCAGAAAAAGTGGCTGCTTTAAAATTTTGAAGAGAGGTGCTTTGTATTCCCGCATGTTGCAAAGATTTTCTTTGGAATCCTATACAGAGCCCTATTATCCATTTTTCTAGACTTACATTTTCAAAAGCAGACAAAAGCAAACTTATCTCTTGGGAGACCATTTTAAGATGGATATCTAGTTAATCCAGGATTTATCTTCTTATAATACCTATTTTTTTAAAAAGAGTTCCTAAAGTGGAAAGTCAGAAAATATTCTAAAAGTCCCTGGTAAAATATTTTTGTAATGCAGTCAAGCAAACAGCATCAGACTAGCCCTAAGGGTGGAACTTAGTTCAAGCATTTCCTCTTTTCCATCCCTGATTTCACCGAAAGGTTCCTTAGCAGGATATGGGAATGGGATAACTTTTAATGTTAGAGGAGACCTGGCACAATATTTTTTTCTTAATAACTTGCAAATATGGCTTTTGAGAAATATTTTTAGAGGCAGTATAGTTTAGCCAATTTCAGCTTTTTAATTTTTTTTAAATAGAGTGGGGAATATTTAGGTTTGGTTATTTGCATTTATCTATCTTATCTATAAGGGACGCGGTGGCTCAGTGGGTTAGGACGCTGAGCTTGTCAATCAGATGGTCGGCAGTTTGGCGGGTCGAATCCCAAGTGACGCGTAACAGAGTGAGCGCCTGTTACTCGTCCCAGCTTCTGCCAACCTAGCAGTTCGAAAGCACGTAAAAATGCAAGTAGAAAAATAGGGACCACTCCGGTGGGAAGGTAACAGCGTTCCGTGCGCCTTTGGCGTCTAGTCATGCCGGCCACATGACCACGGAGATGTCCTCGGACAAGCGCTGTCTCTTCGGCTTTGAAACGGAGATGAGCACCGGCCCCTAGAGTCGGAAACGACTAGCACGCATGTGCGGGGGAACCTTTACCTTTTTTATCTTATCTATCCATGTTTCAAGGATTTCACGGTATCGACATTTTCATTTGAAAAATTTGAATAATGTTCAAATATGTGTATGCCATGAAACATATTTACTCTTTCTATGTCATATTCTGCCAATTTCCTCTTGCCTGCCAAAGTTTAAATGGAACTGTTATAGCAAGATTATTTTTCTCCCCATCCCTATCCCCAATCTCATACCCCATTCTCATTATATCAAAACATCTATTTTATTTTATGTATTGTTGTCTGCCTTGATTTTATGTAATGCTTGTGTTAATAGTCATACCTATTTAAACAGTCTAATAAAAACAGGGCAGCTTTAATTCAAATAGAAATTCCATGCATATTCCAGTTTCTTTTCTGTTGTAACAGGTCAGGCTGCTTAACAGATGTCTAAATAACTTTGTTGATAGCAGGAATTTTTCAGACCTCTTTGTTACTTATTGAAATGACCTATACATGCAGCAGATGGAGAGGAATTTCACTTACCGTACTCTAATATTGAAAGTAAATCTTTTCTGAGTTGCAAGATTTGTGTTTTTGTCTGTTTTCTATTTTTATGAAGACTTCTGTTCTTAACAGAAATATATTTTAAATGAGTTCTACAGATTTTAAAAAAGGAAATACTTCACATATGTGTGTGTATATATGTATGTATGTATGCGTGCGTGTGGTGTGTGTGTAGAGAGAAAGAAAAGTTAGAAAAAAACCTAAAAGACCATATCTTTAGAATATCTCAGGCATGTAAAAGTCCAGCTGCTTCTATGAGAATTTTAAACTTGGGATTGCGCAGTTATGGTTTTGAGATAAAGGCTTTCCTCTTTGAACATTTGCAAAACATGAAAAGGTAATTACTGGAAGGTTCTGGAGAATGGCTCCCATATATTCTATATTGTAGCCCAGGTGAAAATTGTTATTAATTGCTTTTAATATGTTTGATAGGAATATTATTAATTTCATACAAAATAAAATAATGGAACAATAAGGCATAAGCATGGCTATTTAATAATACGATCATCTCTATTAATCAAGAGATTACAGAAAAAACATAGTAAACTTGATGAGAACTATCAGGGATGTGACTAGTTTTAGGTTATCATTATTACTCATTTCAACATTAATATCCCATTTTAACTCTGGCAAAAACACCTGATAAATAATTCACTTATTCACTCTATAATGAGTGACTTTGTTCAATACATGCATTTTTAGAATGCTATTATTTTTAAATAATTATATTGAGTTGTTTTTATAACGTATACATGATTGTATAAAAATGATTTTTTTCACTTTCTAAATTAAAGTGATTCTCCCCCCCTTGTTTCAGTGAAATAAACCTCTGTGTTCTAAAAATAACCTCATAAAATTGAGATAAGATATTCCTGTTGCCCATTATTTTTCAACTTTGGATTGAGTTAAAATGTCTAACCTTGTGGGGATAGAAGGAAAAATATTTAGTATCAATTTAGTTCATCTCAACCATCAAAATGTTTATGTTTGTATCTATACATGTAAAGGCAGAGAACAGCTGATTGACCTTGGACCAGTCACTCTGTCTCAGCTGAACCCACTTCTGAGAGTTTTTGTTGTGGGGAAAATAAGAAGAGGAAGGTGTTATTATAAAAATAATAAGGTGAAATACAAACAAACATTTAGCCCATTGTTGCTGGCTGTTGTTTTCTGTTCCTGTAACATAAAGTTTGAGAACTTTGTTCTTAAGAACAAAAAGTTTGCATTTATGGCCTATACCAGGGGTAGGCAACCTCGGCTCTTTTATGACTCATGGACTTCAACTCCCCGAATTCCTGAGTCAGCTGACTCAGGAATTCTGGGAGTTGAAGTCCATGAGTCATAAAAGAGCCTAGGTTGCCTACCCCTGGCCTATACCATTTCAAGAAACCATTTCCTTCCAAAAGTAGGATTACTGATTTATTATTAATTGATGGTCATTATTATTGAAATGTTTACTCTTTTAAAAAAACAAATGGGATAATGCATGTAAAAACTAACCATTCAAACAAATTCTCCTGCCAATTGTCATGTCAGATCATGTCCTATGACCTGACGTGATCATAGTTATTGAAGGTTCTTGATTAAAATAAATACTTACCTCTAGCTGTTTTAGGATTTTAAAACAAATTGTACACCCATGCAAAATGTCTCTTTTGAACATTTTTAAAAAATCTGTGTACATTTCATGTATTCTTTGTTGAGATAGAAACAGATTAGAATGGAAAGCAGAGTTGAAATGAGTACATGCTGTGCTTATGAAGGAATATTGGTTAGCTTCATTTATCACAGAATATAGGTATAGATATGTGTCTTTGTATGTGTGTCTCAGTTTCAGTTGAATAAAAACATGAAAAATCTTTGTAGATATAGAATGAAAACTAATAAATTTGAAAAGAGAACAAGACACATAGCTAATGTTTTTTAAAAACATGATTAGATGATGGCTCCTTCATCATAAATGCAATACCCTGAGGATGTATTAATGCTTCAATAACATGTTGTGAGGACATCCGCGCAATCCTCTTTAATAGCTTGTTGGCTTGAACCCCAATACATAATGTTCTTATAATATTTTATAGGTGACTGCAGTAAATTGGTAGTGAATGTATTCCATTTTTTGGCGTTGGTTCTTATCTGATATGCTGGTAGAACATTTTGTCCTTACACTTTTGTATTTTAAAGGTAATTGATCTACTTTTGGATATATGTTCAAAATTTTTGTCTTTAATTTTTTAAGCAAAAAGCTCCATATTGTGAGATTGTGATCAGTAGAAAAGTGGAATATTACCATAACTAGAAAGAAACCCGACCAGTTGGTTTAGTCCTGTTCAAATCCACCCACTCATACTAATGTTCTTCAGACACTGCCAAATAGGCACACATTTTCTTTCCCCTTTGTTTTAGTTGTTTCAGTTTGTTCAGACAATACTTGGAAAATTATAGTTGTCTATAATTGGACAATGTTGCTTCACATATGTTAATTTTGAGTCCAAACAATTTCTTTAAATTTCCATTGTGCTTTGCTGAAAAAAAATAGCTTAAGATCGATGTTGAATTAAACTAATAGTATAAGATCAAGATCTTGGCTAAAGATGTATTCTGATTGAATTACTATGCATAGTTCAGGCTAGAATGGATTCTGAATTCTGAATAGAATAAAAGACAAAGGTATTTTATATTATACACAAAGTTATTTATTTTCACCCTACTTTTTATCATTTTTATGAAAAGTTCAAGGAGGCTCACATACCTAATACTCCTTCCTCCTACTATTTTCTCTACTAAAACACTGTCAAGTGAATTGGCTGAGAGACAGAGCAGGGCCCAAAAATCACCCAGCTATATTTCATGCCTCAAGTAGGTCTAGAATTCACAGTCTCACAGTGTCTTAACCTGGTGTCTTAACCACTAGATCAGATTGGCTCTATAACAAGAATCTTTTGATGTATTTAAGATCAATGAACCATGCAAGTTCCAATGCATTTAAAAGTTGAAACCCAACTTTCCATTCCTGATGGTTTGTTAAATGGTATCAATTTCAGATAATGTTAAAAAAATCAAATTGATGACCAGAATAATGTGTTAGGGCTCTCTAAAAACTATACAGTTTAGTGGCGCTAACTTACATGAAAATGATTAAGCATTTCCCCTCAAAATGTACATTTTCATGAATCCTAAGCTGAATAAAAGCTGATCAAACCTTGCATGGTATGCCTAGTTTCTTTCTGCAAATTTGAATGTAAACTGAGATTTGCATTCTAAATTCTTTATTGATTCAAAATAAAGATTCAAAATACAATTAATATGACAGGTGCAGAAGCTTGGATAATTTTGTAACAAGTAACTTTTCAAATGTTTCCTGAGGCCAGCAGCTGCCTTTCTGTCTTTCCTTTCCTTTCCTTTCCTTTCCTTTCCTTTCCTTTCCTTTCCTTTCCTTTCCTTTCCTTTCCTTTCCTTTCCTTTCCTTTCCTTTCCTTTTTTTGCCATTTTTCCTCATTCTTTTCTTGACGAATCTTTAGCTGATGAAGTTCTGAGCGTGTTTGCCTGCACATTTAAGATCTCTGTGTAGATTTTAAAATAATGTTGAATTCTTATAACTGGAAAGCCTATCCCAAATCTTTTCTTTCTGTTTTGTAACCAAGTTTTTTTTCCCTTTTGCTGCTTCAGGAGCAACTTGTTCAAATAAAATTGAATTCATTATGTTTTGGAAAATTATGTAAAATGTTACCTAAATATATTCCAAAGTTGCTTTTCCAAAAGGCAAGGAGACTTACTTTGTTTTCCTTGCAGACATTTTGCTTCTCGTTGAAGAACCTTCTTCAGTTCAGAAAATGAAACAGCTTTTTGGTTGAGAAGCAAAACGTCTTCAAGGAAAATAAAGAAAGTCTTTTTGCTTCTGAAAAAGCACCTTTGGGACAACCATGATCTGGATGACAGATTCTCCATAGACATTTCCCTAAATATATTTAAATATGTATTCTATATACAGTCCCTGTCCTGTGAATACCCTTCCTCCTCACATCCAGCAGATCCTCTTAGCGTTTCAGAAGGCCTTGAAGAGCTGATTTTTTCTGCAAGCATTAAGGTTGAGTGAGGTTGGAGTCCAGTAAAAAGGAGTCTCGATATATATGAAGGAGGATTGACTTTGCAGAAAAGGAATTCTTGTTATGGTTTTACAGCTTTTTGAGGTTTATAATTGTTTTGTGAGCTACCCAGAATTCTGGTATATAAAATAGATGGTCAGGTTTTTTAAAATAAATAAATACTCCTTGTATACTACCAGCTTTAAAAATGATTACAGAATTATAATTTGAAGTGTACATTTAGGCCATCAAGTTCAAGAAGCTTTTGAGAGTAGTAAAAATGTTTTTAAAAAGTTAGAATTATATGTTTAAAATACAGTGATACCTCAAATTAACAGTTATCTCTTTAATGGACTTTGGATGCAACAGACTGAATCTGTGTTTGGAATTCATCCCCAAAATAATGTAAAAGTCTGCTGTTTTTGCAGGCTGCCCAGAGAGTTGGCATAATTTATAGCATTTGCATAATGACATAATTGTCATTTTTACATCATTTGCGTCACTTTGTCATTTGCATTATGTAAAATGTCAGTTAGATCATTACACAAATAACACAAATTGATGGAAATGATGTAAAACATCAATTGAATAATTATGTAAATAGAATAAATTATGTAAATTACATAGATTCGGATTTAACAAAAATTGGATTTAATGGACACATCTTTTTCCCAAATGTCCTGTTAAATTTACATATTAATGTATGTATAATTATTCAAACTATATTCTTTCATTAATATTATATTCATAGTGATTTCCTATACATAGCAATATTTACACATTGCCAAAAACATAGATTACAAAAACAAAACTTTGCTGAAATAATATTCCTGGTATTGCTGAAGCTTTCAACATCATGCCCAAAGGGCTATATGTACCTGCAGATTTACTCTAGATGCCTTGTAGACTCTACCATCCAATTTCTCATTTCCCTTCCCATTTTTCTTTTCCTTTCAAAATTATTACAGCTTTTTTTAATTCTAGAGAGAAAAATGGGATGCTGATATGATGCACTGTTGGTCAAGAATATTGGGCAACCAGAATATGTATGATATAAGTGTTTGCATGTCTTGCTTGAAAATTAGTAAATCTGTTGAGCATGGATACCTGCAAGGTGGTGGTGGTGGGGAACTAAAACTAAATATTTGTTTGCCCTGGATAAGTTATAGCACCAGGTTTCCAGTTTTCATTTATTAAAAGAGCTAACGTAGATCTCCAGATGCTGAGGCATTACTATTTTTGATGATGATAATGATGTCAACATTAGTTGTTATTATTCATTAATTAGCTTACTTTGTAACTTGTTTTTCTGTGTGTTTAGCCTCTAAATGGTTTCAGTACATTTTTATTTACACACACACACACACACACACACACACACACACACACACACGAAAAGAAAGTATCCAATGCAAGCATACTCTGTGTCTTTCCCCCATAAAAATATGTCCCTTCTAAAAAAAAAAGAGAAAAATCCAGACTTTTTATAAGGTGGTGATTAGACAATATGTATTTGCCCAAAATCAAAAGAGCAAAATCTTGAGTTTGCAATTGCTTAAATCAACTTTTTTTAAAATGGAGGATTTTTGTGAGTTTCCAAATATTTAAGAAAATTATGCTGCTAGTACGTGGCAGATCAAATTCATTGTTGCTCAATATATGTTGCAAAAATTAACATGGTGTCTGAAAGTCCTGCAAGATAACTTGTTATTGTTATGCCTTGGCAAAGTGACAAATGACAATTCTGCATGGTAATCATGTTTTGTTATTGAGTTTCCTAATTTGCTAGACTTTTGTAGAACAGTATAATATATGTGTGTTAAGAGTAGCTTTGCAATTTTTTTAAGGCTGGGAGAAGATTGGTATACTATGTATTTATAAGCAAAATGAAGATGTTTCTATCTGTTCCTGGTGGAGTCTTCTGTATTAAAGCAAGCGGTGTGGAGGCAATATGGCATGTGTTACTCAAAAAATATTCTTTCTTTGACACCATAAATAATTATGTTGTGATGCTATTGAATTGTCTTATATACTGTATTACATAAAGAGCAAGGGTAATGAGCAAAATATGCAAGAACAGAAGCTGGCAAGATGAGAAGCAATGAAGTTCAGAGTGGACAAAACTGTTGTGTAAACATAAGGCAGATACATTCCAGTATCAGTGATAAAAAATTCATTGACATTCAAGGGCAGTAAGAGAAAGCTTATAATTTAAACCCTGCAGTATTCTTTCCCTCTCCTCCCTCCCTCCCTCCCTCCCTCCCTCCCTCCCTCCCTCCCTCTCTCTCTCTCTCTCTCACACCCACACACATACACCCACCCACCCACACCCACACACACACACCAGAGAAGCATAAATGAGATTGGTGGGAAATATTCTGTGATGGAATTATACAAATTATGATATCTACCTTGTCTGATATGAAGCAAGTTATGTATGAATAGCAATAACAATAGCACTTAGACATATACCACTTCACAGTGCTTTATAGCCCTTTCTAAATGGTTTACAAAGTCAGCATATTGCCCCAACCATCTGGTTTCTCATTTTACCGATCTCAGAAGGATGGCTGGCTGAATCAACCTTGAGCTGGTCAGGATTGAATTCCTGGTAGCGTGCAGACTTAGCCTGCAATACTGCATTCTAACCACTGCACCACCATGGCTCTGAATATCCTGTCCTTGAAGTTTTTGCAATTTTCTGATTCAGAAATGTAGTGTTTGGTTTCGGGAAAAATAGAGATGTATAACCATATCAGTTTTGCAGTGTACCAGAGCCCAAGTGACATCACATAGTTGGAAATCAGAGAAAACAATTAAAAAAAACATTTAAATGCCACTTTCCCCTCCAAATTGTATTCAAAGAAGCTAGCAAGGAAGGTAGGTTTCTTTTGACCAAGTAGATCCATTTATCTTAATCACCCCAATACTTCCATAAATTTTATTGATTTATTGATTTATTTATTGATTGACTGATTTATTAAATGTGTTTGCTGTCCATCTCACCACGAATCAAATAAAAAGTTTCGATTGAGAAGACATCAATTCAGATTTAATGGACTAAAAACAGTGAAAAATTAGACGCAAGGGCGTTATAGTTACAGTGTAACCTTAGTGAAGAAAAAGACAAGAGAATGTACTGGAAATCTTCTGCAGTGAGCAGGTCAGCTGGATATTGGTAGCATTGCTGGCTGAGGGGATGTAGAGAAAGAAAGATGTGGGGAGATCAGGGTAGGCAGGCCAGTGCAAATGTTTCAGTTATCTTATAACCTAAGTTGTTGAGTATGTTTCTTGTGGCAAGAGCCATGAATCTGAACCTGAAGAACTGTAAAACTGCATAGTTGAGAGGAGAGATGATGAAATGGATTGTCTTTCATGAAAGAAAAACCAATTGCTTCCCTCTTTTCCAAAGTATTATAGATTGGTGCAAGCACTCACTGTGGAAGATTTTGTTCATATAGTATAAAGTAAAGTAGATAAGAAGAAATTACTGGAAAATAACTGTGCTCCAAGGACAAGAAAACACACAGCTCATGACTTCTGCAAATATGCATTCTTGGGTTCTATAAAGAAGCTAAATCTTCTGAGATTCAGCACTGTACTGCCAATCATGTTTTTGCATGTATCTCTGTTATATATTTCATTATTTCTTTAAGGGGCAAAGAAAATAATGTTTTGGTCCCAATAGAAAGCACTGTTTCTCTGCAAATCTGCTTTCTGGCTGCCTGTTTACTGTAATAAACAAGTTCCCATCTGTTACATTAAACATGCTAATATAGGTCTACAAAGTACAATGACATCTAGTGCTTAAAATATCCAAATGAAATGTCAGAGTCCAATTGCATATACAGAGTTCAAAAGTGGTGTTGTCCTGAATCCACCTCTGTTACTAAAAGGGCATTTCATAATCCATGTAAGTATCTCACTAGCATCCTTAAGTAATTGGCATGTGTGAGACCAGATATAGATATATGATTATAGCATTAAATCTGACAAAAGATTTTTAACCACACTGCAACCGTATTTCAACTAAGTGGATTTTTTAAATGGTTTCATTTCATGCAATTGAGTTCTGAGATTTTATACAGGCATATGCCTTTTTTTAAAATAAAGTCAGACTATAATTTGAAGCTACTGAGATAAACAATATAGTTTCATTGATAAAGGATAGATTCCTCTGGATAAAGCAAGTTATTTTTAAATTCACAGTGTCACAATATAAATTCAGTAAATAGGCTTGTGCTTTTTTCTCTACAAGTTTCTATAGACAGTTAATAAATGCTCATTTTAATACTGATACTATGGTGACAAAAATTAACTGGTGTTTTTTTTCTTCCTTCTGTTTGTCTCCATGCATTTTTAAATACACAGCCTATTGTAAAGAACAATCTTATATCATGCTTTGCCACACTTTACCTGTAAATTTTGTATGAACAGAAAAGGACTTTTTCTCAGCTGGATTTCAGTGTTTTGGCTACATTTGCTATGTAGTTGATGTACAAAACATTGAAATATCTGTATCTATCTCTGTTGCCTAGTTAACTGATTCTTGAGGACTGTGTTTAGTAGGAAGAAAATTGATCACTACATTAAAAGGGGACTGTTCTTTATAAAGAAAATGTTCTATATATTTTTGACTAAGATGTATTATTTTTTAAAATTAAAAGGACTTTAAATAACAGTTTCTGAAGATATAAAGGTATAACAGGTATAAAGAAAATGTTTCTAATCATTTGTCTTTCATAAACATGTAAATTAGTACTATGAGCAGAAACAAATTTTAACAAATAAGTTTCATGAAAAATTGTTTTAAAGGAAATGGACAGTAGCTGGTGAATATCAGAATGTCACTTTAGGAGTTATGATAAGTAGAATTAATTATGCAAAATGAAATGCATTTCACTTGCAAAATTCTGCTGTTCTGGCTAAAGTATTTGAACAATGGTATTTGTTTGTATGTATTTCTAGTACAATGTAAAGTAATTGAGACCATAATGACCACAGCTAATTCAATATATCTTCATCCATCTTTTAAAAATCTGAGAAAAAAAATTAGGGATAAAAAATATCTTTTTGAACAAAGGCGTATAGAAATGTACATATATGCAAGACTCACCTTTGTAAATATAATTGCACAAAATGTTTTTCCTCCATCTTCTGCACATGCATAGAAAAATGACATAATTGAGTACGTTGCTTACTGATATAAAGGTAAAGGTTCTCCCGCACATGCGTGCTAGTCGTTTCCGACTCTAGGGGCCGGTGCTCATCTCCGTTTCAAAGCCAAAGAGCCAGTGCTTGTCCGAGGACGTCTCCGTGGTCATGTGGCCGGCATGACTAGAAGCCAAAGGCACACGGAACGCTGTTACCTTCCCACCGTAGTGGTCCCTATTTTTCTACTTGCATTTTTACGTGCTTTCGAACTGCCAGGTTGGCAGAACCTGGGACAAGTAACAGGCGCTCACTCTGTTACGCAGCACTTGGGATTCGACCCGCCAAACTGCCGACCTTCTGATCAACAGGCTCAGCGTCCTAACCCACTGAGCCATCGCGTCCCTTTGCTTACTGATACGATACCCTAATTAAACATTTCTCTCTTATACCATACAAAAGACAGTTCTTTTTGCAGTGCTATAATTTAAACATTCAGTGAAGACTAAATAATGGATGGTAGAAATGGATGAAATCTTCCCATATATATACCATGGAGACACTCATCTGATATCACTTTCATTTGATAAAAATGTCTGCAGAACTTATAGTATCTAACCATAAATAGAATGTAAAGAGAGATAGATGTCTATCAGCTGCTTCAAATCTAGGTATTGACTGAATTGTGACAGAAACAGTTCAAGTTAATATAGCTTTTTCTATAAACCTCATTTGAACTTTTTGAGCATGTACGTAATCATTGCTTTATACAAACAATTGAGAAGAGGAGGGAGCTTTGTAACAGACTCAGAGTCTGGCACTTTAATAATAATAATAATTCGATCATGTATTATAACTTATCCTGTTAGAAGCAAGAAAATGGCTTATTGTGAATGAAAGCTAAGGTATAACACATTGTGTGTTCCTCAGTGAACTTTTTCCATGATGTATGTGGAAGGCCACTAAAATACGTTATACCACACTAATTTGTTTGAGTAAGATTTCGAGAAAAATAGTCGTCTTTTGCTTAAAACAAGAAAAAAAAATAAGTGAAAACAAAGTAATAATTATTGCGATGAATGCCATAAATGATTTGAAATGATTTGTTTAAGAGATGAATGGGCCACGCAGATAGTTGCAGTAGGTGATGAAGAAACATAGTACAGGCAAAAATGCTTCATTTTTTGTTTTTGTGTGTAAAAGGTATTGCTTTACTAACAGGTTTTAAAGGTGGTCCACCCATATTAATACATTCATCTACTTTTCCCTCAAATGGCAGAGTATCTTATAGCAGCCAGTATTGGAAACCTTCAGATGGGTAAACTTCAGTTCCAGAATTCTCAGCAGTGGCCATGCTGGCTATAGAATTCTGGGAACTGAAGTCTACATATCTGGAAAACACTGTTGTAAGTTTATTTGTTTACTTAGCTACTCAGTTACTAGTTTATAATAAGCTTTTCAGTGAAAACCCTTTCTAAGGAATATAATAAACATTTAAAATTAATCCATTGAATTGCTATACAACTATTTTAATTTTTTTAGATGGCTGGAGAATTGTTAAGCCACCTGTATTTTAGCAGTAGTGATAGAAGGCAATGTAAAGAAAAGTGCAACTGCAAGATCAAAATCACCATGTTGACTTTTTATATTTTTCTCCACAGACACCACTGTATATGGGCATATTTATTTTTGCTGCTGGAGTATTAAAACTGATTTGTTATAATTAACCTATGCTACCTATGGTATACTGTTATAAAGAGAAAGCTCGGATACATAGATATTAAATAGCAATTTTGTGAGAGATATTAAGAGAGACAGAAGAAAATCTTACTACTTCTCAGATTGACTTCTACAGCATAATAATATTTAATAATTATACACTTGCTATATTCAAAATATTCTCATGGAAGTTATCTTGACTGTGAAAAAATGTTTTATTTATTGTCAGTGATATATGCCACTTTATATTGTAGACTCAGGAACAGAAAAAAAGCTCTTAGAGTATACATTATAGTATGAGAATAATTGTGCTGGTCAGTGGCCAGTTAAGATTTTTATACATAAGTATGTAATGCCTTGCATTGTTTAGAAACCTGTCTGACATATATCCCTGAATGTTTTACTAGTCAGTATGGGTAATAACTAAGGGAAGGATAGCTGTTGCCAATCCAACTGGCTCAGAAAAGGCCACAGCTGGTATACTAAATGTAGTTATTAAAAACTGCTCTATGCCATAGCTGCCAGGCACAAATCCATTGACAGCTGAGGGTCAAGGAGTTCTCCCAAATTGTGAAACAGTTTCTGGAAGAGCGTTATTCCATTTAGAACAGGGTTTACCTGAATATCACAGTACTTCTATCTAATGCATCAATTTGATCTGGATTTGATTTCAACTTTTCTTTGTCCTCTGGCCCATTATTTATCTTGGGCAGAGTTCAAGAATACTGATTATTTCTTTGGAATAAGAGAGTAGAGAGCCACAGAAATAGTCTTCATCAGTACAAGAACAAGTTATAACCTGTGGAACACAATAATCAACAATTTAGGTGTTGATAGTCATCCTCTGGAGGGCTGGCAATTTTACCCAGAAATGAAATACTTGAGACTGGATTGTGCAGTTTATAGCTATAAAGAAAGTCAAAGAAGGACTTTGTCAGTAGAGATCTTGTAATTATCACCATTAAGCAAATGGATATACTGTATATATCCTATATTTAATGAGAGAGTGATAATCTCCTTTATTCATGGGTTAGATACTGATTAAATCAGCCAGGAGGGACAATAGTTGAGCAAGTCAAAGTGGTCCTAATTGGTGCAATAGTCTTTTGATGTCTTTAACATATATATGTTGGAAAAAAATCACATGAACAGAACAGGCAGTGACCAAATTTTCTTTCCCCATGACCTGCCCAAATTTGAAGGAGGATAAGCTGGCTGTGCAGAAGAAGAAAAGTTAGCCTCCTCAGCTGAATTCATTGCTGTGAAGTAGGATTACATATATGTTTTTTTAAAAGGCCCACCTTGTATCTGATCCAATCCCACTTATGAGATATTGCTATCAGTTTTGTACTTTTCAGCTAAAGCAAAGTGATGGATGAGATTTCCCAAAGGAAAAAAGGCATTGAAGAATAGTATCAACCACTGGGCCATCTTTTTGTTCCTCAGATTGACCAGAATATTAATAGATTCAATTTCCTGAAGCATATTCAGGAAACCACACAGTGTAAATTCACCATGTCTTAGGTGGGACCATTTTATTTTTACTTCCAAAGTTGAAAATGTTTTTAGAAGCTGATGGTTTAAATTGCCCAGAAGACTGATGTGTCCATGACAGAGAGCATTTCTGCTCTCTTTATTTATTTATTTAGATTTATATACCGCCCTTTCCCAAAGGACTCAGGGCGGTTTACAGGGCATTTAAAAGAGAGTCAATACAAACGTTAAAACAAATTAAAAAAGATTAGATAAAACCCTGAGAACAGTAAAAA
This sequence comes from Vipera berus, assembly GCF_964194415.1. Classification (NCBI taxonomy): domain Eukaryota; kingdom Metazoa; phylum Chordata; class Lepidosauria; order Squamata; family Viperidae; genus Vipera; species Vipera berus. Next base: position 30,596,199 of record NC_138206.1, read on the forward strand.
ACCCAATTAAAATTAAAATTAAAAAAATTCTCAGCCTGGGCCAGAGAGCTCGAAGAGCCAGGTCTTCAGGTCCCGGCGGAATGAACGGAGGTTGGGGGCAGTCTTAAGCTCCGCAGGCAGCTGGTTCCACAGGGCAGGCGCACCCACTGAGAAGGCCCTACCCCTGGGTGTTACCCGCCGGCAATCTCTTACCGGCGGCACCCTGAGAAGACCCTCCCTGTGGGAGCGCACTGGACGAAGGGAGCTTGATGCTGGCAGCAGGTGTTCCCTCAAATATCCCGGACCCTCGCCATTTAGGGCTTTATAGGTCATCACCATTATGGATAGTATGGTGGTCTCTCTGAGAAGAGGAGGGAAGTTCCCCACGTAGCCCAACAAAGTTCCTTCCTGTCTTTTGCTTTCTAATATAAAATACGCTCCCTATAGTCTTCTGTGAAAAAGGAGATGGAAAGAATAAAGGGAGTTGTTTAAATATCTATTCTTTCCCTGCCCATTTTCTATTAGAGTTCCAGAGATCTGGACAAACTGGTGGCCCTAAGATTAATATAGAATTGTATTGAGTATTTGATTATTTGATTTATATCTTGCCTTTTTTCTAGGAACACAAATTGGCTTAACTAGGATTCCTTCCTCCATTTTTCCTCCCACATCAGCTTTATGAAGGAGATTGGGCTGAGGAATGGCCCAAGTTACCAAGTGAACATTCATGGGTGACTATAGACTTGAATCTGAGTCTCTCTATAGTCTAATTGAAGTGTGGCTCTTAAAAGTATACCATACCAGCTCTTGGATACAACTATAAAAGCTATACAAATTTTAATTTTAATGTGAGATAAGATGAATTTATGAAACATAACTAAATATTAATTACAATAATTATATATTGATTAAATCAGAATGAAATAACTAATTTTGTTGGCGCTACTATTTGAGCAATTACTATAATCCTTCAGTTGAAAAAAATTTCATAATCTTTCTAATTAATTGATGAATCTGGCTAGAAAAAAGGAGAGTTCATATTTAATAAAATAACCAGCTAGTTGATTCATGGATTTCTTTTCCTAAAATGGAATTGGTGAGGAGGTTTGCCTGAATATTAATGTAGGTAGCTAGTGTTCTGGAGAACTGAGATTAAGACAGTATTTATTTATTGGTGGCCAATTATTTGATCAAATTTATTCAGTTTCAAAAATAAAAAAGTAGAATACAACAGAAAAAATTGGTGAAAGGGTCAAAAAGGTGAAATTTTTTAAAGGTATCAAAAGTTGATTTTCAAATTTCTTTAATACAGTACATATTTATTTTATTTATTTATTTATTTAATTGGTTTTATATACCGCCCTATTCCCGAAGGACTCAGGGCGGTTTACAGGGCAAAGTTAAAAAACAATATAAGTTAAAATAGAGTTAAAATAAAATTAAATAACAATAGCCCAAAAAGTTAAAAATTTAAAAATTTAAAACCCCTCAGTCCAGGCCAGATAAATCAAATAACCAGGTTTTTAGGTCCCGGCGAAACGAACGAAGGTCGGGGGCAGTCCGGAGATCCACAGGCAGATCATTCCATAGGGCAGGCGCACCCACAGAGAATGCCCTTCCCCTGGGGATCACCCGCCGGCACTTACTGACCGGCGGCACCCTAAGGAGGCCCTCCCTGTGGGAGCGCACAGGACGATGGGAAATTGATGCTGGCAGCAGGTGCTCCCTAAGATAATCTGGACCCATGCCATTTAGGGCTTTATAGGTCATCACCAGCACCTTGAATCTCACCCAGAGGGCAACTGGAAGCCAATAGATATATAGGCAACATAATCTTTTACTCTTAAGTTAAAATCAAAACATAAAAACATTACATAAAATACACAAACTAACCAGTCAAAATAATATTAGAATTATATAACCTGTTACTCTTAAGTTTAAATATAAAACAAAAATGTGTACTATACATATCTAATAATAGTAAACAGTATAATATTTCTGTTATAACAGATTTAATCATTGAATCCTAAAATCTAATCATTTTTATCTTTCTCAAACAAAAAGTCCAAAAGTAGTCTTTAAGTAAAAACAAAACTAGATAGGCTTTTATCTTTCATCAAAGTTGACAGTTTTACCCTCTCTGCCAATTCCATTAATTTTGAAATCCACTCTTCAGTTGTGGGAATTTGTGTATCTTTCCACCTCCAATATTTTTGATGTTGGCAGGACAGTAAGAAGGATTTTCCCAAGTGAGATAAACCCCTGGGCAAGATTGAGCACTATTTTTCAGCTAATCTAATCTAATCTAATCTAATCTAAACTATTGTATTAAAAGACACTTTGAATTGTACTCAGAAGAGGTAGGTAGCTAATGAAACTGATGTAATATGGAAACTGGGACTCATGTGTTTCTTATAACCAGCCCTGGACAATAGCCTAACTTCAATTGAAATTTTGGATACTCTTCAAAGGCAGTTCAGTTTAGAGGGCATTATTGTGGTCCACTTGCAAAACATATTTCCTGTGAGCCAGATAAAACATCTTAGGTGTTCATCTAGAAATAAAATGAGTCTGCAGTGTCACACAGTTCCATTTATGGTTTCCAGCTGAGTGTGCACTCTGCATCTGGGTTTACTGCTGTGTAATATGTTCAGGGGCTATGCAACATTTTAAAGATGCTTGGAAAAAAGCATTTCTTCTGTCTTAACTGTTAGCATTATGATTTTTATTTTTATTGGGGCCAACTAAAGCATATTCCTGGGCATTTGGGATTGAATATTTATTTGTTTTGTTGTTGTTTATAATTTAGATTTATAAGAGCACACTACTTGTTGCTAACTCTGGGTTGTATACAATTAAAAGCAGTATATTTGTGTGATACATACTAAAGAAGTTAAATACGTGTACCCAGCTTACTGCTTTTGGTGTATGTCTCTTCTGAATTTATTTATAAGAAGATGAGAAACAGTTTTGTGTAATTGTTAAGGTGCTGGCCTAGAATTCAGGAGACTATGAGTTCTAGTCCCACCTTAAGCATGAAAGCCAGCTGGGTGACATTGGGCCAATCACTCCTTTCTCAACCCAACTCATCTCACAGGGTTTTTGTGGGGAAAACTGGAGGAGGTAGGAGTATTAGTATCTTTTCTGCCTTGAGTTATTTATAAAAATTAGTGGAATATACTGTAAAAAAAATAAAATGTCTTGCCTCTAACAAAATCTCCTTATATTGAAATTACTACATTAGTGCACATTTTCTCCATTACCACTGATTGGTGGTAAACAGTTTTCTTAGTAAATTGCCTCATTATCATGCCGAAAGTATAGTGGCCTTGGATATGGCTAAAGCCCAAAACAAAAGGGATTTTATTGATGAGCAACCAATTTCAATAACTTTTCATAATCTCGGTGACATATTCCCCAGAATTCTGGGAATTTTGCCTGGAAAGTTTTAATAATGTTGTTAAGATTAAAATGGATGCAAAATGATCATCTGTGTATTCAGCATGTTAAACTATAGTTTTGTTGACAAAGTAACCAGTCTGTTTATGGATTACTTGCAAATGTGTTCTAAATGTGGTTTTTTTCTCTAGACAATTTTATTCATTAATTTGCATGTACAATACATTTTTTCTCCATTGGTCCATAGACCAATTTCATCTCTTGAGTTCAACTGGTCAATAAATTATTAGCTATAGATTTTATTAAAAATAATTCCAGCAGTCTAATACATGAATAGAAGGTCAGAATGATGATCGATTAGAGCAGGGGTGTCAAACTGCCGGCCTGCGGGCTGGACATGTCACATGGAAGTCGCGCCTACCCCATTGCCGGCAATGGCAAAACAGTCCCGATACATTGTGTGATGTCACGTGACATCGTGAGTTTGACATGTCTGGATTAGAGCCATTATGAACTAACTTTTAAAAATGGTATTAATAATTACTTTCATAAAAGAATTTTGATTTTTGGTTGTAGAGATCTTTATTTTACACATCTCCCCCCTCATCCATTCCCTTGAATTCTGGAGCAATGTAATACATTGTATTTTTAGATGTTTGAGACTGATTTGTAAACTTTGGTTGTAAATAGAAAATTAGAAATTTAGTGAGGATTGAAACAGGGTTCCTAATGTGCTAGATTCCTAGATGCATAAAATTGAATGTTTTATGTGAGGACTCATATCAAAAATATTTTAATATCTTGCAATCTAAAGTATAATGCATTTTGCTATATCAGAGTTCCACTATTTTATTTTGTATTTTCCTATTCTTGCCCCTCTTGTGCACCTTTTATACAAAGTCTTTGGCATAGGTAGCTTTATGGGAAAGTGACACATTGATATTTCTCTGATGTAACCATTTTATCTGTTGTTACAGCATTGGCTGATTTTGCATTGAAGATTGACTTTTCAGTTCCTGACTTTGCCTTGGCTTCTTTGCTGTGACTGATCATGGTTAAAAAATCAAACAAGATAGAGAACAATGGATTTAATTTCCACACCATCTCAAAATAAAAGTAACTGTATTTTATCAGCCTGCTCAGTATATATGGGTAGCTAGATAGATGTATATGTATGCCTCTGTGTGTGTGTGTGCGCGCGCACGTGCGTGTGTGTGTTTACACACACACATACGGACACACTCTGTTGAAATGGCATAGCCTCACCCTTTTTCTGGAAACAACTAGCTTTTCTGTTTTAGAAGTTTTGAACCGACAACAAAAGGCAAAGGAAAACAAGAAGGTTATGAGTAAAATAAAAGTGGACTTTTTTTTTTTTACAAATCAGTGTTATAATTTCTTGCTCTTTTTCTAAAGGTTATATCTCTTACAAGTGAAAGTAGGAATCCTTCTTAAGACTGCTCAGTCTGATAGATTGAAAGAGAGAACGGTTGATGTCCTTTGTTAAATAAACTCTTTTTGTTATGTATCAAGCTTTTTCAAATTTTTGAATGTGTCTGTTTGAGGAGGGGCGCTCTTTGTGGAAAAGGGAGAAACTTGAAAAGCTCTGTTCCCCTTTCAAAGAGGAATTATACAAGAGTTAAAGAAAAAAATAGTCTTATAAAGAAAAGTCCAAGAAACACTGAGTTGTTTTTAAGAGCAAAAAAGTTCCACTTTCCATGAGACTTCTTACACCTTTTTCCAGGTATACAATTATTGGAATAATTAATACAGTGTTGCCTTACCACAACTAATATTTCTTTAAGCTGTTATTCTGCACATCTATCTTTGCAATTTACTAGCTTACTTTTTGTCTAGCTGCTTGAAGCTGCTGTCTTCAAGAGACATTTTTGTATTCAGGAGAAATCTGACAGTACTGCTAAAAGAATTATACACTTGCTAAACAAGTGTCTTGGTACAGACCAGGCTGCACTTGCATATATTTCATTTTAAACAATGACAACTACTGTACTTCAGCACACTGAAATACAATATGTGTAATGGCAGCATGGAGTTAACTAAAAGACTTTTTTTAAAAAAAACCTTTCTAAAGGAATTGTTTTGCATTCTTAAGGAAGCACGTATTTCATGCTCTAAAACTCTGAGGTTTGTAGTTGAAAAAGATTAAGTAAATAATTCAGGATGCGATGTGTTTACCTGTTAATAATTAAGTACATTTCTCTGTGTACTTTTTATAGATTTTTTAGGTTTATTTTATTTCTGGTTCATGTGTTCTGATTCTTAAGTTAATGAAGCTCCTTCCTTCTATGAAAGAAAAAAACAGTGGCTTATATAAAGAATGGAATACAGCTCTCTCCAGTCATTTTATTATGGAAATAGATCATTCCCCAGTTAAAAAAAATGTTAGAACCCGTTTTGCCTTTGAATCTGATCACAAAGGACTTTTTAAAAATTATCTACCTTCCTTTTTTAATAATATGCTTTATCAAATGCAAGTGTCGACTGCCCAGAAAAAGAAAAGGTTTTGTATATGAAAGCTGCTGCTTTAATCTGTAATAATCAATTATCTTTAAAACAGAAAGGGAACATCTCAAATGAAATTTTATCAGTGGGAATAATCGGCAATTTTTTAAAAGTAAAAAGACCACTAACCTAAATAAATATAACACATATCTTGAGATTTGAAGCTAAAAAGTTCAAGTTCCATGAGTGAGGTACTGCAAGAAATTGCATGAAGACTGCAGGAGGAAAAATTGAACAGTAGCATAACAAATGAGTAAGGTTCTTTCTCACTTGAAGCAGCAATAAATCCCTATTATTCTTATTATAGATTCAAAAGTGCATCTCTTCAGTTTTGCTCTGTATATTCTAGGAGTAAGGTGTTCAGAAAGCACAGGAAGAGCAGAATATTTCTGATGGTGCTTTGATAGCATGTGTGAGTGAAAGTTCAATAAAAATTTAGCATGTGCTTCTCTTTGTGACTGTTTGGCATAGGATTGTTTTGCATACTTTGTTTTTATACTATGCTTATTCTCCTTGGAATCATCATATATAAACCATACATTAATTTGTTGTGTAAAATTTGATAGCTTTCAGTTAATATTATCCAGAATTTGGCAGTCTGAAGAGGGGAGATGTACTTCATTTACGAACTTTCCAACTTAAAGAAGCCCCACTTTTCTTTTTCCTGTACTGCCCACCTACTGCTGTACAATGAATAATAATTAAATTTATGTAGTTTTCCAAATTTATAAATGTGCTTGACTCCTTTATAGAGAAATAGTACAACAATTAAATAAACAGTATGAAAGCATTTTAAAGGGTGTGTGGTGATAAGGGGTGAGGAAGGAACCAAAGAGATCTTTTTTTTTAAAAAAAATTAAACAGTGGGAGTCACTAATGATGGATTTGAAAGCACCTCATGCATACAAAATGCTTTCAGGCATTTTTTAAAGATGACACAAGAAGAACAAAGAGTTATCTGGAAGGAACAAATGCCACATTTAAAGGGCTTTTAAAGATATTGTCATTTGTTTACTCATTTAATAAGGCTGATTTCAGCATCTATCAGAACAAATCATGAATTGATAGGTCATCAGTTTGATGCACACAAATGAGCCGAGGTCTTGGTAAAAAGAATTCTTGAGTGCACCACTTTCATTTGTCAGAATAAAATTCTATATTTTAATATTTGCTTAAGAAATTATGGCCAGTTTGGTAACAATTTCTTAGCCAAAGCTCCTCATGAGTAGTACTACCAATGTGAGAAGAAGAAAGATTTTATTGGTGCATAATATTTCATGAAATATCTAAATTCCATGGAATTATTAGGTAAGCACGGATTACATTATGGCTTAGCATTTAGACACTGAGTTTGTCAGCTGGAAAACTGAAAATCTGGGGTTCAAGACCTGTGGGCCCCATAATGGGGTGAGCTCCCTTTCCTTGCCCCAGCTTCTCCCTGCCTGGCAGTTCAAAACTATGCAAATGCAAATAGATTAATAGTTACCATTTTGGTGGGAAGATAACAGTGTTCCATGCATCTTTGGGTTATAGCTATTCTGGCCACATGAGTACAGAAAATTCTTTAGACAATGCTGGCTCCCTTGGCCAAGAAACAGAAATGAGCACCACACCCTAGATTTGGACACAACTTGACAGAAAAAGCCTTCAAACCTAATTTTTTAGGATGGCTTCCATTGCCCTAATAATTTGAAGCTTGGTTTTTTGCAGTGTCTGCTGCTTGCTCTTTTTCTGAGCAATTAAATTGAACCTAATTTATTGTGCTACATAAATTCCAAGAATAATTTGGAAGAAAAATATATAAGTAGGTATTCCAACAGCATTACTGTACAAAACATAATGCTATTAGACTAAATAATGGTTGGTAGAAAATAACACTTTACTTTTTTATAGTTGTAATGACTCTTACGTTAAAATAAATTTCAGTAAATTTTTTAACTTATTTTTTAGTAGAGCAAGGATCTATGAAGAGTAAGGAAAAGGATGTTGATATAAACATTTAGGAAGGGGCGTTCACAGTAACTTTGTTCCATCTCATTAGTTTCATTTGTATTAGAGAAATTTCTAGATTTGGGTTATGTTTCTTACGGTATATGATAGCCATTTTTACTGTATGGCAAAATGCTTATTAATTAGTTTAAAACATTTTAAATTCTGGTGCACATATCTTCATGATGTCCTCAGAGCAACTGACAACATAATGAAGGAGGTATAAGTATGATATCAAATTAAACTTCATAATTAACTGTATCATATAGTCTAAATCTGAAAATGAGGAGAGCTTAGTTTGAAATCTAGGTAACAATATATCTAGAAGTGTAAGTTCTTGCTTATATTTGATGAGAATACGCTGAAACAAGTTCCCACCTACAGTGCATTTAGAAAGTATCAGGACCCCCTTCACTTTTGTCAATTTTGTTATGCTGCAGCCTGATTCTACAGTTGTTGAAATTCATTTTTTTCTCATTAATCCTCACTCAGTACCTAAATGACAAATTGAAAACAGATTTTTTAGAAGCAGCATAACAAAATTGACAAAAGTGAAATTGGTCTGAATACTTCCTGAATATACTGTATATATACTGTATATATAATGAAATGAGGCAATAAATGCATAATGATATGTGACTCATGCCAATTTAACAATATGTTTAATTTAAATACAAAATCCATATAGATTGAGGAATGCCACTTTCCAGATGAAGCCAGGCATGAGGGTAGCTTTTGAGCCATTATTTCTTATGATTGCTTTGTTTTTCAGCCAGTCTTGGAATAGTCTTCAAATGTGTTAGGTAGATGACATTGGCCTAACTGGTTGGGTTGGCAATATATATAAGCTATGATTGTATTGTATCACTTTAAATGTGTGATGGTTGGCCAACGCTGGCTTCCAACGGCCATAAGAGGGAGCTAGAGACATAGCTTCTCTCTCTGTTATTCTCTCTGTTACGTTTGCTGTTACTTGCTGATTATTGTGGTTTGTGGGTTTGCTACTGTTTGCTAAACCTGAAGAACTGTGTTTTGACTTACGGACTGGTAAGATAAGAAGACTCTGTATTGGATAATCCTTGGACTATTGTTATTTGCTATCATCTCTTTACTCGTGTATGACCTGGACTGATTTTTTCTTGGACTGTGCTATTGTATTATTCCACAAGTAAACCTTTTTACACACCTCAGTGTATCTGTGTGGTTGCTGCGTAAACTTGCCTACTCTCAGTATCCTCTTTTTCTTTGCAAGCTCTTGTTGGCTCAAGAGGAACTCTGCACATCCTTATCAAAATGGATGGTACTGAAAGACAACTGTCATCTCTAAAGATTAATCTGACTATGTTACTTCACATTAAAATTTATATTTTCTGTGTCATTTCCTAGAAGTGGGTGTGACTGTGTATTCATACGGATAAAATTACTAATTTACCATCTGGATGTGAAACAGTTTTCTTTTAGATATCAGGAAAAGTATGATTTGTCCATTTTCTTGGAAGTCTAAATATGCTAAGTACTGTCAGACATGGAAGTATTCTGTGATTTTCAGTTTATTGTGGTGATCCCCCTTAGAAGAATATATTGAACTGAGTCACATCCCTTGTACTATTTAATATTTGCATACCATTGACAGACATCTTCAGAAACTTTGAATTCAGTGCCCCAAGACTCTTTAATAAGAATTTCTTTTGATGAAGTGAGTTTTCTGGATGTGTGGATGGAAGATAGTTCTTCACTGAAGTTCTACATTTATACGTTTACTGGAGTTTACACCAAGTTGCCCCAAATGATGTCATTAATGTTTGCTAAAAATTCTTCATGGCAAAATGCAACATAATAACTTTTCATGACTATACTCATATTAACAGCCATAAACTTTTTATTCTTGGATTTAGCTACTGCTTTGAATGAGGTCATACTCTGTTTTAAGGATGAGGTCATACTCTGTTTTAAGGATCAGTTGAACTTTTTTTCTTTTTTCTTTAGCTTGGGAAGGTTATTGTAAACTAAACAAGAACAATCAATTCCTTAGGAAGGAATATATATGTGTACAGTATATTGCTGCACATCTCATAAGAAGTTAATCTGGGTGGCATACATCAAAAAGTATAAAACAGTAAACATGTCCAATACAATCATATTAAAAAAGTTTTTAAAAACTCTTTTAATCAGCTCCATAACAATTGGGTGACTATTTCCGTGTTTGTGTAAGGTCTGGATTTGTAATTTTTCAAACAGCCTTTTTTTGTGTTGTCATAAGCTTGTGGAAGAGAAGGATTTTATCAGTTAATAATGCTGAATGATCTGCTGTTCAAAAGAGAAATGCCAAAAAGTTACCAGGTTTGTGTAAGACCCTGGGTTCATCTGAAATAGATACTTGGTTCCTGGCTTTTGAGTAATTCTGAGGATTTTGAAGTTTCTGTCAGAATCCATTTATATCACATTTCATAAATGTATGGTTAGAATATTGTGCTTATTCTCGGGATTCTGCCATCTCTCCGAGGGGGGGGGAGAGAGAGGATGGTTATTCAGATTGCAGTAGGCTGTTTTCAAAGACCAGGAAAGCTTTTGATCTGGGGGGAACAGGGGGAGAGAGAGAGATCTGGGTTGCATCTCCATTTGAAACTGAAAGGAAGAAAGCAATAACAATAAAAACAAGGAGTTTTTCTTTTCAAAGGGCCTGACACCTAAGTAAATGATGTGAGCCTGACCAAATGGATTTGAGGGGAGGGGGGTTGAACCGGGAATGCTTTATATAGTATTGAAATGTAACTCAGTGTCAGATCCCGTCTTGTATTGCCACAACCGATCTCATCCTAGTAAACTTTTCCTTTTGGACAAACTTGGATCCAAGAGTTCTTATTTCCTAAGATGTGGATTGAGGTGGGTCCTGACAGTTTCTGCTGCAAAATGACTCAAGACACTATAAAAAAACATATTATTAGGGATGCATACATTTTCTCTGGGGAGTAAATGACAAAATAAGGAACTTTCAAAAATAATTTTACCTTTTTTATTTTGGGCTGGTTTTTTTTTTTGAGGGCTTTTAAATAATCATCTTTACTAAAGGAAAAAAAATCTTTCTAAAAACATTTTATCTAACATTTGAGATGTTCATGAAGTATCACTATCCAATACAAGACCATTTGTAGAAAGGTTTTAAAAGCACTAGATGCTATTATTCAGATTTTTAAAATATGTGATTTTAGCTTCTAAACTATTTGAAGTATTTACTTGTAACATTTCTGATAAATGCATCTTTAGAGAGAGTAGTATACTCTTCATTATCATAAGGAATTACTTTCATAGCTAATAGAAAAATAAGCCTCCCTGTAATTAAAAATAACATACAGTTTTAACTATGGCCTATTGCCGCCTCCATAACATGACACTATTTCTGTTCTCTGCCTTTTTTTCAACTCAGTTATATAACTGGCAGAGTTATTGCTAGTTTTTCATGCATACGTATTTATCACCTGCATAATAAATATGTCTGAATGTAGTTTTGTTTTCTCTTACTCAAACAGATGGCTATATGTTGATATATATACACACAGTAAGGCAGCTAAATGCCGAGTCTTTCAAATGTTATGAAAACGAAATATGTTGTTTAAGTAGATGCCTAAATACAAATATTTCTTTTCTTTACAGCAGTGCAGAAATGAAGTGTTAGGAATCTCTTTTAACTCTTTTGGAAACCAAATGGGCACTGAGAATATTTTAGGAAGATATTGTGAGGAAGCACTTGTGCCTTGAGTGAAGAGTCATCTCAGTAATTTCCTTTAAAATAGGTCAGGGAGTTGATCCAGCCTTCTTGAAGATTAACATAGAAATCTGAGATATTTCCCCCCCACAAATGACTTAATTCTTAATCTTATAAAGTGGCCTATTGTGTAATGAAATGATGTAGCATTTGAATGTGATTAGAGTTGTGAACTTCAAAAATGTTGTGAAATATATCCCATATTGGTTTATGATTGTTAAATATAAATACTAAAAATGTATGTCTCTCTCTCTCCCCCAGAACCATACACAATTGAACAGGAGCACAATGGCTCATGTGTTAGAATGGTGGGTTAGCAATTAACAAGCCTGTGTTCGAGACCCAATGCTCCTGTGTGTCGGCATGAGCTCCCGTCATTTGCTCCAGTTTATGCCAGAGCAGCTCGAAAGCGTGCAAACTTGAGTAGATAAATAGGCACTTTGGTGGGCTCATTAATGGGGACATGAAAGGATCCCCCACTGGGTGTGCCCTTGGCAACAGTGATATCTCTGTCTAATCCTTTCGAGTCAGAGGCATCCCAGGTGATACACCAAAGCACCATGGGATGGGGATACACAATTGGAATCTTACCATAGGTCATTATGGGCAAACAGGAAATTAATAAAAAACTTTTTAGTTGATTTTGGTTTGCTGTTGTTGAGTAATATGTAAAAATAATATCTTCTTAACAATTTGTCCATTTTTGCCTCAGAAATATAATTAAAATAATGTTTTAATATAAACAAATTACTATTTATAATTCATAGGTAATATTGGATAAATTCATTTCTCCCATAAAGTGCTTAATAGAAGAAGAATTACAGAAATGCTCAATATAAATAGAAATTGCATACTTTTGAAAGCCAAAGCATCCTGGGATCCAAGTACATGAAAGAATGGTGGTGCTCATTTCCCTTTGTGCATATATTAAGGTAAAACAGCTGATGACTACTGTACAGAGATTGTTCAGAATTTTCTGTTCCTGTAATTCTTTCCCCAGGAGGATCCACTTGGGAAAAAGTTTTTTGTATTCAGGATTGATTATCTATCTATCTATCTATCTATCTATCTATCTATCTATCTATCTATCTATCTATCTATCTATCATCTATCTATCTATCTATCTATCTATAAATTATTTCATTTTATTTTGATTCCTGCATTTATATAAAGCTATAAGAAAGGAAGAGAGACAGAAGGATTGGGAGAAAATGCTGTTTTTATTATTTTACTCTCCTTTGAATTGAAGGATAGAATGCTAAAATTTCTACATTAACATATGTTGAAAATATGAAGATTCAGAAGTTTAGCACCAGGTGAACAGCTGCTTAACTTGTTTTCATATTTTTCACTTCTGTGTTATGTCTTTGTAATTATTGGAATGTAACTGTGAGGATTGTGAGCTTCTGTGCTTATAAAAGAAACAAGACGGAGGAAAGCGTGGATAAACTATTAATTTATGGATAAAACTAAGTTGCATTATATGCTGTATATAGCTGCTGTTGTGAGCACTTATAGAAAATTTCTAGTTTTCCAGATACTTCTGACACCACCTTGATTTTCAAGCAATGAATGTCTGTAGAGTTGCAAATGTGAATCCCAAATTCATACGCTTTTTCATTTTTTTCTCTGCAATTTACTTTCTGTTTAAGCTGTTACTCAAATGAACTTTTATGAGAACAATCTAATAGTTAGAATAGAGATTTTATATACATATAAAAATTTGGAATATGGCTTTGTTCCTACTTCTTAAAAAAATGTGAATGTGTTCCTAAAGAAATTAAACTATTTTAAATTTAAAGACTTAATGATATCAATCATTCCGAATGGCTTTCCTTTAGATTTTTAAAATGTGTACATTTTGTAATCCTGTCAAAATATTTAGAAGAAAAGCTTGACAATTTTCTATTGTAATGCAGACCTCATCTGTAAAATATCTAGGCAGATACATTCCAGCAAAACCAGTGAGTTTTATTGAACTGTCTAATCTTGATTATCTGTAAATCTACATATAAAAAGAATGTGCTGCAAACAAGAATATTCTTATAACTTTCATTCAACCAGGAGAGTTTAATCTATTTGTTGCAGGATCTTCCAATTACATTAATTGTCTTCATCAGAAAGATCTGTGAATGCTGTGCCAGTAAAGAATCATATTCTCCTAAGCCCCCTACTTTTCCTAGCACAGTCTTGTTTCAATTGCAGTTTGGAGAGGAAAACTATGGATATTCCTTGGAACTTTCCTCAGAGTCACAATCTCTGTTGAAGTGATGCTGGATCCTATTCTGTTTGCATTAACTGATTTTACCACCTGTTCTTAACTAAAACATACAATAGTAATTTGACTCATAAAGAATCCATTAAAAACTAGTTTGTATACACAGGTTGCACAGGAGTTTCTTTTAGAAAATTTCCATTGCTTGTTATTTTTTAAAATGGAAGAACCTATTATTTTAGGGTATTTTCATTTGACTTAAGATGAATAAAGAATAGCAAGAAATAGGAGATTTGTTGGATCATGCACAGCAGTGCCTGCACTTTCTGCGTCGCATGAGAAAAGCTCATCTTCCTTCCCCTGTTCTGACCACTTTCTACAGGGGGACGATCGAGAGCATCCTGTCATACAGCATCACAGTCTGGTTTGGAAGCATCACTGCTTCAGACAGGAAGGCGGTGCAGAGAGTGGTGAGGATGGCTGAAAAGATCATTGGCAGTTCCCTCTCCTCTATCCAGGACATAGCACAGAAGTGTTGTTTGAACAGGGTCCCTAAGATTATCTGGGACACTACTCATCCTCTTCACAACCTGTTTTCCTTGTTACCTTCTGGGAGGAGGCTTCGTGGTATCCATAGCAGAACATCTAGATTCAACCATAGTTTCATTCCTTACAGCATTAACCTTCAGAACTCTCAGGCTTCCTCCTTCCATTATATATTCAAAATGGACAGTATTTAATATTTTATTGTTATGTATATGTAGAAGTGTGGGTCTATACATACGTTGTTTATAGTATGTTTTAGGTGTGTGTCAACTGTGTTTTACTTTGAGAGCGGACAACTAAATTTCATCTTTGATGTGTGCCGTTGTGCCCACAGTAAAAAAAAAATGACAATAAAGATTATCTTATCTTATGTGCTATATTCTAAAACATTCATTCATTGGTTTCTACAATACGAGCCTAGGATAAAGTTTAATAAGACTGCAGCAAAGGAACATTTAGAGAATTGGTTAGAAAATCTGAAATGCTAACACTTGATAAAGAAGACAGATATATTTATTTTATATAGCAAGTTTTTTTTTTAGTTTGAGACATGAAGAGGGTAAAACTTGATCAAGAAAACCTAGCTCTTTTATAATTTTGTGATATGCCAAGAGACTAGAATTGAGCAATAATAACTCTGAATGGAAACAAGACATATCCTTCAATCTTACCTCCTCTGTTGATAAAATTACAAACTTTAGAGTTTGTGGGATGTAGCAGAAATATCAGTCTTGAATTCAAGGAAGCATATCATTGTAATGTTATTTGAAACATGATAAATTTCTAGTTTTTTATGACTTCACAGCCATTTAAGCATTGTACTGTAGTACTTATTAGCAAGTATTTGTCAGCCTGAAGAAAATTCAGGTGAATTTTGTTGAATATTTGGAGAGTATTGTCCTGGCTCTGTATTGCTCAATATTTATATAAATAGGTTAGATAAATGAATAGAGAGAAATATATGTTTATCAAATCTGAGGATGACATGGAACTAACAGGAAAATAATTGTCAGATTTAATGCTAGGTTTGGTAATAAACCTCAGTACTGCACATACTTTAACAGCAGAAGCTGAGGGAGAAAATATAACTAAGGCATGCTGATTTATTGCAGACAAGATAACAATCATGAGTACATAGAAGCTATAGTTCTTGTAAAATACAGGGAGTTTGAGATACTGTATGTGTGCATTTACTCCTGCACATGTAGAGAAAGTTTTAGATTTCTTCAGAGAAATAGAAATTTGGCTGTTCTCTTCTCATCTTTAAAATTGGGAGCTTTTTTTACTTTACATTTCTGTGTAGTCTGAAAACATGATTGTCACCTCTATTTTTCCTTTCTCTCTTCTGTGTTTGGAGGCGTCAGATACATTTTCAACTCCCTAATTCTGGTTGATGATCATTGCTAACTATAAGTTTTAACATTGCATTTTCCATTTTCATTTCTTTTCTGACTGAATCTGTGACATATTCTTATTTTTGACACCTCACTTCTTTCCTTTTCTTTCTGAAGACTAACAGGAAGGAAGGAAATTTCATTGTTTTATTTGTTGATTTGGTATAATTTCCATCCTCTTGGACATTGTTTCATTTCTTAACATCAGACAGTGGTAATGCAAGGTATATCAATATCTTTCCTTCTTTAATGGGGACTTATACCATTCACATCTCCTGGGAAATGCCTGTATCTTCTCTTAGTTGTAGGAATGTCACCTTCCTCACAGTGAGTCTGCTGGCAGTTAATTTGTTGGTTATAGGCTTCACAGAATAATAAGTGTCACAAGACAAACCATAGATCTTGGCATGAACTCTATGTGAGGTGCAAAAAATATCACATAAATTGTGCAATCTGGATTATTTTACAAAAATTCTCTGGGATGACCTATAAATGTGCTGGTTTTTTCACGTTGCTTATTCTGTAAGAGTGAATGATTTCATGCCATTCGTTTGTTTGATGTTCTCACAAAAGTGTTATATTTGTCTAATGACCCCCAGCATAAGGAGTAGATTTTCCCATATTCTAGTTTTCCCTGTTATTAAGTTAATTATAACTTCAACTCAGATTGCTCCATAGGAGAATGTTACATGGGGGGAGGGGCTTTTTCCACATTGTTTATATCAGTCTGATATGGTCCAGCAGGAAGATCATGCTACAGATCCTGTTGGCCAAATAAGGACGTTTGCCAGGGTCCGGAGGCATGTTTTTCCTACTGTAGCACGTACCCTATGGAATAATCTGCTTCTGGTTTTGCTTGCCTTTCATAAGATCTGTACAAAGGCCTGTATTTTAACTTTCGTATTTGTGATTGGGATAGTTTTTAATTTATTTTCTTATGTTCACATCCCATAGTCACTTGTTGAAATGTGCAGCTATGCAAATTGAATGAATGAATGAATTGAATGAATGAATGAATGACCTTAGGTCTCAGAGTAAAGTATAAATCACATAGAGTAAGGACATTAATTAAATAGGGTTTACTATCACAGAGCAATAACTGCTGAAAGAACAGATGCGATGTAAGAGCTGCTGTTAACTTGCTAGGTTAGCTAGTGTCAGAGCTCCTTAGCAACCATCAGGACTGAAAGTAACCAAGCAAGGAAAAGGTTTCCTGAGCTCTGATCGCTAAGATTTTTTTTATATATAAAAGTTTTATTAATTTTTTAAGAATTACAGTCTTTAGTGCTTAGTAAAAAACATGTCTGGATTCAAATATTTAACATTAACTTTTTGAATATAAATCTGTTCAATACTACACAATCCAGTATTTTTTCCCTGATCCTCCTTTCTTCTCCATATTTTTTTCCATTTTCCCTTCATTACGCCATTACAATTTTTGGTACTGTTGTATACAAAGTTAGATATAAGCATTTTCATATTTTACTAATATCATACAAATAACAAATAATATCAATTCTTAGGTCAATAATGTCAATTCATTAATCAATATCCTGTTTTTCGTACTCTTGTTAAAGTTTGATTTCCCATCAGTATTTGAAATATCAATTATGATTTCCTCAGTATTAATTTAATATAAATTAAATCAGTATTAATGTAATTACAATTACATTTATATAGCAGAAAGTTTTATTCAGATCAATCTTCCTAGCTTCATATTTCCCATATCAGAGGAAAACATGCTATCTTAATTATAAATCATATCTTTCATTATAAAAGTCTAATTATAACTAGAAGTCTTCCATTCTTTTAATCTTATTCAAGAAAGTATTTAAACATATAATGCTCCCTCTAAAAGGTCAAGTCTTCTGTTTTTTAAATCTGACTCTTTCTTTCTTTGCCAAGTCATTTTCCAAGCCAGGGCAATTAGATTGCCCAGGAATTTTCTTTCTATTTTTGTGAAAATTGCTTGGCATAAGGAAAACAATTTGGGTAGGGTATTTTGTGGGGGAATTCCGCCCATTTATATTCCTTAAACAACTCCCTGTTCCTTTCTCTCCCCCCCATTTCTCTTTTCATTTCCTGTCTCTCAAATTGTGACATTTTCCTTAACAGCTCTATATTCGCTTTTTAAAAATCTTTTTCTTTGCCATCAGGTATATTTTGCAGACCTAAGGGGTAAAGGGTCTTTTGCATTTTCATTGTTATAGCTAAGTCTTGCAGTTCTTTTATCTCTTCCATCTCTAAATCCATTTCCTCTGTTTTGTCTTCTGATTTCTGGATTATTTGTTCATACTTTGTGGTCATTATCTGGCAGTTTTCTAGTTGTAGATTTAATCTGGAAATTTGTTCATTTATATTGTCTTAAGTGGTTTTTAGTCTCATGATTTTTTATATCCTTTTTGCATTCAACAATTGTTTAGTGGATTAATTGTAGTATAGAATATATTTCTTTCTGGAAGGTGTTTGTTTTTTCTTCAGACATCATTCGTGTAGATTGATTTTCTGGTCTTTATATGTATCCTTTATAATCCAATATATTCCAAAGTATAGATTCAGTCCTGAAGGCAATATTTTATAGTAATCCTTTGTCTGAAGTATCCCAAAAATTGTCAGTCAGGCAAGGATGTAATCCACAATATTTGAAGTATTCAAAATGTTCAACCTCTCTGAAAACAGCTCAAATGTCTCTCCAAGCCTGGCATAGTCCAAGGTCAAATTTTTCTTTCTCTCCCACTAGCTCTTGAAGTTAAAAGTCCAAAATCAGTAAGTATTTATAATCCAAGAAGGTCAGGATGATAAGTATGTCAAAATAATTTCCTTTATTGCCAGATATTCTCCCAGGGTAGGAATCAGCAAGCAGAGCAATTTATATTGCTATACACAAATCCATTACTAGATGTTATTCAAAGTCCATTTTCCATTCTTAAAGGATTTAATTGATTTAAATTGATTTCTTATATTTCGCCTCAATGTTTTTTTCCCAAAGAGAAAATCTTAACAGTTATCTCAGTTCTCAACTTTATCAAAACTGTAGCTTTATGTTACTTCCATATCAGTACTGTATGTTTTTGTCCCCCATAAAATTAAAATGCCGCTTCCGTTTACATTCAGACGTTTTTCGCTTCTTGTGAGCCTTTCCTAGGAAATTCAGTTGTAAAATAGTAAAGAAAGGATCAATATTTTCATGCAGGTCCAAACATGCTGTTTACGATGTATTAAGTAGTGTTTTTTGCCTCTTCAGTTGTCAGCAGCTAATGGCGGGCCACAGGAATGTAGATGATATTTCCCCTGTCGGTTTGGAGGTTTTCCTTGGATCAGTTGGAAAGACCGCCATCTCTTCGTGATCAACAAGGCACCCCTCCTCTTCATTGCCTCTTTGGGGTGATTTTAGGCCCTTTTTAGAGCTCCTACTAGGGTGAAATCAGGCACTAAAGGCAGAGCTCTGCCTTCCTGTATCCTGTTCCGCCGCGATGCAAACCGGAAATCCTCTGATTGCTAAGATTTATTAGGGAAAAAAAATTAAGTTGACAATATACCACCACATCCTGTAGGGAATTGTTGTTCTGAGTTTTTGAGACCAAAGAGTCTATAGATACGTCAGGTATACAGGACATCCAGTTATGGTTTAGTTTATGTTAGTTCTGCAAATAAAATTATTGAAGGATGAACACTGACAGTGGTTTGCTTGGTCTTTCAGTGTCATAATGAATAAGATACTCTAATTTGCCTCTTTTGTTTCTGGAAAAAAATATATTCTACCTTCCACCTTCTATTATCTACACTCATAACTAAAATAGTGGAAAAGGTGAGACAAAAGGAGAATATAGAGCATAGGGGGGCTTACCTGGATGTTGCAAGTAAAAGGCTACTAGGAAAGGCTACTAGGATTAATCAAATGTACAGCTACAGACTAAGTGAAACCTGGCTCAATAGCAATAACTGTGAGAGCGATCTTGGAGTCCTAGTGGATAATCATTTAAATATGAGCCAGCAGTGTATGGCAGCAACCCAAAATGCAAACACAATCTTAGTTTGCATTAACAAAGGGATAGAATCAAGATCACGTGAAGTATTAGTATCTGCCTTATAAATCCTTAATAAGACGACACTTAGAATACTGCATCCAGGTTTGGTCACCGTATTATAAAAAAGATGTAGAGGCTCTTGAAAGAGTACAGAAAAGAGCAACAAAGTTGATTAGGGGGTTGGAGGCTAAAACATGAAGAATGGTTGCAGGAATTGAGAAAGAGCCATTGCATTTATATCAAGTATATAAATGCAGTATATAAATATTATTAAATTATAAATTAAATTATTATAAGTTTAGATAGACATCTAGAGAACAGAAAGTTATTTGAAAGCTAACAATAATAAAAAGGCCTTCTTGACATTGCCACTCAATTTTTGGGGGGAAAGTGCTTGAAGTTCTTGTAGGAACTTTGAAGGCTCAGGAATGGGAAAGATAGGTAAATTGCATGAGTAGTGGTCATAAAAAGACTAAAATGCCAACGGCAGAATGAATTGTTATAGGTAAATTCAGTCAGAGGCAATGGGTATTATTCCAAGGTAGCAGTTTTCCGCTTTCTCTCACTTTCAAATTGTAGGTGATATGCTGAGAATCTCAAGAATGTGAAACAGGCTTTCTCCACTAAGCCATAAATTGAATTGCCTGTTCTGAATGGCTATGCCTTTTTGCTGAACAATAACTGGTGCTACTGAGAAAGAAGTGGATCATCTTTGAAAAAAGATATTTCAACATCAATACACCCCTAGCTCATTAATACATGGTCAGTCAGTATTAAGGCTTTTTGCAAAGGGGAACATGTACAATAGACTGTTTGTGTAAGTAGTCAGTGGGTTTATTTCAGTACTCTTAAGTGTTTGAAGAAGATGGTAACTCAGGAAGAGACATGAGCAGCAAAATATAAGTAAAATGTGACCAATTTTACACTTAAATGGCCAGCTGGCATTGTGAAATTACAAAACTGAGGAGAAGTATGTATATAATTGCTTGTATATTAAGACAGTGGCATATAATATTAATAAATAAGTTGGTTGTGATGGTATAATTCGGCCTGTTTCCAGGAAAAGGGAAGGACAAATTACAAGTAGATTTTTAATCTTTCTGATTCACCTACTTTACTTGTCTCCTCCAGCACTTGTAATTGTCAGGAATAGTTCTCAGCCAAAAGTACAAGAAGATTCTCTACCTCATAAAAGAGTAATTAACTGTTTTAAATGGCTTAATTCTAGTATGCAGTATGTATTCCCATCTAGCCATGTTTTGTCAAGTGTCTTCTGGAGTTTCTGCAGAATTTGAATCAGTGAAAGGAATGTTTTTGATAGACTGAACTGAATAGTGTAAATGGTCTCTTCAATATTATGATTTTACAAGTCTGTAGAATCATAAATACTTTGCTGGTCCTGATACAGATGCAGTACTGTTGAGAAACTGCAGATAGCTGGTACCAATAGTCTTTGATTTATGATCACAATTAGCCCAAACTTTCTATTGTAAGCAAGACATTTGTTAAATGAAATTTGCCCCATTTTACAACCTTTCTTGTCCTGTTTGTTAAATGAATCACTGAAGTTGTTAAGTTAGTAATATGGTTGTTAAGTGAATCTGGCTTTTCCACTGACTTGCTTCTCAAAACATTGCAAAAGATGATCACATAACCTGAAAGCAATGCAGCTATCATAAATATGAACCAGTTGCCAAGTACCCAAATTTTGATCATGTGACCTTGGTCGTGCTGCAATGGTTATAAGGAAAAACAGTTCCTTTTTTCAGTTTCATTGTAACTTCAAACGGTCGCTAAATGAACTGTTATAAGTCAGGGACTACCTGTACTACTACTATGTGAAACAGATGCAGAATAAGGCAAGTGTGTAAACATCGTAAACACCACATGTGTTCTTTTAAAGAGAACATTCATTGCTCTAAAAAATATTTCTGCTCTGACAAACTATGGGACAGGAAAAGTTATCTGTCTTTTACTTTTGCTGGCAAAAGAATAGGAAACCAGAAAGTTATTTTTTCTTTTTTTATATATTTGCTTTTTTTATTTTGAACACTGACAGAGTAATAGCAGGACTGCTTGATGGAAAGAGACCACCTGTGTTGTGCTGTGGTTGCTGTTCTTATACTACCATGAAGTCATTGAGAGAAAGGGAAAAAATTGCAAAGCTGACTATTGCCTAGAGAATGTGGGCAACTACATTTTTTTCTCACAGAATTCAACAAAATTATGTGCATATAAACAACATTTTCATCATATACTCCTGTAAAACTAATAGAGAAAACAATTGTTGCCTACGTTGATTTTCTAAAAAGACTACACCTACCATCCTATGCTCAGTGTTGAACTGCTTCATCTATTTATAAAATAGCCATGATTGTACTATTTACTTCTTAAAAATGTTAGCATCTATTATGAAAGTAAATACTTTGTTTTAGCTATGTTGAGTAAATATTGTGACCCACCACTTCCCTTGGTTCTGAGAATACATAAACTGGCTTTCAAAAAATAAAACCCAGAACAGTTGGTTAAACTGTAAGTTTAAGTTATATGATAGTTAAAAACATGATTTTGGTCCCATCTTTCATTAACATGTCTTACATGTAGGTGAACAAAGCAAAAGATTTTGATGAAAGGAACAAAACAACTCTTTCTTGGCATTAACTAAACTGAAGACCGATCCCTCCACTTTCTATGTTTTTATAACTTAGGTAATTTTTCACTCTCATTTCTGTATGACATTTCCTTTCAGGTATCAGATTAAAATCCATTGCACTCTGGTCTTTCAATGCATACCATAAAAACCTAGTTATGATCAACATTTTTGCTTTAAAATCTTTTAAGTTATCTGAACTATTGTTATTACAGTTATAACAAGTGAATGATTTTAGTCAGAAACAATCAATATTGAATTTTTGGTTTTCAATGCTTTTAAAACATTTAAAATTAACTATTATCTTAAATAAGTCTGAAAAGTATGGAAGACCAAGCAAAGAAGAAATCTAATGCATTTTTTGGGATTGGCTGTTGCATTCATTTTTCTTAATTCGTCTGTTTAAAAATATAAATAGTGTGAGAATGAACAAGGTATAAATAAACTAATTATTTAATTAACTAATTAACAGTAGAAAGAAGCGAGAAGCTTTATTGTACAGTGGTGTAATATTTAGTTAACTGTGGGGTTACATTCCTACAAAGAATGTATTCATGCTAGAAGGACATTTGTTTTCTCGATAATATTATGTACAGAAATGTGCTAGATAAAAAAGCTTTCTTGTCTAGGCAAGAATCCCGCTATTTGATACTATGTTGATTTTTACAACATCTCATCAGAACAGGTTTTATCAATTAAAATGGCACTTATAAGGTATTATTAAAGTTGCAAAATGAAATTGAGTGTTAATGTCATTTAGGAATTACATTCCTACTTACTATTAGTACAGTGAATCAGTAACTCTCATTAAACCTAATTAAATCTAATACTGACTGTAAGTTGTTACTTATTTTAATTTTTTTGTAAATGATTTGGGGAAAAGCTTTAACTGAAGACAGACACAGTAACTACAATCTCTTTTACATTAAAGATATGATCAGGAAGGTCTGTATTCATAAATAAAACATAGTATGGGATAAGAGAATGAGAAATATGTAAATGTAATGCATGAAAAAGAGACCAAAGGTTAAAAAACAAAAAGGAAAGGAAACAGAGTGATGTTAAAGAAAGCAAAATGCACTCTTGACTAATTACCATGAAAAGCATGATAAATCATGGACATATATCCTTGACTTTTGACTGATAGAGCCTGCTGAGTACAGTTTTTCATGCATGGCTGCCTCTTTATCAAATTTAAACTAGCATCACTATCAGCACAAAAAATGGAGCACAAGGAAAAAAAAGAATGCAAAAATATTCCTAGTGCTGTTGCATATACCTTTTTAAATTATACATTTGGCTTCCCAAAATAAAATGCAGTAAGTGTGAGTTAAGTATTTAGCTTACTTTAGTAAGGTAGGAAATCCTGGCTGCTTGGCCTTTCAGCTGACAAAACTACTTCATGGTTGGCTTTCTGCTAAAGTAGATTTTATTAGTGGTGAGCTGAAAAGATTTTCCTTAAACTTTATTCTAGCTTTATCTTCTATCCTATTTTACAGTTCATATGTTTCATGATTACTTTTCAGTTGTGAAGGAGCTTGGATTCCTCCTACTATTGCTAGCCATTGTCCCTGGGCCATGTCTTCTTATTATAGGCCCTGCAACACTTCTATTTTAGCTTACACCGGTTGCTGCTAGTGTTGGGGCTCAGGTAGTTTGCTGCCAAGCCTGCTACCTCTCTATGTGCCACTTGAGCATTTCATTGCCTTTGGTCTGGAGTCTTTCCTTGCTGAATTGTTATTCGCTGCCATTCACCCATACTCTACTGAATCCCTTCTACTCTCCTTGAAGCTCTTCCTCACAAGTTCCCCTTCACAGGTATAAAGTATAAGCCTGGCTACTCATTTTTGATCCACAATGCAGTAGCAGAGAACTGATAAAAAGTATCACGGAGAATGTCTCTAGGAAGCACATTAGACTTTTTTTTCCTGCCTTCTACTTTCATGTAGCTTATCAGAAACCAGCATATAAGCTTGATTAAGCTTTCCTTCCAAATAAATTATTTTAGGTTAAATTAAGCATTTTTCTTTTAATTCAGAGATGAGTGGAAGGATATAACTAATTGGAATGTTTCTACTTAGTTTCTACTTAGTATACCTCATTCATGCACACAACATTTATCTATGAATCAAAGTGGGAATGATTGGCAATGATGATTTTGTCCAATAATTTTGGTAAAATAATTCTTAATTAAATTTGTTCTGTATCAATATGTCATCTTAGTCAGGAATTGTTTATTAATATATTACTCTAAAAAACTTCGGCATTATATGTTATCTATTGGGAATTGTGCATATTTGTTGTGGCTGTTTATTACACTGCTCTTTATATATCGCTGTTTCCTATAAAGGAATGCAGGGTTATAAAGCAATAAATCACAGAAACAAATAATAAAGGTACATTTAGTTCTATAATACTGGCAAGTATGGAAGCTAAAAATATGTAAGCAGTCAGATGACTGTCATTTACTTGAAAAAGTTTGTCCCAGGATATCATGTTTTAAACTGAAGGTCCTACCTGGGCAATTGTAATACACAGGTTAGACAAAGCCATGATGTTGATGCTGCCAGAACTATCTGAAACTGTAATCCTGGTTCTGCCAGAAAACCAGCAATGTAAACGCATGCTGTGTCTACCCACAGACAATATCTATTTTATCACATCAGTCTGTTGTGTGAACAGATTGATCCATATCAAGTCTCAATCTGATTTGGCATGTCTAAACCTTATGGCAACTCTTTTAATATGAACACAAAATTGCTTCATTTGCTGAATGTGGTTCCATTTCTTTTCTTTTAACAAATACAAGCAGTTAAAGTAACACCAGCTGCCTGCAGTTAGTGCAGGTTCGCATCCCACCAGGCTCAAGGTTGACTCAGCCTTCCATCCTTCCGAGGTCGGTTAAATGAGGACCCAGATTGTTGGGGGCAATAAGCTGACTTTGTAATAATGCCGCTTGGGGGGGGGGGCGAAAGCCCTAATAAGCAGGCATATACATAGAATGAAGGCTACTGCTAAGCTTGTAAGCCACCCTGAGTCTTCGGAGAAGGGCGGGATATAAATGGAATTAAAATAAATAAATAAATAAATAAAAATAGATTACAGTATATCCTCCAAACCAAGCATTAAGCTAGGTAACATACCTTGAAATTCCTGACAAATTATCTAAGAAATACATAACATTATATTCATTATTTCATTATAAAAAACCATGGAAACTGTTGTAAACTGTAACTTTGTATTTTTTCCAATTTTCTTCAGTTATTGAAACCTTTTTATTTGTTACGCTAACCTTCCCATTTCTCTCTTTTAACAAAATATTTATATTTTGATATTAATGTGCTTATAGGAAATGAAATAAAAATTAAAAATTTATAATTAACATACTTTATGATTTTTAAAGATTTTTTCTAATTATGCCATGTTAAAAAATATTCCCTTTCCTTACAGATGTTGGGCCTGCAAAAAATTTTAAATGAACACTATTTCATTTTCCATCTTTTCAAATACTTTCACTACTTATAATAGTGGAAATACAAATCCTTACATTGCTAGTTTTTATTTTTGTTTCAATACATTTTCAGAACAATGATCAAACCTGGAAATAAAGGTATTATATTTTTTGTCTTTCAAGTCAGTGTTGACTTCTGGTGATTGCCTGGACAAATCCTTTGTAATTTTCATGGCAAGATTTTTCAGAACTGATTTTCCATTGTTTTCTTCTTAGAGCTGGAAGGTCAGTCACTCAGCTGGCTTCATGCTTAAGACAAGACTGGAACTCGTATTCTCCTTATATCTAATCTAGCCTGGTAGTTTAAATTGATTCTCATACAGTTTTTAATGCATAAATTGAAATACAATCAGTGTATGACTTCTTTGATTATTACAAGCCTGGCTTAATTGTGCAATCTGTTCTGTAAGGATTGAAATTTGGAATATTTTTATTTTTCAAAGTAAGAAAATATAGCATGAATGGTAGACTTAAAGTTTGGTTATCTTTTTGATTTTTATTAACAATTAAAATATATATTTTTCAACTTGCTGTCTCCTGCACTAAAGATAACTTTATTGTTGAAATAAGCTAAGGACAATGTAAAATAAGCTATTAAATTAAGATAAAGTTAACTCTGCTTTGAGAAGATGGTAAATAGAATTGTGTTTGCCTATTTCCTTCTTATATTTCACAAGAAGTTCTTGTTTTTCTCAGTATCCTAACTGAATGCTTATAATATCACAAGCCTGATGGAAGACCACAATGGAGGAATGGATTGTAAAGAAAACATAATTAGCATAAATGACAAAACCTGACCTATTTGTTCAAAAATAAAACAATAAGTACTTTAATAAAAGACTGGAAACTTTTTATTGCTGAAAATGGAAAAAATGAAACAGTGATTTGTGGATTTGCTGATTGAAAAGAGGTTGAATATGGAACAGATGGGATCTCTGTAATGTAATTTGAAAGAGGGAGCAGGAATAATAACGTTTTGTAGCTGCTGCAAAGAACACTGGAAGTTGCTTCTTTAATTATCTTTTGCTTTTTTTTAACTATATTGCTTCTTCACTTTTATCTTTTTCCCCCCTCTAACTTTTCCTTATATACTGTATTTTACTATATAACCAATTAGATGTAGACATCCAGTTATAAATTGTGAGATAGTGAGTTTTAGTCTAATCTAAACCAGCACAAAACCAGCTGGGTGACCTAGGACTAATCACTTTATCTTCACTGCTGCTGTAATGCAGATATGTAAAAAAAGTAATGCACATTCACTAGAATCCAGCAGTTGTCAAAGACAAATGATAATCATGTGACCAGAAGAGGGAGTTGTGCTGCTAAATCAATATTTATTTATTTTTATTTGTATCCTGCCTTTATTATTTTTACAATAACTCAAGGCAGCGAACATATTCAACACACCCTTCCACCTCTCCCTTTCCCCAAAACAACAACAACCCTGTGGATGAGTTGGGCTGAGAGTTATCCAGTTGACTTTCATGGTTAAGACAGACTAGAATTCACTGTCTCCCTCTTCCTAGTCTGGTGACTTAACCACTAGACCAGACTGCAACAACTAAATAATAATATAAGAAACAGACTAAATGCAATGAGCAGGTTACACAGATGTTTCATTTATATTATAAATAATTAGTTAATTATATGAATTCAATTAATAGCAATCATAAAGTTCATTTTAAAAACAAAGTAGCTGGACTACTCCCTTTTATCACAGTATTTATAATGCTACAACTATATTTTTTAAAGTAAGTAAATTTAGGATTTAGGAAATATAAGAAATAATTTTGGCAGGAAATTTAGTTTTATCAAACTTTACTTAGCTCTGTAGTCATTAATTTGTATTTGTTTTTAATATCAAACTCCACCGTGTGCTAAGAATTACAGCAACAAGTGTGATGAAACAAATATTTCTAAAGAAAAATCACATACGTTTCATAAAAATAAGATGGGATGGATTACAGAGGCTAAATTCTATATTCCATGAAAGGAATGTAGGAGGCTCTCAATTCTATATGCCATGAATTGAAATGGAACAAGAATGTAATTTATAATAATATAATAATAATGTAAAATAATGTAAATTTCAGAATAGCATATAGTATTCTCACAGCATACCTAGAAATACAAATAGCAGAAGGATAGTTACTTTGAAGACAGTGTATGGAATGATTTCATAGATTTCATTCAGTACAACACAATTGTATTAAAAGTACAATAGCACTGCTGTAGTCTTATTTGTAGGTATATGCATCTTAACAGATATCATTATTTTGGTCTTTTCACCCAATTAATTTTATTCAAATGTTCATACTTCCAGCTCTATGTTATCTGTTCACTATAATCATATCACCAAACTGGTATCCATCATATATAACTCATTTTCTTTACTGTCTTGTCTCTACTCTTCCAAGAAATAAAAACAAAGCATTTTAATGCTTCTTGCCATATGGGAACTTATTAACTAAGTCAAGGTCCAAATAAATGTGCTTTGTATTGAAGGGAGAAAAATGGTCGAATTGTGAAGTGGCTTTCTGAGGCTTATGGAATTTGATTTCACAACCTTATTCCAAGTTGGATAAGTTCTACACAACCTGTCAACCATGTGCTTCATCTTGGTGCTTCAAGCAGTCAGTAAGATATCTTGGACTCAGACCATTGAATGCCTTGAAGACACACAGAGAGAAACAGAGTGTTCTTGAATTGGTGTCAATATCTGTAGTGTAATAACTGAAGGACTAGCCCGATGTACTCACAGTAGTTTGTGTAGATGAGCAGATGGGCTCTTTGAGTATGAATGTAAGAATCTGGGATAAAGTAATATTAAAAGGATAATTGAATAAAATAACTTTTATTAATTGCAGAATAGTTTCTTGGGATTTAAAAATTGACTCCTGTAGGCATCTGTGATTTTTTGCTCTTAATTTAAAAAATATTTCAATAACAGTTCTGTTTAAAAACAGCTTTAAGCTTAAATTTAAATCTAAAATTTAAATTTAAAACATCATAGCAGGGGGTAAGGCCTTTGCATTCTGGAAAGTCTGTAGACCTATGTTCTCCATAATAAATCTCCAATTTGAGGGGCTGCCACAAAGAAGAGGGGATTAAATTATTCTCCAAAGGACCAGAAGGCAGGACAAGAAACAATGGTTGGAAACTAATCAAAGAGAGAAGCAACCTGGAACTAAAGGAGAAAGTTCCTAATAGTGAAGACAATTAACCAGTGGAACAACTTGTCTTCAGAAATAGTGGTGCTTCATCACTGGAAGTTTTTAAGAAGAGGCTAGACAGTCACTTATCTGAAATGATATAGGTTCTCCTGCTTGAGCAGGAGATTACACTAGAAGACCTCCAAGGTCCCTTCCAGCTCTATTTTATTCTAAATTCAATGATATATCTCTAGTCGTCTTATTGATACCGGATATTCATATCCATGAATTACAAAGTACCTACATTCTATTTTAATCTTCACACATCCTTTTTTTAACTAGGTCATCCCAATCTAACTGGCTACAGCAGATGCTGATCTAAAATATTTGACATTATATAATAATATCAATTTACATTCTAGTGTGAAGAAATTGCGTACAGTTGTATTCCTAGCTTTCATGGGATAAATTTGAAATTAAGATAAATACTGGAAAAATATTTGAAAAATAGAAGTTACGGAAAATACTTTTAGGCATTGAATTGTAGCACCCACACTATACAGTTGCAGAAAACTAGAATTTTAGGGAAGGTGGGCATTACTGAAGAAGTAGAGAATTTGTATTATATGGTCTGTGAATGGTAAATGGTTGTACAAAATAATGCATTTTAGGGGGAAAATGGTATATGTAAAGTATAAAGTATAGAAAGTAGAATTGTAGTTGTCAGTGACTTATTAAGAAAGGGGTTTTGGAATTATATTAAAAATGTCAACCCATATGTTGTATGTTCTATGTTTGGATTATGGTTCCCTACAAGAGAAGATGAAAGTGTTTCAAGTTTTCAGCATCAAGTGAAAGACATGAACTCTGTTCAGGTTGGCATTGAATTGTATGGAGAAACCTAATACAGAAATGTCCCATACAGGCAGTCATATTTCAGACTCTTTACACCAGGGGTGTCAAACTCAATTTCATTGAGGGCCGCATCAGCATTGCGGTTGCCCTCAGGGGGCCGGGTGGGTATGGCCAGGGTGGGCGTGGCCTACTGGGTGGGCATGGCTAGAGTGTGTATGGCCTACTGGGTGGGCATGGCCAGCTCTACATCGTTCACATAAGGGTGCCTATGGGGGCCTGGGCAGGAGTGGGACAGATCTGAGGGTCTCTGGCAGAAGGAGGGTCTCTGGGCCAGGGCCAAGGCAGTGGGGGCCGTTCCCTCACTGTTTCCAGGATGGCTTCGCGGGCCACATGAAACCACTTTGCGGGCCGGATCCGGCCCCCAGGCCTTGTGTTTGACATGTCTGCTTTACACCATTCCATTGGAAGTCTTAAGGCAAAGTGTACTAATTTGGCTTAACATTTGTTTCCCTCCTCAGATAACTTCACTTGCATTCAATCAAACAGAAAAAATGCTTAACTTCCAGACCTCCCGGGTGGATATGTAGAGATTGAATAGAGAAGTACAGACATACCAATGAGTATTAGTCAAGGCTAGCACTTTCCAAACCTGTTGAGCTAGTAAGAACTTTTAAGAGAACATTTTGAATGTACTGTTGTAAAATGGCTGGTTTGGTGATGGGATGGGGAAAAAGTGCTCATTCATAAGAAGACCACTATGTAACAAAGCTAGTTAGAAAGCATACATTTTACCAAAATACTCTCAGACTGTTTAGTGTACCCCTGCCCCCAAACCTGGTGCTTTTGGCATTCTGAGGATTACCAAGTGTACTGTAGTTGGTAATAGTATGTTTTAAATGCCGGTTTCTAGGGAGCAACAGTGAAAGAGTCTTCTCACTTGGCTTTATGCTGCCTGGATGCATTTGTATGCCTAAGGTAACATAAGATGCTAGACAAAGCTATGCCTAAAATTTGACCTAGTGGGGCTTGTTTTGTTCCCAGGTACACAAAAATAGTGCTTTTTGACCTGGAGAATTAAATCTGAATTCCAGTCATTCTGATATTTGATCTTAGTAAATTCCAGTAAGATCATAGCTTTTAGTAGTTTCAGAATAAAATACTTTCACTCAGCTATTTTATTTTCCATATAATCTGTTGAACCAAACAATTGTTTTACTCCTTGTTCTTCAAGTAAATGGAGAAAGAATTAAACAGTGCATCCTTGGACAATAAGTAAATAAACAAAACAGGGATAAAGCTAGTTCTCAGTACAAGAAAAATAAAACTCACATGCCTATTAACTATGTGCAATGTGTCCAAGTGTGTGTACGTATTTTGTGTTTATATATGTGTCTATGTGTACATCCAAACACAAAACGTCTCTCTCTCTCTCTCTCTCTCTCTCTCTCTCTCTCTCTCTCTCTCTCTCTCTCTCTCTCTCTCTCTCTCTCTCTCTCTCTCTCTCTCTCTCTCTCTCTCTCTCTCTCTCTCTCTCTCTCTCTCTCTCTCTCTCTCTCTCTCTCTAGCAGTTACAATTACAAGGGCAGCAGAGGATTTGTCTATTGGAAAGAATAGTAGCCTGATGTTCAGATGTTTGTGAGCTGTTGCTAAGTGGCTTAGTCTGGACAAGATTTCTTAAGGCATTTTAGGGTCAAGCTGGCTTGACCATAGGACCAAAATAGTTCAAAGGTGTATTATGAGTAAACTCTAATGACTTCAATAAGAAATACTAGTTTTAGGTATTTCAGCACCAGTGAGTGAGAGTAACTGTCAAATGCGAAATGAACTAAGTAATATATTTTGTTATTTTTCCCCTATTAGGATTTAAATGTGGTATCGATATTTATAGTGCATTTGTATAAATTGTAACTATCCTGCTAATTTATTTGGATTAAGGGTATAAGGATTGTGACACTCTGAATATGTAGTTGCAGTTTTATTCACAGATAAGTGTTTTTATCAAAAACGAAATCTTACAGACTTTTTGCTGAAAATTAAAAAAAAAAGATTTGGTGGTTTATGGATTTGCTGATTAAAAATGACAATGTGGGAAGAAGAGAACCATGTTGTAATTGGAGGGAGATAAAATAAATTTGTTTGTAATAGCTGTAAAAAAGATCAGAAGCCTCCCCTCCTCTCCTCTCCTCATAGCTGCTTTTCCTATTCAATGTGAAAACTTTTAGTTCAAGCTGTATTCTGCTAAGCCTGCCACATTTATACCTAACTTCTTGGCAATCTTCCTAAGGCAGTGGTGGCGAACCTTTTAGAGACTGAATGCCCAAACTGCAACCCAAAACCCATTTATTCATTGCCGGGGTTCCGGGTGGTGTGGCCAACTGGGTGGGCGTGGCCACATTGGTCATGGCTGACGGTGGGCGTGGCCACAGTGGTGATGGCCGACTGGGTGGGCATAGCCATGGTGGGTGTGGCCACTTCAATGATGCTCGTGGGGAGGGACGCCTGTGGGGGCTGGGCAGGGCTGGGGGAGATCCAGGAGGTCTCTGGCAGGTGGGGCGGTGGGTTGGAGGCTCGTCCTGTGAGATGAGGCGAGGCAGGATGCCTGTGCCAATTGCCTCAAGGCAAGGCGAGGCGGGCTGGAGCAGCTGCTGCCTGACACCATCGCCCCCCCACGCATAGAGGCCAGTGAGTGCATGGGGGCCGATGGTGTACGTCAACAGCCACAGCCTCCTGCATCATGGCAGCCCCATCAGCATGGGCAGAGACAGTCCCACGATGGCTGGAAAGGAGCCCTCACCTTGTGCGGGCCCTGTCTACAAGGTGGCTCTGGCGGGGGTGGTGGCTGTTGCTCTTCCTGCTCTGAGCCTCTTGACTGGCCAACCACACAGGGAAGCAGAAGGCGTTGTTGGTGATGCCTGCATCACCAAGCCTGCATAGCCGCAGATCTGGAAGGGAAGGTATGCCGCCATCCTTGTGCTAGTGGGGACAGCGGCAGGGGAAGGTGACTGTGGCACATGCCCTCCCCTCCCTACTGCCACCCTACATTGTCCTACATGCATGGCCGGGAGGCGCACATGGGACAATGTATGGCAGCAGAGGCAAAGGATGGCCGCATACCAGATCCTGCCTTCCCCCGCCACCGCCCCCACTAGCACGAGGATGGTCAGCAAAGCTTCGGTTCTGGATCTGCTGCCTGACACTATCAGCCCCTGCACACAGAGGCCAGCGAGCAGCATGCTGGCTGTCCGGCATAATGGCAGACTGGCCACAGAGCCCCATCAGCGCGGGCGGAAACGGCTCTGGGACAGCCAGAAAAAAGCCCTTGCCCGGCCTGGGCGCATCCACTCGATGGATATGACAGGGGTGGCTTCTGCTGTTGTGACCGGTCAACCATGCAGGGAAGGAGGAGGATGTGGAGGGGCAGCCAGGGGTCTGGAGCTGCGTCGGCTGCTCGCTAGCCGCCCGACAAGGCAGC
Organism: Vipera berus; assembly: GCF_964194415.1. Lineage (NCBI taxonomy): Eukaryota > Metazoa > Chordata > Lepidosauria > Squamata > Viperidae > Vipera > Vipera berus. The sequence goes on from NC_138206.1 coordinate 30,629,678, forward strand.
GGATTTGCGCACCCACTGCCCCTCCTGCTTTCCTGCCTGGCTGACCGGTCAGAGCAGCAACGGAATCCACCCCCATCAGATCTGTCGAGTGGATGCGCCTAGACCAGGAAAGGAAGGGCTTCCTTCTCCACCCCACCATAAATCAGAGAGAAAAACCTCTTTTATTATGGCTTAGCTCAAAATAATAATAAAAAAAACCTTTGTTCCCAATAATTTTTTTCCTAGCAGCCCCCCCGCCATTGGAAACCAACACCCATTTACTCAGAAGTTGCTCCTCCCAAGCAAAGGCACACGAGCTGGGTTTCAACCTCAACCTAGATTTTGGGGGCGGAGGGGAGGGAATAGCAAGCCCCCGGGCTCATCGCTCAGGCGCTGATGCAGCAAAAGAATTAATGGGCTGCTGCGACCCTTCTGTTGTTCCGACCGCTGCGGATGATGGAGCTACCAGCGCCAGGCAGAAGAGCGGGGCCCCGAGGCGGGGTGGTGGTGAATCTCACTCCCTGGGCTGTGAAGCATAGAGCAATTGGGGGGTGGGGTGCAGACAACACACAGGTAAGAGAATTGAGAATGAGAAAGACGCAGGAGGAAAGTTGCCTGGCCTGGGAGCATCCACTCGATGGATATGACGGGGGGTGGCATCTGCTGCTGCTCTGACCGGTCAGCCAGGCAGGAAAGCAGGTGGGGCAGCAGGTGTGCGAATCTGCTGCCTTGTTGGGCTGCTATGAATGAACCTTTATTGTCAAAGTACAACCATGTATACATTGAGATTGGCTGAGCCTCTCTTTGTGCCCCCACCCCTCAACTTACAGTGACACAAACCCTCCATCTTATTACACCATGTGAACTAATTGTACAACACACCGGCCTCACAAGTCAATTATGCATAAAATTTATAAAAATTATTTCCTGTTCAAAAGCCTAACAGCCCATGGATAAAAGCTGTTTTTCAGCCTGTTGGTGCGGCCGGCTATACTCCTATATCTCCTACCCAATGGTAGGAGAGTAAAGAGATACCGTCCAGGGTGTGAGTCATCCCTGAGAATTTTCCTCGCTCTTCCAAGGCAGCGAGCCCTGGCGATGTCATCCAGTGGTGTCAGGGGACAGCCCACAATGTCTTGTGCTGTGTTCACCGCCCTCTATAATACTTTCCTATCCGTGGCTGTCAGACCAGCATACCAAACTACAATACCATACGAGAGGACGCTCTCTATAGTAGACTGGTAAAAAGAGGGTCATAAGCCATTGTTCTACCCTGTTCTTCTGCAAGACCCTGAGAAAGTGAAGTCTCTGTTGGGCCTTTCTGGCCATCTGGGTTGTATTAACTTTCCAGGTCAGATCTTCGCAGAGGTAGACTCCCAGAAATTTAAAGGAGGAAACTCTCTCCACACAGTCCTACCCGATGTAAAGGTTCCTCCTTTTTCCTCCGGAAGTCTAGCACCATCTCTTTCGTCTTGCTGATGTTCAGGTGCAAGTTGTTGTTACAACACCATATGGATAGTTTTTGTACCTCTGCCCTGTATGCTCTCATCCCCACCTGTAATAAGACCCACCACGTATCATCTGCGAACTTAATTATCGCAGTGGATGGGTCAGATGATACACAGTCATATGTGTACAAAGAGTACAGGTAGGGGCTAAGCACGCAGCCCTGTGGTGAGCCAGTGCAAAGCTTCAGGGGGGTGGACAAAGCAGACCCGACCCTCACTGTTTGTAACTGATCCCTAAGAAAGTCTTGAATCCAATCGCAGATGGCGGAGGAGAATTTCAAGTCAGTCAGCTTCTCGATGAGAATGCTTGGCAAAATGGTGTTGAAAGCCGAGCTATAATCAACAAAGCAAGCAGACGAGGCAGCTCCAGACCCCTGGCTGCCCCTCCACCTCCTCCTGCTTCCTTGCATGGTTGACCAGTCAGAACAGCAGAAGCCACCCCCGTCATATCCATCGAGTGGATGCACCCAGGCTGGGCAAGGGCTTTTTTCCAGCTGTCCCAGAGCCGTTTCTGCCCGCGCCAATGGGGCTTTGTGGCCAGTCCGCCATTATGCCAGACAGCCAGTAAGATGATCTGCATTCTTTGACCAGGTGACAAAATTAGTGGACCAGGGGAATGCTGTGGATATAATTTACTTGGACTTTAGTAAGGCATTTGTTAAAGTAGACCACAACCTACTACCTGATAAGATAGAAAAATGTGGTTTAGACAGCATCACCACTCATGTTGGCTTTTGGTAATGACTTTGTTTGCCTCTACGTGTTCGCTGATTCATTGCTTGATTATCTTTTCCAGAATCTTCCCAGGTATTGAGGTCAGGCTGATAGGTCTGTAGTTTCCTGAATCAATTTTTTTTCCTCTTTTGAAGATGGGAATTACATCAGCTCTTTTCCAGTCCTCTGGTAGTTCCCCAGTGCTCCAGGATCTTTGAAAGATATAGTTCAGTGGTTCTGAGATCACATCTGCCAGTTCCTTCAGAACCTTGGGGTGTAGTCCCTCTGGTCCTGGTGATTTGAACTCATCTAGGTTGGATAGGTGCTCACTTACCATTTTCTTGCCTATCTTAACTTGTGTTACTGTTTTTGATAGGTTGGACTGTTTTTCCCTTTGTGTAAATACGGATGCAAAAAACGAGTTGAATAGTTCTGATTTATCCCTGTTGCTTGTCACCTTCTTGCCACTTTCCCCCACTAATGGACCAATCATTTCCTTAACTTTTTTCTTATTTTTTACATGTTGAAAGAAGCTTTTTTTTGTTATGTTTGACTTTTGTTGCAAGCTTTAGTTTATTTCAGGGGTGTCAAACTCAATTTCATTGAGGGCCGCAGCAGCATTGTGGTTGCCCTCAGGGGGCCGGGTGGGTATGGCCAGGGTGGGCGTGGCTAAAGTGTGTATGGCCTACTGGGTGGGCACGGCCAGCTCTACATCATTCGCATCAAGGGTGCCTATGGGGGCCTGGGCAGGAGTGGGACAGATCTGAGGGTCTCTGGCAGAAGGAGGGTCTCTGGGCCAGGGCCAAGGCAGTGGGGGCCGTTCCCTCACTGTTTCCAGGATGGCTTCGCGGGCCACATGAAACCACTTCACGGGCCGGATCCGGCCCCCGGGCCTTGTGTTTGACATGTCTGGTTTATTTCCTCACTTCATCTTTGCAGGCTTGGGCTATTTGTTGATATTCTGCCTTAGTTATGTGCCCCTCTTTCCATTTTTTATACTTTGCCTTTTTGACTTTCAATTTATCAGAGAGTTCTTTATGCAGCCTTGCTGTTTCTTTTGAGAGCTGTTATTTTTCTTTTTCGTTGGTATTGTGTTAGACTGGGCTTTTATAATCTCACTTTTCAAAATTTCCCAAGCTTCTTGTGTTGTTTTCCCTTTGAGGATTCTCATCCATGGAATCCATCCCAAGCTGTCTCTAAGTTTGTTGAAATTAGCTGTCTTAAAGTCCAAGACTCTAGTTGGACTGTGTTCTATTACTTGTGCTTCCATAATGTTGAATTCCAATATTGCATGGTCACTCCCCCCAAGATTCCTGTGGTTTCGACACTTTCTATCATTTCATCTCTGTTAGTGAGAATTAAGTCCAATATGGCTGATCCCCTAGTTCCCTTCTCTACTTTTTGGGAGACAAAGTTGTCTGCTACGTTTGTGAGGAATCTGCTTGAACTTCCACTTGGTGCAGAGTTTGTCTCCCAGTTGATGTCAGAGTAATTAAAATCCCCCATTACTATTGGGATGTGCTTCCTACATACCTTAGTTAACTGACTAGCAAAAAGTTCATCTATTACCTCTGTCTGGTTGGGTGGCCTATAGTATACACCTATGGCAGTGTCATTTCCCCCTCTTCTATAGTGACCCAAATGCATTTAGGACAGTTTTCATCATTGTTTTGCTGTATTTCTGTAGAGATGTAGTTATTTCTTATATAGAGAGCAATTTCACCTCCTGTGTGTTCCATTTCATCCCACCAAGTTTCTGTAATGGCAACAATATCATATTTCTCCTCATTTACCTGAATTTCTAATTCACCCTGTTTGTTGCTCATTCTCTGTCCGTTGGTGTGTAGACATTTGAGTTTTTTATGAGTAACCCTGTGTTTACTTTGACATAACCTTTGTGGTGCCTGAGTTCCCCTGTTTTCTTACACCTGATTTATTAGTGCACTTTGTGTGGCACTTGCTATTTATAAGCTTGATTTTGCTCGATAGCAAAGTTAATATTCTTGTCCACACACACATCTATGTTACATGCACTGATAACCCTATAATTTTTAGATTGCTGAGGACAGGAATATTCTGTGTCAATTAACTCACTGTCCCCGTTGTTCAGTTTAAATATTTCTCCAGAAAATCTGTGAATTGATTGCCAAGTAACTCAGTCCCTTTCTTTGATAGATGCAAACCATCTCTTGTACACTTTTTCATTGGATCAACTGGAGACATCGTGAATAATATAACCAAAGCCTTTTCCTTTATGCCACGCTTTTAGCCACATATTGAATTCTGCTATACGCTGGTCTTTTCCATTTTGCTCCTTATATACTGGTAAAACCTCTGAAAAAGTGTTAGGCATATGGTTATAGCCTACCTGGTTGGGTTGGAAATATATAAACTATGATGTTATAACTTTAAGGTGCTAATTGGCCAATGTGTGTGTAAGTTTTTCCAACGGCCATAAGAGGGAGCTAGGAACGTGGCTTCTCTCTCTTTGCTCTCATTGTTTTTGCGTTTGGTTTACTACTGTGTTAAACCTTAGGAACTGTGTACTTGACCTTCAGACCGGTAAGAAGACATTGTATTTTGGATACTCCCTGGACTGTTGCTGTTGCTTATCTGTGTATGACTTGGACTGTTTATTCGGACTGTGTTTTTGTTTTTACACCTAATAGTAAAGTATTTTTCTGTTTATCACAACTCAGTGTATCTGTGTGGTTACTGTGTGACTTACTACTCTCAGTACGCTTTTGCCTGTGCAGCTTCTTGATAACTCAAGAAGCACTTTGCACAACAATTTTCTTTTTTGCTAACAGTAAGCCTACAGTCTATCCGGCTGAGTTCCTGGCCCAAGCTCTGGAAATCATTTTGCACAGAGAGTACATCTTTTTGGGACAGATTGTTAGTGCCAAGATGTACAATAGCATCCACATCACACTCCTTGCTGGCATTCTTGACTATCTTAAAAATACGCTGCTTGTCCCTGCTGGTAATAGCACCTGGAAGACACCTGACCTCTTTCAAAACCTCTGTATCCTTTCCTAAATTTACATCCCTTATAACTGAATCACCGACCAGAAGGCAGCTTCTCTTTTGGGATTTCTTGCTGTTCTTGCATGACTGGTGTGTAATACCTGATTCCCACTTTCCCCTGTCCAAAACAAATTCTTCATCTCTGACCACAATCCCCTGCTTATTTGAGTTATTATCATCCCAACTACCTTGACCTGTCTCCTTAGTATCCCTAATAAGGTCAGCAAGGGCACTGTGTCTGTTATGCAGGGACACAGTGAAAGCTTTGTATTTATGGTTCACAGCTCTCACCCTTCCAGATCCCACGGTTGTCCATACTGCCCTTCTCCTGCAGGATCTTTGTGGTAGAGGGGGCTGATAGTATGGCAGCTCAATAGAGCAGAAGGGCTGAACTGGACACCTAATTTCTACCTGAAGGGCACAGATTACAGATCCTAGATAAGTCTAGTTATTAATAAATCTAGACAATTTCATTTAAAAGTAGTCCTTCAGTGGAGCACATTGACAATTCTGTGTTCTGATATACAAATTGACAGTATAACCAGAGTAAGTTGAAAAATTCTGTGCCATGTACTAGTTCCTGGAATTTCAACTACCTTACTTACTATGTTTAATTCCCAGTTTTAAGCTATAATAAGATGTGCTTGGTGTATTACACAAATTCAGACAAGATTATCAGCTAAAATGCAGTGAATAAAGCCTGCCAATTATTCAAGACACCTTATTCAAGAAAATTGTGTAATACATACACACACACACACACACACACCAATCTCACATACCGTATATACTTGAGTATAAGCCGAATTTTTCAGCCCACTTTTTGGGCTGAAAAATTCCACTTCGGCTTATACTCCAGTCAACAAAAAAACTTACCGAGGACTTGTGCGCGGCCGAGGCTTTGGTGCTTCCGGGATCGCGCGCACCTCTCCCAAGCCACCGCCGGCCGAGACCTGCCGAAGTTTGGGGAGGTTTGGGGAGGTGCGCGCGCACCTCCCCAAACCTCCCCAAACGTCGGCAGGTCTCCGTTCCTCCGCGCCCTGCCTGCCTGCTTCTTTCCGCAGCGGAAAGAAGCAGGCAGGCAGGGCGCGGAGGAACGGAGACCTGCCGACGTTTGGGGAGGTTTGGGCGCCTCCCCAAACCTCCCCAAACGTCGGCAGGTCTCCGTTCCTCCTGCCGACGTTTGGGGAGGTTTGGGCGCATCCCCAAACCTCCCCAAACGTCGGCAGGTCTCCGTTCCTCCTGCCGACGTTTGGAGAGGTTTGGGCGCATCCCCAAACCTCCCCAGGTCTCCGTTCCTCCGCGCAGACCTGCCGACGTTTGGGGAGGTTTGGGCGCCTCCCCAAACCTCCCCAGGTCTCCGTTCCTCCGCGCAGACCTGCCGACGTTTGGGGAGGTTTGGGCACCTCCCCAAACGTCGGCAGGTCTCCGTTCCTCCTGCCGACGTTTGGGGAGGTTTGGGCGCCTCCCCAAACCTCCCCAAACGTCGGCAGGTCTCCGTTCCTCCTGCCGACGTTTGGGGAGGTTTGGGCGCCTCCCCAAACCTCCCCAGGTCTCCGTTCCTCCGCGCAGACCTGCCGACGTTTGGGGAGGTTTGGGCGCCTCCCCAAACCTCCCCAAACGTCGGCAGGTCTCCGTTCCTCCTGGGGAGGTTTGGGCGCCTCCCCAAACCTCCCCAGGTCTCCGTTCCTCCGCGCAGACCTGCCGACGTTTGGGGAGGTTTGGCGCCTCCCCAAACGTCGGCAGGTCTGCGCGGAGGAACGGAGACCTGGGGAGGTTTGGGGAGGCGCCCAAACCTCCCCAAACGTCGGCAGGAGGAACGGAGACCTGCCGACGTTTGGGGAGGTTTGGGGAGACGCCCAAACCTCCCCAAACGTCGGCAGGTCTGCGCGGAGGAACGGAGACCTGGGGAGGTTTGGGGAGGCGCCCAAACCTCCCCAAACGTCGGCAGGAGGAACGGAGACCTGCCGACGTTTGGGGAGGTTTGGGGAGGCGCCCAAACCTCCCCAAACGTCGGCAGGTCTGCGTGGAGGAACGGAGACCTGGGGAGGTTTGGGGAGGTGCCCAAAAGTCCCCAAACGTCGGCAGGAGGAACGGAGACCTGCCGACGTTTGGGGAGGTTTGGGGAGGCGCCCAAACCTCCCCAAACGTCGGCAGGTCTGCGCGGAGGAACGGAGACCTGGGGAGGTTTGGGGAGGCGCCCAAACCTCCCCAAACATCGGCAGGAGGAACGGAGACCTGCCGACGTTTGGGGAGGTTTGGGGAGGCGCCCAAACCTCCCCAAACGTCGGCAGGTCTGTGCGGAGGAACGGAGACCTGCCGACGTTTGGGGAGGTTTGGGGAGGCGCCCAAACCTCCCCAAACGTCGGCAGGTCTCCGTTCCTCCGCGCCCTGCCTGCCTGCTTCTTTCCGCAGCGGAAAGAAGCAGGCAGGCAGGGCGCGGAGGTCCGGAGACCTGCCGACGTTTGGGGAGGTTTGGGGAGGTGCGCGCGCACCTCCCCAAACCTCCCCAAACTTCGGCAGGTCTCCGGACGGCGGCGGCTTGGGAGAGGTGCGCGCGATCCTGGAAGCACCGAAGCCTCGGCCGCGCGCAAGTCCTCGGTAAGCTCCGGGCGGTCACTTGCTTCGCGTCTCCTGAGGGAAGGGGGGGCGACTGGAGCGGGCGTGTTTCCTCGCCTGCTGGGCGCCGCGATTTGCCCGAGGAACGCGCGGGCCCCGAATGGCAGCGTGGAGCGAGGAAGCGGACAGCCAGGGCTTCCCCGAGAGCCGCGGCCACACAGGGTATTCCTGTGTATTCAGGCTTGCAAAATGGCGGATCGAGCCTCTGCTGGCGGCAGAGGCTTGCAGAGCGCGGATCCAGCCTCCGCCGGCGGCGGAGGCTTGCAGAGCGCGGATCCAGCCTCCGGCGGCGGCGGAGGCTTGCAGAACGGCGGATCGGCTTATACTCGAGTCAACAACTTTTCCCAGTTTTTGGGGGTGAAATTGGGGGTCTCGGCTTATACTCGAGTCGGCTTATACTCAAGTATATACGGTATATAATGAAAATATTTAAGATTTATGGAAATCTTAAATTTAATGTATACCATAACTGTATTTCCTGTTTTTATATGCTATATTCAGTTTAGATCCTAGAACATGGTTACTCAAATGGGGTTTCATAGTCACTAGGGTTACCTAGGAGATCATGATTTATGTAAAAAAATAAGATACTAAAAAAGTTCCCTCAATCTCTAATATCTTAGGCAGGGGTGGGGATTGTGCATTTGTGTACCAGTGAGGTGGGTAGGAAAGTATAAGCAAAGGAGTGAGAAGGGGAAGAGTTAGGAGCAGCAGTGGTTGAAGGAGCACACATCAGAGAGCTGCTGCCCGGACCTTCATGCTAGGACTCTCTTTGGTGCATGCCTGCCTTTCTGTAGGTGTAGCGGCCTGGAGGAATCCATCACAGGGCGAGCAGAGGAGAACTGGAGTTGAGCTGGCCTGGACATCAGCAGCAGCAGGTGCCACCCACAAAGGTAGAACAGAAGGAGGTGGAGGATAATCGTGCAGGGATTCATGGAGGCCTGAAAAGTATTCCAAGGTTCCTCCAGACTCAAAAGTGTGATAAAAGCTATATTAGAAAATCTAATGGCAGAAATTTCCCTCGCCCTTCCCCCCCCCCCGACAGCTCGGTGTTCTTCTATGCAATATATTTTTTACACATCAGTGAAAAATAGTTATACAGTTAGGGGCCTGTGGTTTGGTGGCATATGTTCAGTGCAACAACTTCAGTAAAGCACATTTTAAAATGCATTGTATGTCTTTAACTTTGGCTATAAATCATGAGTAGTGTCTTTAAAGATCACAACATCCAAATACTATTTTCAAACATTTAAGATGTTAATGGGTTTTGAGGATTGGAACTGATCTTGTATACCAGCATCTTTTAATGCCAGGATGAAATAGACTCTGTGTAAAAACGTCTGCTGTGTTTTCTCTTGCATAGATATGATCAGAAGGACTTTACATCTTAAGGAGTTAGAAAAGGAATCTATAGTTTTAGAAACAACAGAGCAGTAGAAACTGAGAGTCCATTTCAAAGTCATGAATAGATGTTGGTAAATAGTTTTTTTGAAGATGAAAACCTGTCACGATAAAAATGTTTTCTCCTTATAAGAAAGTGAGTATGGAAGGAAGATTTATTTTTAAAGTGCAAGAAAACCATTACTTGGTACTGTCTGCTTTTTATAGGTTATTTAAACTTCTATCTAGACCTTCTTCTCATCTCTGCTTTGCTTATTGTCCCAGGTTGTGCTGACCTGGAATAGATATAAAAAATCAGTTCCATAGAGAGGTAGTGTAATGTAAGATTATATTCTCCTTTTGCTAAATTTTGAGAGCAAAAAAGTACTAGTGAAAGAATATTACTTTTTGTTACTTAACTGTGGCAGTGCATGGAATCATGTAAGCTCTAGTGTATTATATGTTTTCCCAATTTAAAACTAACTGCATGATGTGGGTATCTCAAAGGATTTGAACATGAGTATGTTCATAGATCAGCCATTGTAATAGTTCTGAACATTTCAGTTTTCCATATTTGAGATATTTCTTAAGTCTTTTATTTCAATGAGACTTAATTCTATGTCAGCAAATATCAGAAGATTCAAACAAGGATCTTATTTGGGGATCCCAGAATCAAAATCTGGGAGTTACATGTAAATCATATAATCCAGGGATAGGCAACCTTGGCTCTTTTATGACTCAGGGACTTCAACTCCCAGAATTCCTGAGCCAGCATAAAAGAGCCAAAGTTGCCTGCCCCTGATATAGTCAAATTGAAATAGAAACTTTTATGGTTATTTAATAACTGAGTACATAAATCAGTTATATGTAATAGTAAACATCAGGCAATTAAAAGATTGTGGAGCAGCAAAGACTACCTAAAACTGCTTTAGTTTATTTTTTTCTCTGTTGATGTAAAATGTGAATAAAGCCTAACAATACAAAGAAATGGGCATCTGGAACAGCTGATCCAGAAGAAAGCTGTTACTCAGTCTAATTTTAATTAGAGCACCATATAAGCAAAACTAAGTTACATATTCTTTCTATGTACCTATACCATATTTTTATGGCCTTCAACAATTTCATGTGTACTGCATCATATTAGAAAATTAAAGCAAGTTACATATCATCTATGTATCTAATGAGTGCTGCAGAAAATTGCACTCATTAGATACATAGATACTATTTTCCTTTAATGCATACCATGACTAATAGAGTTATAGAAATAGTATGGAATGTAGTCAACACATAAGCTGTGGATTCTTAAAATCATGGTTAGCTGATCAAATTATAATGGTTTGCTTCATATAATTATAATGGTTTGCTTCATACAAAACAGTAAGCTATAAACTCCAGCTTACAAACCACTATAGCAGGATTCACACATTGTTCTAAGCAAATAAAATATCTAATTTTCTTTTGCACAGAGTGAGGACAAGAGCTACAGGTAAGACTATGACCTACTAGTATTGTACTTAAATTTGGTTTAAGTAAACATATGTTCCACTGGCTATTATGCAGCTTCATGCTATGGGTTATTTCTCAGCACCTACCTATATGTCTTTTCTTTTACTTGTAACAGTAATTGTGACTAGTCGGGTGTTTCCAAATTTAGGTTGAACAAAGTAGATATTTTAAATTCTAAATTTTCCATGTTATAAATGAAAATATTTCTTTCTTCTCTAAGGCAGTTTTTGCAGTTTTAAGGCAGAACTGATAGTGACCCACTTTAGTTAACAGTTTTTTAAACTAACCTCTATGCCAGGGGTCAGCAACCTTGACTCTTTTATGACTCGTGGACTTCAACTCCCAGCATAGCTGGCTCAGGAATTCTGGGAGTTGAAGTCCACGAGTCATAAAAGAGCCAAGGTTGCCTACCCCTGCTCTATGCTACAATGTATTTTTTTTTCTATCTTTCATCTACTAATCTGGCTTAAAACTTTGATATACATCCTTTTAAAAATTGATTAGTTGGAGAGCTGCTAATTTTTTATGTGCTGAATAATAAGAATGTTTATGGAATCATTGGTGCTCTCTGAGCTTGGTTGTTTGCTTCCAGATATTTCATTACCTAACCAGGAAGCATTTTGATGATGTTACTGAGTCAAGTAATGAAATATCCGGAAGCAAACAAGCTTAGAGAGCATCAAGGATTTCACAATACAACCCTGAACTACATACATTCTCTTCTATTGGAAGAATGTTTATACAAAAAAAGTCTACCAGATTCTGTATAAAGTAATTTAAAATGACCCAGATTTGGACTTGGTAACACAAGGATTTAGCCAGACTTGCCATGAGCTGACTTCAAACTGCAGATGATAACTAATAAAGATGCACTGCACTCCAGAATTCCCCAGCTGCTTGGCTCTTTATTTAGACATGGTTTGGAGTAAAATACAGACCCAGAGAGAATGGTCACTGAATGTGCTCAACTCAGGATTTTGAAAAGTTGGCAACTCCATTTCAGAGTCCCAAAGGTTTTTCCCCCCCAACACAATGCAATGTTAATGCGGTCGCAATATAAACAAGCTTCCTCCTTCTCCCCCAATGCTTGAAAATATTACCTGCTTCAAGTTTTGCTTTGATTTCATATTTTCCTTCCTGTTGTCATAGAACAGAATTATATTTTATTGAACAGGACATAGTAACATCAGAATGTAGGGTTTTTCTTTTATTTTTTTAACCTATATGGTTTCAATCGATTCAGCATCTTGGAACTATTCAGCCAGATGTAATTGAATTGGGCTGAAGCAGCTATAGTTGACATGGGATTTCTCGAATTGCTAGCACCAACTTTGTTTAAACTCAACCGTTACAATGGTTGTGACAAATATAGTGTTAGAATGGATAAAGCATTTTGCATCTTCTCTCCCATTTCTTCTTAAATCCAGCTGTGCAATTAATACCTGCAGGAATTATTTGGAAGTCTGTGTGGATTGGCTTGTGCTGTTCCTTGTCTTCTTATCCAAGAATCATTTAACAAATGTTTTGCCAGTACATGTTCTCTTCTCCATAAGCACTGACAGTTTTATGAAAAAGTGCTCTGGATTTCATTGCCCTCTTTAGAAAATTGTGCAATCCATTTATTCTATTTCTAATTCAAATTCAAGGCATAGATTTTATTTGCTACTTGAGCAGTCTTATTGGCACCGTTAGGGTTCTTAATCTCCAGCAAATAAATGTTTATACCTGTCCTGACCTAAGCAATGCAACATCCCAGATTTTTGTAAAGAAGATAATAACTTTGATACTGATATTTTTTTCCAACAAAGCTTATGCTTCATAATGAGAAAACTTGTATCAAGGATAGGCTTTTTGGTAGCTGCTTGATTGCTTACTATAGATCATGCTACTTTTTGATTGAGTTATATTATTTGGATTTTCCAAAAATCCAAGTGGTTCTTGTTTCTTGTGCTGGCCAGCAACAGGGGGCTTGATGTTAACCTTGAAAGACTTGGTGCTAACCTTGAAAGTCTACCAAAATAATTGTCTGCCTGTTTAAGCATAACTCAGGTGGAGTTGTTCTAAGACTTTTTCTTAAACTACTTCACTTCCTTAACTAAGATATCTCTTATTCTTCCTCCAGTTTCCCAAAGTCTGTTAGGTATTTTATCAGACTACTCTTTCCAACAGCAAACTGTACAAACTCATTCTACCAGTTTCTATGCTTAGAACTAGTTCAGAACTGTAATCATTACAGCACATTCTCTCTCTGTGTGTTTTTTTGTGTGTGATCAAACTAAATTAATTCACTGAAGCTTGAAGGCTTCTTAATCATTTCTGATCTTAATGTACTGTCCTGATCTAGTGTAGTCAGTCAGTCAATCACTCAGTCTGTCTGTGTGTAAATGTATTTGAAATATACTATGAAAGTTTCCTAGCTTTTAAGTAAATATATCTTTTGACTGCTAGTCTTTCAGTCTTCCATCTTATAAAATTGTCATATGATCACTGTACAGATATTTATAATTAGTAAGTTCATAATTGTGCTGTAGGTTTTATATTCAACCATTTTGTGGAATAGCATCCATTATAATAATATTGGTTACTATGATTTTAAAAAAATTCAAATGTTTTATGGATAGTAAGACTTGCATTCTACATTTGTAAACCTTAGAATAAAATTATTAAAATCAGTGAGACTTTAGTCATGACTTCTTGTCAACTACTTTCAGTGAATCCACGTAAAGCCTACAACAGTATTTATAAACACTGACATCCATCAATGGGGAATCAAAAGTCAAGATGATGGAACTGACTGTAGACTGAAGCTCTACACTTTTTAAATGTATTTTGCATAAAAAGCGGTGGCGCTTAACTTTGCCCCATTCTTCAGAAGTGTATGTTTAAAAAAAACCTTGGATAACCATTTGTTCAAGATGGTTTGAAGACTCCTGCTTGGGACAGAGAGTTGGAGTAGAAGACCTCCAAGGTTTATTCCAGACCTATAATTCTGTGGAAGAAAATAGGAATAGGTTTTCTTTAAAAAAAATTATGTACTGTTCTGAGTTATTAGTCTTTTCAAGAAAAGAGCAGTTAATTTCTGAAGTCCTTTGAGCAGGCTCAATAGGAGATTCATATAAGTTTGACATTTCCTGAACTACTCTGACACGTGACATAAATGACGACTTATCTACATAATACTTTTTGATTAAATTTCAATTTATTTGGAAATAGGAAAGCAAACCTTAAGACAATATCTATATAACTCCTTTTCTATATCTTTTGTATTGTGCCAAACCTAAAAATTAATGCATCTGAATTGTAAAAATATGGTTTAGATTTTTCTGTCAAGGAAAAACACAAACTATAGGCTTGATAGGAAAGCAGGTAAAAGGAATAACTGTTAAGGTTGTTGGTTCACCTCTGACAAAGACATATATCAAACAGCAAAACAATTTAACAATCATAAACATATAAATAATATTTTGTAAATGTACATTATGAAACCAGAGTGTCAATCAAGCAGAAGATTATTATTATTATGTATTATATATTTTGTCCCCAGAGATTCGAGAAGGTTAATCAGCCCAAATAGAAGGCATGGAATGAGATGTTCATTTTTTAAGTTATCTCATTACACAGAAGCATACTGTTTTATCATGTTTTTGGCATGCCCCGTTGCTTCCCAGAAGAGAAGCCCAGCTAACAATTTAGCTTATTAGGATTAGGGTGATACTTCCAGGATTCCAGCTTCGCCTGATAACAAAACAGATGGAATAGGAGGATTTTATATGACTAGAAGCTTTGCAAGTTGTATGAAAATGTGGAATATTCTCTAGTTGTGCTTAATCATGAAATGTATTACATTGGGTTGATCTCCCAGAGAATCCATTTAGCCTAATGGCACATCAAATGGTAGTACAACTGAAAAATCTGCTTAGAAATGGCAGTACTTTACTTTTGGCTAAGTCTCTGAGTTAAGTGATGTGTGGCCGGTTTAATGAGAGATAACATCTAGTATTTAAAATTACTACTATGTTAAATTTGTTACATCAATTTATAAGACACATTCACATATCTTTTTTTTAACTTCTATATGTTTACTTGTTTACTTAAATTCTTGAGAATATGTAGTAGAGAGGACAGAATTAATAAACTATCAAGTTTAATTAAATCCACCTGAACTCTGATATCCTGCTGTTATGTTACAATTGAGTAATGAATTATCACTGACTTGTACTGCCTGTTTGATTTGTTTTAGTAATCATTCATAGACCAGTTCACATTTCAATGCATGTTCAAATTAAAATAGTATTGTAGAGTGAAGGAAAAAATAAAGCCAAATACCCTGTGAGAAAAAAAGTTCAACAAATAACCCATGAGCATCCAAAATAAAATAAGGAGAAATTTGGATTTTCTTTATTTTCATTAAAACAATCTTAAGCCCATTATGGTTTTCCATTTTTTAGAAGGAAACTTCAAAATGGCAAGAAGCTCTGTCTCCCTTCACACTGGGGCAATATTCCAAATTTGAGGATCCTGGAAAGCCCACCATAAATATATAAATGAAACAGCAACTAGAGCATCAATGGCTATTGGGAGATTCTTCTGTCAGAAGAGAATATATTCCTGCAGCCCTTAAACTGTTTGAGGCTGACACTGAACCGGTCTTTATATTTATCACAGGCTGGCCTTTTGTTGGGAACAGCTCCACAGAAGTCATACAAATTAAATTTTTGAGGTGAATACTTGTCCCGCAAAAAGCATCTCTAAAGCAGTCCTCAGAGTTGAAGTAGGGATGCCCCAAATCAAACAAGTTTTGATTTACCGTATTGGTTGAAAATTCTGTTTTTCTCAGTAGGCCTTATACAATGGATCCTAAAAGATGACTAGGCCTTGACAATAGAAAATAAGTCACCATTGGCCTATCTAAAGAACGGCTAATCTCTGTTGTATACATTCAAATTAAAATGGCAATATATCAAAGGCTGGATATATAGAATTCAGTGGTGGGATTCAGCTGGTTCACACCACTTCGGCAGAACTGGTAGCCCAGAATGGACTTCCAGAAGTGGCATCCACACAGAGTTGTTCACACATTTGAATCCCACCACTGATTGAATTGAAACAGTATAAACCAAAATTAGCTTCCTAATATAGAGCTCCAGAATGTTCATTGCCATAAATATCTGCAAACTTGCAAGCTATCTGAGCATGTTAACTTCTCAGCGTAAGGAAAGGCCTATAATGAGAGAATTTAGTTGTATTAAGTCTGGATTGGTGATACTGCTCTCATAAAAGGCAAATAAATAAATAAAATATAAAATTATAGTTAGAATATATTACTAATGATTTTTTTATTAGTAATTTATTTTTCTAACTCTGGAAATGAGATAGGTTAATTAGTAACTTCATGTCTTAACAAATGAAAGTTAAGCCTCCCCCTCCACATTTCTGCTAGCATTCATTAGTGTCTGAATATTACCCAATCACTGCAGTTGTATTTATCTAAAAATGAAGATAGATGTGACATTCATTTCCGATGCAAGATTTATTAATTTAATTGTATAAAAATTAATAATTGAGGAATTGGTCATCTTAAAAATGGTCAATGTGGAAATACTGAATCTAATCAGATTTGGTTTTTCTTACACTCTGTCTCATAATAAGTTTTTTCACATGTAATTTTGTGTTTCTTTTTCCTCATCTTTTAGGAAATTTGAGAGCTTAACATTTCTGCTGCTTCCTGCTTTTGTTGCGACAATTCCTCCGTGTATTTACAAACAGAGCTCAGCCTTGCATCCCATCCCATCCTGTTGATTTCTCTTTGGTTACATGGTAAGCACTGTATTTGCTGTGTACATAAGCTGAATAGTAGTCTTCTTTTTCTTCATCACCATCTTTATAATTCTCATAATAATAACATTAAGCACTGAAATCAATATTGCATGCCGATCCAGAAACAGTCAGTCTTTCCTAATGATAGGGGAAAGGGGAACATACTGAATTAGCTCTCAGAGTTAAGCTTTCGCATAACTTTGTACATAAATAAAATGTGAATTAAAATATGTAACAAAATTAAATCCATCAAATCTAATAAAAGAAGTAAAGAGAAGCAAAGAAATCTTGGACCATAAATCCCATTAACCAGGCCAAAGAAAAATGTGTTAAGAAGAAGCTGCGTTGTATCTTTTTGCATTGTCTGTTGGAATAATCTTCTTCACCCATTAAGTGGAGTGTTTAAAAATCCTAGTATTTCTGAAACAAAAAGAATACACAGCCACTGAGCTAGCGGGTTTTTATACCTTCTTTTTCTGAGTATTGTCCCTTACTACAATACAGAGCCATTTCTTTGTTCTCAGAAGCAAGCAGTTAAATTGTATGTAAATGTATGCAAATTAGATGCTGTCTAATAAAGAGAGGCATTAAATGGAAAAATATTTAGTTTAGCAAAAGAAAAGAAAAGAGAGGAAAAGAAAGCAGGTGTATTTTGGAAGAAATAAATGTATGAATTCCTAAAAGCCCTCCAACTTTAGATGAAGATTTTAAAAAGACTATTTAAAATTTTTGAAGGAGGTTTATTCTTTTGTTCTTGCATTCTCTCCCAACATTGTATATGTGTATGAAATTACATACATATAGTGGTTATATAAATTTGACACCTTTGACATGTTGCATTCAATATCTATGTTTTTATATAGTATGTCTATCTTTCAGCTATTATATATTTTCATAAACTTATAAACATGATGGCCTAGATAAATAGGACAGAGTTTTCATATAGATCAGTAAAAACAATTTTGTTAACATAAATTATATTATCATTAAATGTATCCCTTTTGATTATTAATATATATTACTAATAATAGCAGAATGATTATAGATTATAGATTATGATTCAGACAACATAAAGTTTTTTCTATCTATCTTTCATCGGAGGCTCCAACTGGTACAGAATGCAGCCGCGAGAGTTGTGTTGGGAGTCTCCCGATACTCCCATGTTACACCTCTTCTCCGTGAGCTGCATTGGCTCCCAGTTGTCCTCCGGGTGAGATTCAAGGTGCTGGTAATGGTTTTCAAAGCCCTACATGGCATGGGTCCGGAGTACCTTAGGAATCACCTGCTGCCGGCATCAACTTCCCTCCGCCCAGTGCGCTCCCACAGAGAGGGCCTCCTAAGGGTGCCGCCGTTCGGAGAATGCCGTCTGGTGGCTCCCAGGGGGAGGGCATTCTCTGTGGGCGCGCCTGACCTATGGAACCGTTTACCGGTTGAGCTCCGGATGGCTCCCGACCTTCGCTCCTTCTGACACGACCTAAAAACCTATCTATTTGAGCAATCCGGTCTGGTCTGACGGGTTTTGTTTTAATTATTGTTTTAATGTAACTTATCTTCTGCATTTGGGCATTAGGGTTTAATTTGTTTTCAATTTCTGTATTTGTGCATTTTGATATTTATGTCACTGTTCACCGCCCTGAGTCCTTGGGGAGAAGGGTGGTATACAAATCAAATAAATAAATAAATAAAATCTATCTTCTATATATCTTATCAAATGTATATATCAGTTTCACAAAACAAACAATTCTGGGCAGTATACAACAAAACTAAAATAGTGAAGAGATACCTAATACACAAGGATCTCTTTCTCTTTCATACAACAATAAGATATCATATAATAACAAAACCATAAAATATAATATAATATGTGGTTAAAATAATAATCTCCTATAGCTTCCTCCACAGTAAAAAAGTAGTGATGTGAAGTAGAAAGCTGTCTGGAACAATTTTGTCTTGATGACCTGTATAAAAAATTCAGAGAATCATCTAAATTCGTAGATTTAAGCTACTCCACAAGAATGGAACACATATCAACTCAGTATAGACAGTGGTACTGATGTTTCAGTAAAAGGAGGAATCATCCATTTTTGCAGTCCAAACAAATATCTAAACTGATTGTTATTATTTTATTAAATTTATTTTCAGTTTGACTCCCAAAAGGTTTGCCATCCTCATTCCATTAATTTTTGGAAAAGCTCAACCCTGAGTCCTGTCAGGATCAAACTTCAGGCTGTGGACAGTTAGCCTGCAATACTGCATTAACTACTGCATCACCAGGGCTTCTTGTTTATTATTTATGGGCATGACATGGCAGACAAATAATAAATTTGACTTTTGGTCCAAGAAAAACAAAGAATTGTAACTAGGATTTGTAGGAATGGGAGTTTTTTCATTGTAAGCCAATGATGCAATGTTATTTATTTCATAATAAGTTGTAACATAATCATTGTTGAATAATTGTAAAAGGGAAAACTTCTGAGCTCTCTATTAGCTCCAGCCTTTCTAAGGAATTATTGTAGAATATGATAGAATATATAAAGTATAATATCTCCATTTTTTTAAAAGTCAGACCGTACCAGTTTTGTGCTGGAAATTTTGGGGAGCTTATATAATCAGTAATAAATCTTCTTTAGTTCTAAATCCATAATTTGAATATATCTATTGTCTCACACTTTATCTTTAGTTTTCACAGTCATATATTACTGCTGATAATTTGACTATTATTCTTCATGATCTTGTTTTAAGTTTCTCATTGCATCCCTCCTCAGGATTAATTTCCTGTTTGCTTCTTCAGTACCCTGCTCATGTTTATTCTTCAACACTGCTCCAACCAAAAGACACTGCCATCGATCACAATCTCCAGTTATGTTTATGAAAGTTAACTACTCTTATTTTGTAATTAGAGTATCTTTGTACATAGAGATCTCATTGTCTTGCAATCAAACTTCCACTAAATATTTCAGTCATGTGTATACAGTTTTTTCCCCCCTATCCTGCTATAGGCATTACTTCTTGATTTGATTTTGGGCATCCTTCTGCTAAGCAAGACTTTCTCATCCTCAAATCTGCACAACATATTTACTATCACCCTAATGCAGATTATCCTTAGCTTTACTATTCCTTTTATTAGCAAAGGTGAAGTAATTTGGAAATTCCAATGATGCTGGCATTACTTTCTTAGTAACTGAAGATGCTGAGCCCTCTTCCCCACATTAAAATGTTCATTCCTGAGAAGAATGTTTAACATATGTGTGTATTAAAATATATTTTAAAAAACATTCATACATGCAGATGTAGCCAGGAAATGGCTTAATCCCGCTTATTAGAAATTTTGAAATGT
The DNA here is from genome assembly GCF_964194415.1 of Vipera berus. Classification (NCBI taxonomy): domain Eukaryota; kingdom Metazoa; phylum Chordata; class Lepidosauria; order Squamata; family Viperidae; genus Vipera; species Vipera berus. The sequence continues at coordinate 30,649,565 of NC_138206.1, forward strand.
TTAATTTAATTTAATGTTTAATCATCTCTCTGAATGTGGTGTTCTCCAAACACTCCCAAATTTAACTTTTTTATGCTAGAATCAATAGCTTGCTTCCTCACGTATAGCAATAGGAATATATATTTTAAAAAGTAAATTTAAGGACATTTTCTCCATGTAGTAATTGCTTTAATTCTTTAAGCTTTAGACATATTGCAATTTCTTGCTAGTTGCAGATAATATTGTATTACTACACAAAAATGTATGCATTTCTTTTGTACTCTCTTCTCATACAGCCACATACCCCAAATTAAACTAGATTTATAAATGTAAATTTAAAGCATCTAAATAGACATAAATGGAATAGTAACAACCAATTTTTAAATAAAATTCATTTCTTACTGCCCTGTTGATCTCTAATGTTGTTTTTTTATTTTTCCAAAAATACTCTAATAGAATGTAAACAGATTACGTTCAAAATTTGCCAGAATTCTTTTAATTTACTATTTTATTTTTTTGATTTTGTGACTAAAAACAGTGAAACAAAGTGGCTTAGATAAGAAATATAGTAAAAATTGCAAATTTCAAACCAGTCACTTTTTAGTATTAGGGCAGGTGGCAGGTGTTCAAACTCTTTTTCTGTTATAACATTCCTAGTAGAAGTGCAGTAGCTCTAAATGATTTTAGAGACTATGGCAACCATTGACTCAGCTGAAAGTGCATTCCTGTTTTGTGAAATAGCCAGAGAACTGAACTAGTCAGCTGTTAAGATACAGTATGTGAGGTGAGATAAGAGGAGGGAAGTATACTTTAAAAGCACAGCATTGCATTTCCAATGAAAGGAGTGTGTGAGTACAGAGCAACACCATGCCCTCCAAAAATAGTTTTTAACTCTTTTTGTCAATAGGACAAAAACTAGGGAGCCTGAATAAGTACCCTCAGGTTAGAAAATGGGGTAATTTGTAAAAACATATAGACCTTTATATAAGGAAATTCAAACTACTAATGTCACTTGTAGATTAAAGACCATAGGACAATACTTTCAATACAAAGAGTTTTAATATTTGTCTCTATATGGAGGATGCAAATTGGAATGAATGTTTTTTGAAATTTTATTGATGTTGAATTATGCATGAAAATGTTTCCATTTAATGATTTATCGATTTTGGATAACTATTCTCTAGTTATCATACCTAGAATTGATTGTTCTCTGGGTAACAGTCAGTTTATTGACACCATTTCTGCTATAAGCGCTCACCAATTAAAACAATGTTAAAGAATGGTAGTTGGGTAGTAAAATAATTTTGATTCTAGTAAATTGCCTGTTGGAATAGCAGTTATTCATATTAACTAGTTATTGTTGTTGTTGCTATTATTTCTTTTTAATTATGCAGAGTGGTAATCAGTTTGATTATGCACAGTGCTAATCAGGTTAATTATGCAAAGTGCTAATCAGTTGTTCTCTAAGCACATGGGGGTAGTCACAGCAGTCTTTTTTGTTAAAAAAGAGCAAATGAAATGACAGAATTTTGTCTCTTAAAATCGCAACAATGAAGAAGGCTGTGTGGATCTGGGTTCTAGGAGATGTTTGAGTTTAAAATACTTTTTCTTTTAAATTGATTCTTTTATTAGGCAGGTTTCAATTTATTGATATAGATTAGGACAAATGAAGAGACTTTTTTCAGATGTTATAAATTTTCAGAAAATCAGTATATATGTAGTGTTCAACATTTCTAAATCTATTCATGTTACATATTTGTGCAGGATTTCTGTGTATATCTTTTGAAGCAATAATAATAACATTTATGATTGATTCCTTATAGTGCTGTAATAAGAGTCATGGATACGAAAATATAATAGAAAGTGATTTAAGTGATTAATTAGATTAATTAGATAGCTTATATTGAATTTTTCTGTTTAAAGGATTTGGGTATTGAAGTGATCTGCTCTCTTCTCTTAATTAAAAGGTACCTTTTTCATCTAAATTAAGATTTTGAATATTTCCTGTTTGAATAAAAGCATGCACTGATTGCCATAATCTGTTTTTTTATTTAATTTTTTAGAAGAGTTTAGTTTGCAGTGAAAGGAAAAGCCACATCCAAGAACGTTTGAGTGAGCATCTTGAGAGCAAAAAGGCCTACTTGTTTTTAACAAAATGCTAATAATTTTCCGTTTATAAACCTAAGCTTTGTAATAATGCTTCAGTTTGAGAGGATTGATTACATGAACAGAGAAAAAAATGGATTTTTAAAATATATGTGCCGGTTTGATTATTAGTTGCTTTAATCCTGTGAAAATGCATGTAGGAATTTGATAATAGACTCTGTACCAATATGTAACATTTCTGTGCAGCTTCATTTATTTTTTCATTAAAGTTAATATAAAGTGGACAATAGTTTCAATATATGTTTAAATTACACTCACATACTGCTCCCAAAATAAAATAAGATAATGATAGTAGGAAGTGGGATTTAGGCTTTTTAAAATAATTGTGAACAGGTTCTTTTTAATATCATTTTGAATAGATAACAAAAGTTTCTAATTTTAGAATGTAAGAAAATCAGTTGGTCCATTTATACAAAAACAAAATATTAATACCAAAAGAAAGCAAGTTCCCTTTTAATAACATGAAATCTTTAAACATGTTGCAGTGTAGTTGTGATGCCCCATACATCATCAGTTAATGCTAATACTTGGGCATGTAAAACATATATTTCTTTTTAGTAGTACTTTTTCTACCCCTGAATTTCACTCCAGGAGTGATATAAATTCTGATGCAAGAAGACATTGAAGTTCTATTGAAATATGAATACATTTGCAATTAAACCTGTAGGTAATTTGAATTCTATTTCACTATGTTTTGTGATCCTGAAAGCTGAAGATCTTGGACAGACTTAATGACCACTAACATGTTTAACAATGTTGGGGCTACTGAAATTCACAGAGTGAAGAAGTTGTTAGATTTCAGAATGGGCACAAGGACATTACTGTATATGCCATATTCATATTTTAAAAATTCTATTCTTAAAGATTCTGTGCTACTACTTTGTTCCTTATAAGATCGTATTACTTTGTTCCTTATAATTAGTAAGAATCGGGAGATAGTCAAAGGTGTACCACCTTTCTGAATTTTCAGCTTTAAAATGAAAGAAATTTCTTAACCTCTTTAGTTACATAACTATAAAATTTTCATGTGCTACTTGACCTAGTTGTTCACAAAGCGTAAACCTTCTCCTGATTTCCAGCATTTTATCTATGAACTGCAGAAAGTACAAGAAGTACTTCTTTCTGTGCCTTTATTCAATAACAATTGAAATATAAGATTACTTGTTTTTTTCTATAGGCATTTTCATCCTGAAAATGAAATCTAAAGATTTTTTTTGTTTTTATTTACAAATAGTACTGTACACTTTTAGGAGGAATTCTTTTCAAATTACTTAATCAGTCCAGAATATTCTATTGAAAGGTATCCCTTTTGAAGAAATAGTGTAACAGTTTATAAACAACTAATACTTTTGCTGCAAGTTAATTTTTTTACTTTCATAGTAGTTTGATCATTTTTAGATCAGACACCTTTTCAAAAGTGTTTATAGTGCAGTGTTATGTAACTGATTTAAATTATCACCTTTTTTAAAAAAAAGGGTCTGCATAATTCCAAAGAGAACTATGGGAAGTATCCTGCAGTTGATAAAAATCAGTTAAATAAGTTATTTATTGTTAAGATCTAAAATCTGCTTTTTTCCAAACATTTTTATCTGCAAAATCTATCTGCACTAAGATATGTGTGTTCAGTAGGTGTGAAATAAATTAACTGAATTTGTCAACATACCATTACATACTGTGATGTCAAGTTTGCTGTGACAGAGGTTGAAAAAAATCAAGACAATACAATCATGCAATCAAAGCTCTTTCCTTTTTTTAGATTCATCACATATAAGGAAAGGACAACAGGTTTGGGGGGGTTGCCTACCCTCTGCAAAAGCTCATGTGTAATATATTCTACCCATTGCTTGGTCAGCATAGTTGTACTCCTTTGCTCAATTTGTGCATCTATTTTTAAAAATATATTTAAAAATAATATAAAATATGTGCTCATGAATATATATTATAGGATTTTTTCTCATCTACATTATCGTTTCACTTGGTTAAATAAATTTAAACAGCTTCTGCAATTAGAAATATATGGACTGTTCCTTATTTAAGAAAATTTTTTTGCTTTTGGAATTATATCATGTCGGGCAATTGATGCAGAAAAATCTGGAATGTCATTTCTGTTGAGGATAAATATTAGTAGTGATATTAATGATACTATGTTGCTCCCTATTATGAAATTCAGTACAATAATATGCCATAGAAATAAGGAATTAAATGTATATTTATTATTTTGCTAACTGAATAGTTGTTTCTGTCCCCTCCGAATCAATACAGTAGCGAAAAACTAGAGCAAAGTATTGGCAGATTAATAAATCACCCATATACTTTTAAAAGAAATCAAATTTAGGTTTGTTGTAGCTCTTCTCATTTCTCATAAGTTAAGTACATGCAGAACTATGATTGATTGATTATGTGCTATCAAGGCATTTTTGACTCTTACCAATTGCATAGATAGACAGACAAACAGACAGACAGACGACTTTATGACTTTATCCTTAACCTGATCTTTCTTGTCTCCCATCAGCCCATTCACTTGCCCCTGGTTGTCCTATTTCCAAAAATAAAAAATAAAACTATTGTAAGTTATATTAAAATAAGGAGGTTCAGATGAGAATGTAGTTAGTCATATAGGGACTATCTTTCCTCCATAAAATTTAGAGCTGCCTTTTGTGATGTTCTATCTCAGCAAGTAGCAATAACTATGGAGTAGATCGTGCATAGTATATTGAAATAGGAAATGGAAAGACACAAGATATAAATAAAGGAAAGGCAGATCTGCTCCCAGGACTTAGGTCTTCCCATAAAGAACAGAAACTACAAAGTAAGGGAAGTATGTAGGTGACTCTTGAGAATTTGTGTTAGTCTTCTTTCAGTTTATATCAAGATAAAATAAGGAAATCATTTCAAAAGACTAAGTTATGGGTTAATAATTTTGGTTTATATGGTGGAATGTTTGAGATCTCAAGGAAACATCCTGATTAAATTGTATGGCTCATATTGGTCTAGAAATGGAAAGCAGAAATGTTAGGAATTATCTTTGTCTTTCTACTGTGACAGACATAAAAGAATACAACTCTCTAAACACATACATATCTTATTATGACACACTCATTTGGAAGAAGCCCCATTGGCAAAAACTACCATAAAATGACACGTTGTTTAAAAACTTGTTTTGAATGTTTTCTTCTGTTGATCATATGTAATGGGGTAAATAAACACCCTGTGTGTGGGACAACCAGGCTGAGTATTCATGCTCTAGCAACTGTTTACATCTTTGGATGCTCCATGAATGTTTGTTTATTGTAAACATCATACCTGTATATGTTTGCAATATATACATTAGCAGCTGTGGTACCATCTTGGCTGCGTGGAGGTTTTCTGTACCCACACATATATACACACCTATCCTTCTAATGCAATGAATTCATCTTTGTACTGCTGATGAAACAGAGACTGCTTATTCAAGCAGGACATGGTGTACTGTGCTAAAATTAATGCAGGTGGATATGCAAGAAAAGCAACAAAATCAAGCTAGTTTAGTTTTTAAACAAAATGTTAAACAAAAACAACACAAGTCCACTGGGGTCTTGTTTTATATAGTAAATATGATGCATGTGGGAGATATGATGTTATAGATATACAATGAAATCAATCCTTGCTTCTGTGTGCAATGTCACGTTTTAATAGTATTTTTAATCTACTACTTCTGGTTTGTGAACCAACACTAAATATGCTTAGTTTTAACTATAGTTTATAAAAGAAGAAACGCTTATCATATAAAATTTTAACTTTTTAGTTAAATTGTATGTAATTTTTTTGTAGATAATGAAAACCTGTGTAGCCTAATGAAAATGTACAAAATGCTGAAAATTATAATCTACATTTCCAAGATTCGGGACTATGCAAAGTCAGGAAAACTCAGTTACTGACTTGGGAGACTCCCCTTCTGGAGCCGGATAGAACAAATTTTCAATATCATATTTAATCTTCTGATGTTTGAACTCTCCTTTTTCCCTCAAAAAGAGAACCCTTGGCTTTGACATCTCAGGATTATATTTTAAAAGTGTGCATTTTAAGAAGAATACAAATGTTGAGAAAAAAAATCCATGTCTTCAAGTATAAATAAACTTACATGATTTTTACACACTTCAAATACTGTATCTGAAAGACACTGTTAATAGGATTTTTTTTTCTGATAAGTATGTGAACAATCCAAAAGGATGCTAATGTGGGGTGAAGTTTGTTACTTTGCAGACACCACAAAAAGGTGGAAATTGTAATGCAATTGCTTGTAATTTTTCTTAAAATATAACAGTATTGGTTATATTACCTGCATGTTCAGTGGAGTAAAGCTATTTGAGTTTACTAAGTGAATAAGATATGAAATAGTATGTTGCCATCAGCTTAATGATTGTAACCAACTGTAACACATATTCAGTATGATTTTAGAAGCTGGTATTCAGTTATAGTGTAGCTGGATTAACCTACATTTGGCAGACAAAACAATAGGAGCTGTTCATATCCTGTCTAGTACTGTGATCCTACTGCACAAATAAGAAATCCTTGTTTCTGATTTTCATCTGATTTCTTCTTATAATGTTTTAAAATAATGTTATAGTTAATTTGAATGGTATAGAAAGAGACTTAATTTATGCTATTTATTCTATTTATTTGAATTGAAAAATCAAACCTATATTGTGGGTATGAGAAAAAGAGTCTACATAGAATCTCAGTTTGAATCATTACTAACATAGATGCTATTTTGTGTGTGTGTGTGTATGTGTGTTTAGGTTTATTTATTTTCTTCTTAGCATTTCCCTGCAAGCAAGAAGTGTGTTTCCTCTCCAGTCCCGATCAAAGTACATCCATTGGTTGAGGCAGAAATTGACTGACCAGCTTGACTCTTAAGCCTGACATCATGGGCTGAAAGAGAGTTACTGGTCCAAAGTCACCCAGTTGGCTTCCATGCCTAAAGTGGGATTAGAACTCACAGTCTCCTGATTTCTAGCATGATGCTGGCGCCTTAACCCCAGACTAATTTACTCTCTCTATTTTTACACAAACACACATACACACAGGGAGAGAGAGAACTTAGACTGCCAATGTTAATTTGTTATCAATAAAGGACAATATTTGTAGCTCAGGATTGAAATGAGTGGTCCTTGATGCTCTCTGATCTTGGTTGTTTTCTTGTAGACATTTCATTACCCAAACTAGGTAACATCATCAATGCAAGTAAGGAGTAGATTTTGTTCTTAGTTTATATTCTAGGGCAAGCCACTGAAAGCCAACCCTATTCTTTACTAGCACTGATGTTGTTACCTAGTTTGAGTAGCAAAATGTCTGCAAGAAAACAACCAAGATCAGAGAGCACCCCCCCCCTTGGTTTATTATATGTGAAGTTGAGTACATTGCACATCACACATAAATTAATTACCATCTTTGTAATAAAGACAGAGTAGGCGCAAGGGAAGTCTGAATTTCTCATGGCTTTTTTTTATCAATTTGCTTTTAGTTTTCCAAAATTGGAGGTGATACTGAACCTGAATAGATCATGGCAGTTTGAATTCTATTGTTCTAGCAACATTGGTATTTAGCATAGATAAACTAGAGATTGGCAGATTTACTTTAGTCCATGTCACAGTAAGTTTATAAGTATTATTCTTTCATTTATTTTTCAATTTTATGGAATTATTTATTTTTATTTCATTTTTATTATGTTTATAAACTCTCAAGTGATGAACATACCTATATTCCTCCCTCCTCCTATTTTCCTCACAACAATAACCCTGTAAGGTGAGATAGGTTAAGAGAGAGTGACTGGCTCAAGCTCACCCATCTGGCTTTCATGGCTGTGACAGTATTCATGTTCTCCTGGTTTGTAGCCTGGTACTTTAGTGACTAGACCAAAATTGGCTCTCCAATAATTCTATGTCCTTTCTAACTTGTACTATAGTTTATACAAAAAAATTAAAATATTAAAAATTAATAATTATTTTCTAAATACTTGTACCTTTCCCCTCAAAATACAAGAACATTAGTAGCATCTGTCTATGAGTCAAGAAAAGACTGAGTTAGCCACACTAATTCATAGATCTTTGTGGAACCCATTACAGTGTAAGTTTTCTTTCATGCTGTATTTTTAGGCAATGCAATACATCATCTATTGAGTTGCTTTTGGTATCATAATACAAAAGTCTCTTGTTCAGGTGATTTCCCCTTTCATTTCCCCTTCCTTTGACCTTCTCCCCCAGACAAATCTACATTTCTAGTAATTCTGACATTAAAATCAAAATAGGTGTAGTCCAAGATAAAAACACTGTCATTACGAAAATAAATATATTTTAAGTCACAGTGAAAGCAGCTTCCAAAATAAATATTGTCCCTCACTTCTAACTCTTTAAATATTGTAGTCCCATTGATACCAGGAGTAAAATTCACCCAAACACTACTCCTTTCTTTCAACACAGTTGAAGGTTATTTTATCAGGTATCTCCTTAGTCTACTGCTTGTTATCAACTAAATATTTGTGTTTTTGTGTATGTGTATGTAAAGTCAGGTGAAGAAATAGCTGAAGACAACTACTATGAAATTATATTTGAGAGAATAAACTGTCTACAAGAAACATGACATGTGAATTAAAATTAAAATGAAGAGGTTGAAATGAACTAGTAATCAATCTAAGCTTCCTATTTCAATAAATTAAGGGCATTTTCCCTTCACAAATTCAGGATAGATATCTCAGTAGTGCCACAACAACAAGCCTTTCCCCCTTCCATTAAATCGAGATTTGGAGAATGGATGGTGCTGACTCATAAATTAAATTGGAGTAATACATACAGTGTATATATATTTCTGTCACTTTGTCTCAAATTAAACATGAACCTTCTCTCCTGACAAGATGATAGAAAAGTTAATTGCTCGCCCTGGCTTTAAATTGGAATTTGAATTTGCAAAATGCTAAAGGTTTATGAGATCTAAATCATGAGCAGCTTAAATTACATTCCTGTGATAAAATATTAATAAATCAATTAAAACATAAGCCGAGTATAATATTACTTTTCAAAGGAACCTTGAACACAATAATTCATTAAAATGTGCAGTAGCAATTATTGTATCTTTTTAATATTAGATTTTAGTAGTTTTAAAATGTGGCCTAGACAACATTACAGTATAACAGGTTATGCTGAGGGTGAAGTGGAATTATCTGGTATGGATCTAGAAGCCTTTTGACCAGCCAGAGTGTGTAATGAGATGCATTTCCATATTTTAATTCTAAATATTCTGTTGTGATACTGATTCTACACCATCTCCAGCTGCTGGTTTTTCACAATTTTCACCCAAATGGTGAATGTTGATCCTTCTGAGGAGATGCCTATTGGTACCACTAGAACTTTGGCTTCAGTGTTCTTTGGACTGGCTTTATGGAGCCTGTTAGTTCAAATTGCCCATGTTACATTGCAGAGAGACTTATGTTAACTATAATGCTGGTAAATCAACACTGTAGCTGATGTTATAGTATATGACCGCGCCTGCCCCATACAATAGCATTTCCCCTGTGACATCCACACAACCTGACCTTGCTATCTTTTTGTAAACCTTTAAAGGCCTGTCTTTCCTCTTAGGCTCTGAGCAAAGATGAGTTATTTTTTGTTGTCTGATACTGGATTTGTCTCCTATGACTGGCACTGCTTGTTTGCTTGATTAATTGGTTTCTCCAATGTGGTGCATTGGAAATCTGCAAGAAATACCAATTGCCTGCAAGCAAAAACTGATGGGGCCACAAAATAGACAAAGTAATAGAAAATGAAAATGTTAAAATGCTCTGGGACTTTAGAATTCAAACAGACAAACATTTGCTGCATAACACCCCAGACTTAACAATTGTTGATTAAGAAAGACAACCAAAGTTTGGATAGTGGTCATTGCAGTACCTAAAGTTCCAGAGGGCGCTTGGGCCGATACCTATCACCCTTACCCACAGCCCAGTCGATGCTCTGGTGGAGGCCTGGGAAACGGCTGCCACCAGGGCACTCGACTGTGTTGTACCCATGCGACCTCTGACTCGGCGCAGATCCCGTTGGGCTCCATGGTTCTCTGTGGAGCTCCGGGAGATGAAGCGTCGGAGACGAGGTCTAGAGAGCGGTTGGAGATCCAGCCGATCCGAATCCGACCGATTGCAGTTAAGAACCTTCATAAGGTCTTATCTTGCGGCGATAAGGACGGCGAAGTCTAACTACTTTGCCGCCCTTATCGCGTCTGCAGATAATCGCCCGGCCGCCCTGTTTAGGGTGACTCGCTCCCTCCTTAACCAGGAGGTGAGGGAGGATCCCTTGCAGGGACGAGCCGAGGAGTTTAGTCATCATCTGACGGACAAAATCGCTCGGATCCGGACCGGCTTGGACTCTGACTGGGCAGAGTCTGATGTGGAGGAATCAGGCGGTCTTGAGCACGTTATCTGGACTGAGTTCGACCCTGTTTCCCCTGATGATGTGGACAGGATCATGGGGAGACTGAGCTCCACCACCTGTTTGTTGGATCCGTGCCCCTCCTGGCTAGCTTATGCGGCTCGGGAGCGAACACGAGGCTGGTTCCATGCAGTGATAACTGCTTCTTTGAAGGAGGGTGTCTTCCCTGCCGCCTTGAAGGAGGCGGTGGTGAGACCCCTCCTCAAGAAGCCTGCTTTGGACCCGGCTGTTTTAAACAACTATCGTCCAGTCTCCAACCTTCGCTTCCTGGCGAAGGTTGTTGAGAGTGTGGTGGCGCATCAGCTCCCTCTGTTCCTGGAGGAAACTGATTATCTGGACCCGTACCAATCGGGCTTCAGGCCCGGACACAGCACGGAGACGGCATTGGTCGCGCTGGTGAATGATCTCTGGAGGGCTAGGGACAGGGGTTGCTCCTCTGTCCTGGTCCTATTAGATCTCTCAGCGGCTTTCGATACCATCGACCATGGTATCCTGCTGCGGCGTCTCAGGGGGTTGGGAGTGGGAGGCACCGTCCTACGGTGGTTCTCCTCCTACCTCCAGGGCCGCTCGCAGTCGGTGTTGACAGGAGGGCAGAGATCCGCCCCGAGGTCTCTCATTTGTGGAGTCCCTCAGGGGTCGGTTCTCTCGCCCCTCCTGTTCAACATCTACATGAAGCCGCTGGGCGAGATCATTCGTGGTTTTGGGGTGGGGTATCACCAGTACGCTGATGATACCCAACTTTTTCTTTCCACCCCGAACCAACCCAGTGATGCCCTCTCCGTGATGTCCCGGTGCCTGGAGGCGGTCCAGGTCTGGATGGGGAGAAACAGGCTTCGTCTCAATCCCGCCAAGACTGAGTGGCTGTGCATATCGGCGTCTCGGGTTAACCAAGTTATTCCACCTCTAATGATGGGGGGTGAGGTGTTACCCCCCGTTGATAGGGCTCGCAACTTGGGCGTCCTCCTGGATTCACGGCTCAATTTTGAAGATCACATAGGAGCCGTGACCAGGGGGGCTTTTGCACAGGTTCGCCTGGTGCGCCAGTTGCGTCCCTATCTGGACCGAGACGCCCTACGCACAGTCACTCATGCGCTTGTGACCTCCCGTTTGGACTACTGTAACGCTCTCTACATGGGGCTGCCCTTGAAGACCACTCGGAGGCTTCAACTGGTGCAGAATGCGGCCGCGCGAGTTGTAATGGGGGTTTCCCGATACTCCCATGTAACACCTCTACTCCGCGAGCTGCATTGGCTTCCGGTTGCCCTCCGGGTGAAATTCAAGGTGCTGGTTATCACCTATAAAGCCCTACATGGCCTGGGTCCGGGTTATTTGAGGGAACACCTGCTGCCGGCATCAAACGCCCTTCGCCCAGTGCGCTCCCACAGGGAGGGTCTGCTCAGGGTTCCGCCGGTGAGAGATTGCCGGCGGGTGACACCCAGGGATAGGGCCTTCTCAGTGGGAGCGCCTGCCCTCTGGAACCAGCTGCCAGTAGAGCTGAGGACTGCTCCCGACCTCCGATCATTCCGCCGGGGCCTGAAGACCTGGCTCTTTGAGCTCTCGGGCCCAGGCTGAGGGGAAAATTTTTAACTGGGGTTTTAATGTACAGGGTGAATTTAATGCTTTTTAAATTGGTTTTAACTTTTGTATGTTTTGATTTTTAATTCCCTGTAAACCGCCCTGAGTCCTCAGGGAAAGGGCGGTATACAAATGCAAATATTAAATTAAATTAAATTAAATTAAAGGTAACAGAATGGAACAGAAAGGAACTAGAAAAAATCATAAAATATAAACATCTGCAACTAGAAGTGTAATGAGTTTGACAAAATAAAGCTAAGATAGCTCCAATAGTAATAGGTGCCTTGGGTGCAATTTCAAAATATCTGAAGCATTGCTTGAACATCACTGACACTGACAAAATCACCATCACATCAATTGCAAACGGCAACTTTATTTGGAACAACTTTTATCCTGCAATGATAATTGTTTAATATTATTAAGCAACAACATCTGTCTTTCCCAGGTCCTTGGGAAAGATTCGATAGGTGGACAAAAATGCAAAACCCAGTCAAAATTTCTGGCTGATTGTGCAACCAGCCTGAATATTAAGCTTTTTGTTTACCACCTAGAGTTGCCTTAGTGATTGAGGTGGCAAGACAAACAACAATTCTCACTATGACAAAATTAAAAGGAAACTTGGAGTGGTTCCTTGTTCTAGAAATGCAAATGCTGATAGAATTGGAGGGGGGACTTCTCCCTCCAGCATAAATATATACATTTTTAGTGATGTCATTAGCTGAAAAGCCAAGACTTATCTTTTCCCCCCTCCAAACTTTGTGAAAAAAATCTCACAGTATCTCTTATATCTGTACTGCTTCTTTTTGGCATTATAAAAAGAACTCTTCAAAGTATAATGTGATCCATACCTGTTGTTTGAAGGCTGTATACAAGCATTTTTATTTGTAAAGACTTATTCACAAGGAGTGTTGCATTTACATAGTTACTGTCTCAAATGGAAATTCCATATCAAATATCAGCTTGCTTGTTTTATGAAGCAGGAATGTGCCAAACTCAATATGAATTACTTGATCTTATAAAATACTCAAACAAATAAATACCCTTTGTCTTATGCATAAACTCTATGGAAAGTTTAGTAGGGAGCAGCCATTTTCTGAAATGTTTATACACAATTGTTTTAAAACTGGTAATTCTCTGTCACCTTCCTACAAGCTGCTAGTAGAACTGTAGTTTTGTAAAATAAATGTATATTATCATGAACATTTTGAAATAACTTGACCATTTATCTTGACAATCATTACATTTCTCTTTTCATAGTGCTTCAGACTTCAACCTTGGTAACAATGTAGCTTTGATATATTACACTAGCACATAAACCTTGATACTTAAGTTGTTTTTCAGGTTCTAAGGGCTTATGAGACAATGCCTTTAATATTATATTAATATAATTATTATGTTACATTACATTACATTATATTGCTGTGATATGAAAAATGGAAAAAGAATACACAAATAAAAACATGAAATGGTTGAGTTTATAAACTTGGCTTATTGTATTTACTTGTTTCAAAAAGAAGCAGCTACTTCAATTTGAAGCTAATCTTCCCTTAAAAAGTAACAGATTGGATTTATTCGAAATTAATGTTTAGGAGGCCTGAGGTAATAGTATTGAATTTGAGCGATACCTTTACAATTTGTGGTGGTATTGTTTTATTCCAGTAATATCAGTGTTTTGTGAATATTATTTATGTACAATTATTTTTGATTTGGTTTCTTTCACAGTGAGAAAAAATACACTTTTTATGAGCCTCTGTATATGTACATGACTTAAGGTTTACTTAATTGAAAGAAAATAGGCTGACAAGAGCCTCACTATTTTATAGCTTGGAAGTGACTAATCAAGGTAATGAAATCAAGTTCAGTTTTGCTTTTATTTTCTTAGTGAACCTGTTTTCCTATAAGTTTTTAATGGAAGTCTCCCTAACCCCGGTTAAGGAAGATTTCTTTCCACTTGCGGAAGAAGTATTGTAAAAATTTCTATTATCTGTTCAGGGCACAGAAGTTCTTCTAGATTATGGTAAACAGGATTTGGCTTGTATGCATCTATAATCAGGCTGACTTAAACTGAAACAGAGATTGCTCTACTGCAGTGCCAGGCTTCTAGCAATACCAACTGTTAAATAATAAACAGACCCTGGTTAATTGGCAGCGTCTTCTCCAGTCCTGACAAATGGATTACCCATTTTCCAGGTCTCCCTGCCTATATGTATTTGATACACCCTAGTATCTATATGGAGGTCAGAATGCCACAGAGGCATCAGCCTAACTCTAATCTGCTTAGTTTATTATTCTCTTAGGACCTTGGCTGATATAGCAAACCTGCAGGGTCTTGGCAGCAATAACTGTGCTGTCATAGTAGATAATATTACAGACTTCCTTAATGTCTAGGATAATTGTTTTCTCTGTCCTCATTTTCTCCTTTTGTTTGTGGATTTTTTTCCTTTGTTTTCTTTTTTTTAGTCAGGTCCTTAATCAGCCCCTCTTCCCCCTTTTTTGGTATCAATTAAAATGAATAATTCTTAAATGGGTTTTATGTCTTGTTTTGGTGAAATAATTTTGGTAAAATAAGGCTTGTTGTCATCTTACATTAGGAGTTTGATTGTGGCTGCATGTGCTGTTGCTTCATGGGTGGTGCTAAAATGGTTAAGAAGGAATTGGAATGGAATAGAATGAAAAGCATTGTATCTGTTCCTTCCTGAGGTTCCAAATCCTACATTGCAGCAATCATTCTGTATACATGACCAGCATGCTAATTTTTTTAAATTTATTTCTGCGGAAAGTGTTCCAAATAGTAGAAAATTGAAAAACTTTATTAAAAATGTTTTCAGATTTACATCATTATTGCTATGCATATAGAGACATTCATTGATATGAATTTGTAAAAAAATGGGTTGCAAATAGAAAAAGATTGAAGCAGGAAAAAACAAAAATAATTAAGTCTCCCAATTTTGTTAAAGATGAGTTTTCCCAGCATGTATGTTGTATGATAAATATTATGAGGACTTTTTTAGGATGCTAGATCATTTTTGAGGACCTTCTAGTAACCTTTCAATGTTGGCTTTTTAGAGTATATTTTGCATAGTTGAGGCAATCATTTAAAAATGAATTTGTATTTTCAAGTGGAACAAAGACTTTTTTGGCACCATAAACTAGCTAATAAACTGATATTCACCAGCCTAGAAATAAATACAAATCTCATTGTTTTACAGAACACAAAATATTATAGAGAACATGAAAAGAGGATGTATTGAGCCAAATATTGCAGCTCTCAAACTTTGACAATGCTATAGGGTATAAAGTATATAGAGCTTGGTATCTAGTTTTAGTAAGCAGTCATTCTGTATGATTGCTTACTCATTCTTCTGCCTTATTGTTTCAGTCTAGTGCAAATTTTCCTTTCCTGAATCACATTAATTGAGATTCTCATCAATCCATATTAAATAATTAATGTAGGTGCTTCTCAATGTCGTGTTAAGGAGCTCATGACATCCTAAGGCTTAATTGTTTACCTAAATGCAAAGTTGTACTTAATGTGAAACCAGAGTAGAGATTGTGCAGAGGAGTAGATCTTACACCTTGTTCTTTAAATCTTAACTACATTGTATGTGTTGGTAGGTGTTTGCAACACACACACACACAAACTTATTTCTGTAGTATTGTAACTATCCAGAGCTTGAGACACTAAACAGAACAATACAACAAAACATCAATCTATAATATTGCTTTTTATGAATGACAGTGATATGCAGAGTTATCTATTGTTTTTCTGTTGCCCTAGGGATGTGTTCTCCTAATTTCCAGATACAATGCAAGTTAACGCTTATAAATCCTCTGTGCCAGTTGAAAATTATTCATTTACTCAGAAGTGCTCAGTTACTTTCAGGACTGTCTATTTCCTAATGAATTTGTATGTCCCATTAGATTTGAGACTATGGACATGCTCCGGATCTCTTCTATGAAACAGTAATATTTGACAGAACTCATAAATGCTTTCTTTGTCTCAGTACCTATCCTTTAGTACAGTATGCCACTCCACCAAGATTTGTCTGGCCTGACCCTGCTGGCCCTTAAGTCATGACTTTCCTTATTCAGTGGTGGATGAGCTTTCCATAATGTTGGAAACTGTGAGCTAGCCTCAGTTACATAATATTTTCAGTTGTTTTACCTGTTGTTTTTTTAATTTTAATTTTAATCTTATCTTGGCCTCCCAGAGTCAAAATTTTCAAGCTGGACAGCCATATAACTTGATTAAATAATAAAAAACCCTATAGCTTTTAATATAGAATATTTTTTAGGTTTTAAGTCATTTGTTAGCCTAATATTCTCCATCATCTCTATTTTTTTTAAAGTTACTTCTGCATGTAATCTTTGACATATACATTCACTTATCATGCTCTTAATGTATTTATACATCAATTTTGTGTCAATAAACAATACTTAAGTGATAGGAACAGGGCAAGTACAATTATTACAGTTATTTAAATATATGAAGCAACTAAGGGCTGAAATCATGCTCATTTCAGGTCTTTCAAATGATCCAAAACAGTTCTATGACTTTGCCATCTCTTCTAATTCTGTCATCTTCCATTCAGGATATTTCTGCTTTCCATTTTTGTGTATATAATATATTACCATATATAAAAACAGTATTTCCTAACTGTTTTCTAATTGTTCATTAGTCCCAATAAGACTTCTAGTTTCAATTCAATATTAATCTTAAAAATTCTTTGTATCACTGTCTACATTTCCAACATAAATTTGAAGTATTTTTATACATTCTAAATTTTTCTGGAGTCATGTCCTAGCTGATTCTCTATATGATGATAGTAATTTGGTCTTGGAGAGTGTTAATTTTTTTTCAGATAATGACATTACAATTACTCTCCCAGTTTTTATATGAGGATGATGAAAAAGTGAGAATAAACACAATATACAAGCATACCACTTTCTAGTACATGAGTTCCAGTCCATTACTGCATTTTTCAGAAATGGATTGTTTATCCCTGTTGATGCAGATAGTTCAGATAATAAAATGGAATGACTTCCAGCTACAGGAACTGAGAGTCATTCCATGGAGTTGATGGGTTATAAAGAAAGTTAAGTTAGGCAATTGCTAAAGTCATTTGTATTCAGTTTGGACTATTAAAAATATTAGCTTGATTTTGCATATTGACTTCTAAAATTGCTGCCTCCTCAAATTCCATAAGCATATTGTTCAAGTTCAGGATCACTTCCCACAAGTTACAAAAAATTAATAAAACATCATTCATAAATAAGATTATACCATGATTCTTTTTATTAATCATGAACATTTTCACCTTATTCTGAATGGAGTTAGCAAGGTTTTCAATGACTGTTACAAATGGTAGAGTTGAGAATTGAATCTTTGCTTAGTATTGCTATGCAATTCAATTGGTAGAGAGTCAAAAGCATTTGAACGGATCACAGCAGTAGAGGTGCAGTATAATGGCTAGATTATGTTCATGTTTTTTCTCCAAAGTTCAGTTTAGTTGACAATTTTGAGTAGAAAGGACCATCCTAATTTGCCGAAAGCTTTGAAAGAATCCAAAGGGAACAATGAAATAAGGGTTTTGCAAAAGTTGCTATGGTGAATAATAATCAAAATGTGCCATACTGACTCAGTTAGCTTTCTATTCAGTCAGAACCAGTCTGATCATTGCATATGCATTGCTTGTTAATGAGAAATTGAATCCGTTTGCTACTATCACTATTAGAAGTTTGGCATAACTGAAAATAATGATAGAACTATGAAACCATAGTTACAAGATTCTTACTTAATTTAAATATAATTAAATCTTATTTTCAAGTTCTAGAACATACTTCTATTTAAATTGTTAGGTTCTTCAGATGAAATAGTAAAATGTTGCTAAAATATTTATAAAATTCCTTTTATAGAGCTATCTTTGACACTTTTTATTTCTTATAAGTTTAATTTGCTATGCTATATTTCTCTTACAATTGTTACTTTACATCAGGGGTGTCAGACTGCCGGCCCGTGGGCTGGATGTGTCATGAGGAAAACGGACCCACCCCATTGCCGGCAATGGCAAAACCGTCCTGATACGTTGCATGATGTCATGTGACATCATGAGTTTGACATGTCTGCTTTACATAGTTTAATATATTTTATTTTGTGAAAAACTAGTCATAGTTGTTATTTGCTAAGTAACTGGGCTATTTGTTGTTATTTGCTAAGTAATTGGGCTATGTATATATGGCAATTTAACACCAATGATATTGAACTTTCATAGATTTAAAAAAATGTGTCATTTTTTTTTAAAGTTATATTAATCTTAGGAGAAAATGAATAACTTCAATAAGAAAGACAACACTTTTCTTTTCCTTTCCTTTCTCTTCTTCATTCATTCATTCATGAAAACTAGAAGAAACAGTGTAACAAAACAAAGAAGCATATAATAAATAAAAATGGAACTATAAACACAAAACAGTTCTTTTTGATATGAAAAAATATATGTTGGTAAATCTTCTGTTGACAGAGAAGGAAGGATATCATATTTAAGGAAGTGCTTTTAGTCTGTAATCTATTATCAGTTTATTTTCACATGTAACTTTTTAAACAATGCCAAAAATGTAGTTTATTGATTATTTATATTAATTCCCAGATGTTGCCCATTATTTATCAGCTTCCATTTTCTTCAATTTTCCAGTCACTATAAGATAGAATAGAATGAGGTAGGAGGAAAAAAAGAAGATCAATAAACTTTCAAGACTTGAGAATGGTGTCTTTCTTCTTAATCAGTCATGAAATTATCAAGAAGTATATGTATGGCCACAGACTGTCCATGAATATATGTTATGGGCAGGTGGTTTTATAATTATTGAAGGAACTCAAGGTATGTCATCAAATACTCATCCTTCCATTAGGCAAAAGAGAACACAAGTTTAATTGCCACAGAATACTAAAATTAAACCACCAAAGTGTTTTCTTCTGTTATAAATAGAATAGCAACTAATAGTGTTCAAGAGCAAGAGGAAACATCTGAATAACCCTGGGAACTCAGCTTTATTCATAAGTGCAAAAATAAAAGCAAATAAAAATCTCTCTAAAACTCTGTGTGTGTACAGGTACCTGCACAGACAGTATTTCTGTTGGAACTACCAATAAACATTCAAACATTCTAACAGATGTTTTAAAAAGAAAGATGTTTAGCTTCTGTTAACCTGCATTATAAAGCATCTTATTTGAAAGCTGCTTAGATCACTATTGTTAACATGATGTTGTTGACTTTTATAATATATAATAGATGATGAAATTAAGTGCAGTGACAAAAGACAGATTATGGACAGTGATACAGGTGTTTGATAATTTATTCAAATTGCACTGGCTATTCACAGCTAAAATTTGAATTCAGATACTTCCTCAATTAAGAATACTTTATAAGCTGCTTTATAAAGAAAAAAGAATATACAAGGAATAATAAAGAACAAACAATGGGCAGGCTGTCCCAGTAATTATAGGTGTTTGTGTTCCAATAAAATAGCATGGGAGAACAATGAGGTATAGTATAAGTTGATGTGTTTCAACTGTGTTTGATTGCTATTTTGTTGCTATTTTGTTTTTTTTAATGTAATTCTGTTTTTATTGTTGTATGCTGACCAAAGATGCATTTTTGTGAATAGGATGGACATATAAATCCTATACATAGGTAAAACAATATTTTCTAAGTACAATCATTTATGACCACTTATTTATTTTGCTGCTGCTGCTGCTTAATTATTATCAGCATGATCCTTTGCAGTGTCATTGTTCCTTGAAAATATTCGAGGTATGATATGCTAGCTTTCTCTCTATTAAAGTAGAGAAATTCCTTAAACCAACACCCCTTTGTTCTTCAAAAAATTTGGTGAGAATAATTATGTCTATACAGTTACATTTTTCCTGAAAGACAAGATAATTCCGAGAGGAACTGTTAACAAATCCAATAGTGTTTAATAAAAGTATGAGGCACTGTCAAACCAGAAACTAAAACAAAGGATAAATAAAGATTTTAATGCCACTGAAGACCGGCTGAAAAACAATTACCTGTATGAACAGACAGTAGACTTATTTAAATATATATTTGGTACCGTCAAAGAAACATTTTGTATGTACTAGAAAAGTGAGGCTATCATTTATAGGAAGATGTTCCCTGACTTTTGAAAAATAGACGGGACAAGCAGTGTAACAGCAAGTGGGAAAGGAGCAAGTAGGATCTATGGTGTGTACATGCACAAGTGCCAGATTTATACAAATTATACATATTATATTACGCCTCCATCAGTTTATTTGATAGCCTTTCTTTAAATAATTCATGGAGAGAACTGATCACTTCATAATGCCACAAACTCACAGCAGGCAAAACTAATTTTACACAATATGAAAACAGATTTTATTTATTTAAGAGTAATATTTAAAAACAACAACTTTTTTGACACCAGCTGCTGAGAAATAAATAGAATATTTTATGACAAAAAATCTAAATGTGTTAAAAGCTGTTCGGAACAGACTGATGGTTTTCAATTGACAGATATATTTTAAAAAATCCAAAATTGGTCAGTAAAAAGTTAACTCCTAAGAGTATGATTAACAGGAATATTTTTAATAGTACTACACCCTGAAGATTTTTTTCCTAAGAAATATGGTACATGCAGGTAGTAAGTTGTATGTATAGAGGGAGGAAAATATTTTCCTACTTTACAACTTAAAATGTTATTGTGTCTCTTTTCTCAAATCACAATTAGATTCAGCATTCTTAAAGTGATTTTAAAGTACTTTCAAGAACAAAAAATATTTTAAAAATGTTTAAATTTAATACAATGCTTTGCCTTGTCTTGGGAAGCAGCATTACGATAGCATTTATCTTAATATCCTTACAGGGTTTCAGTCTAGTAGAATATTTATAGAAGGCAATGTACAAACCATATTTGAAATCTCACTTTTCAATAGATGGACACAGTGAAATATAATGTAAAGGACATCTCATTGTTAAGAGACTTTAGTTTCATTTTGTTTAGCATTACATTACCAATTTACAATGATACAGGAAAGTTACCGTAAATGTATGTGTAAAAGTTGTATGAATCAGCAGACACAGTATTTACATGCTTATAACTGCCATCTGTTTTAAAATGTATAAATGGGAATTTTAAATTTAACATTAATCCTCTTTTTTAAAGAAGGTTGTATTCTAACCACAGCAATCTAGTCATGCGAAACTCAGCATTAAGGCACGGCCCTGATAACATATTTGGTATGCTTTACAATTTGTATATCTAAATGGAAGAAAGTATTTCCATGTATACATGTTTTGGCTCTACACAAGCAGAACGGAACGACAGATAACGGATCTTTGTGCTTATTGCAGGACATTATAAAGTCTGTTCATTATACAGGTTCATACTATATTGCTAATGATCTAATGATCTGGGACTTACTTCCAGATTCCTATACATGTTCATTTAATAACTTTTGAACTGTCTTGTGAAACACTCCAATAAACACGACATCATTATTTTTTGTTTTATGATTTAATATATACAAATACCAATTCTACACATGTTTATTTTACATTCAGAAACATTACATCAGTGATTTTTGTACCCCTTTATATACCCCTTTAAAAATGTGGTAATGGAAAGAATTGTGAAAGTTGCAATTATGTGATGATTAATAATCATTAATAATAATCATAGTTAATAATTAATAATCATAGTTATAATTACATGATTATAACTATGAAATTTAGTTGTACTTCACTTGATTCCCTGATCAGTAAATAGGACAAAGAGATTATTTTGTTATGCTTTGCCTTCTGTTTATCTCTGAACTCTGTTATCATGTTTCTTTAAATGAGGCACATCTATAGCTGCTTTTTGACATTGGTAAAGATTTAAAAATTGCTGTGTCTAGTCGTGACCGATGCAAGTGGGCGGTGCTTATCTCCGATTCTCAGTCAAGGAAGCCTGCATTGTCTGACAGACATTTTCATTATCATGTGGCCAGCATGAAAATAGGGAAAGCAATAAAAAGTGGGGGGGGGGAAAGTCGAAGCAGTTCCTCTACTTCAGGGGTGTCAAACTGCTGGCCTGCAGGCCGGATGGATCATAGTGAAACTGCGCCCACCCCATTGCCAGCAATGGCAGAAAAGTTGTGATACGTTGCGACATGTGACGTGACATTGCGAGTTTGACACCCTTATTCTACTTGCATTTGTATGCTTTCAAATTGCTAGGGTGGCAGGAGCTGAGGCGAGTAACAGGATCTCACCCCATCACATGGCATTCAGGTCTCAAACCCGAGCTGTTGGCTTTCCAGTTAACAAGCTCAGTATCTTAACTGCTGAATCATTGCATCCCCTGATATGGGTAGATTTATGTCTAAAATACATTTTGTTCTGTATGGTTATAGTTAAATCACTTCAATGTCCTAGAAATCCCGTCTCTAGAAAGGTTGAGATCAGCAGTTGCAGGCAATTTTGCAAAGCATATTCAGGGTAGAACCAAAAACTTTCAGAACAACAACAAAACTCTGTTTCACCAAAGCTCTATTATAACTCCCCTACATTCCACAATTCTCACATAATCAAAACCTGCTGAGTTGATCACTTATAATTTTGCATTGGTAATTGAACCAATTTTTAAACCATAAGAAAATTTGCAGACTTACATATATTATTTTTTTGACATAATTCTATAATATACAAAAGTTTGTGATGATGTATGTACTCTAGATGCATTCGTCTCTGAAATTCCCCAGCATATTATTTTTAAAAACAAAAAAATCTTATTTTCTTATTTCATGCAATTTATTTTATTGATTTTGTATATATTTGTAAATAAATGCTGCCTTGTATTTAACTTCTAAGTTTGGAACGATAGGCACTAATAGACTCAATTGCTTCTATTGTGTACTGTTCAGTCCACTTCAGTGGATCATTGTATTTCCTTTTTTTTATTCCTGCTTGCAACTCAGAGAAATAGCAATTGCTTGAGTTATAATTACATTTGCCTTCAGGCAAACCATAAATGTTTCCAGGCAATTTGCTGTGAAATTTGACAGCACTTTTGATTGTCCTTATTTGTACCAATATTAAAGTAATGTTTTCCCCTTTAGCTGATAGCATCCAATGCAACTGCTAGGTATATATTATCCATTTGCTTTGCCAGCCATTACTTTGAAAGTAAAATCAAGTAACAGGTAGTACATGGAATCAAGGATAGTGTCTGTTCATTATTTAAAGTTGTTTCTAAACCACTTTTGGCTCCTTCAGCCCCAAGGTAGCCTCCTCTTCCCCATTCTGTTGTTATCTCACTAAAAAGCTATATGCAACAGGGTAAGTACATTATTTCTCTAGCTCTCTACCTATTTCTGCTATATCAGAAATGTAGTAATTGCTATTGCAGAAATGTAGCAATTTCGCAACAATAACACTGCAGTCTAACCAGTATTTGGTACCTTAAGGAGAAGAGAGGAGCAGGTCATTTTAAATAAAATGCCGTATTTGACTTACTTTTAACATTTCTATTTGCTATTTCCCTCAACATTACTCAGTTCAGATTACAATGTAATGGAATGTGGAGAAATGAGGGACATAGTCCTGCAGCCAGATCCAAGGTGTTCTTTGATTAGCAGATGTTTTTCTCACTGACATTCAGTCTATTTATTTATTTTCTGTGCTGTCAGTAAATCACAACATAGTCAATGGTGGGATTCAGCCGGTTCGTACCACTTCGGCAGAACCAGTAGCTAATTTTTTGTTGCCCAGGCCCAGAATGGACTACTGGAAGCAGCATCCACACAGAGAACCAATTGTTCACATATTTGAATCCCACCACTGAACAAAGTGAATAGGGGGACCATAACAATGAGAAACAGGAGCTAAAATGTGCATGCTACATAGAATTTTAAATTTTCAAAAAGGAAAGGTCCCTAAAAATAATAGTAAGTTGGTGCAGTTATAAAGCAAATCATCAAGATGCATTTTTAGATCCATTTTTACAATGGTCTTTAGGCGAATTTACTTGTCGTTAAGCAAATCTAGTTTCTTTCTTTGACTTCACTTGTCACAAACTAGCTGGGAAGATCACAAATCATGATTACATGATCACTGTTATAAATGCAAACGTGTTGCCAAATGCCTCAATTAGGACGATGTGACAATGGGGGTGGTGTGACAATTGTAACTTGAGAATAGGTTGTAAATTATTTTTCCCAAGACTGTCAAAACTTCAAAACTTTGTTCAAAAAATGATTATAAGGGCAGGAATATCTGTATTGTGATACTTCTATGTAATTCAATTGATGTCATTTGGTCTTAAAACTTTATTCTGAGTTCTTGATATATAGTTCCATGAGAAGAAAATATATGTAGTATTCTGCGTATATGCAATGATACTGCATTGATCATGCATTGATACCTAACACTGATGATATATTACCTAGTTGGGTAATGAAATGTTTGCAAGTAAACAAGCAGAGAAAGCACAAAAGATTCCACAGTCTTTATATAGAGAAGCAAGACAAATTTTACAACAATAACACTGCTGTCTAACCAGTATGCATGAGCTATGGTTCTAGATACATTCTAGTTATGCAATTTGTGGGCCAAATTCTTATAAACTTGCATTTCCAAAACATGTAATGGCTCTGGTAACAATTTTAATAATAAATCAAAATACAGGATATGCATTTGTGGAAAAAAAATCAGTTTGCTATGTTCATCTTAGAGTAGTAGAAACTTGGTAACTGGAAATATCAATAACTTATTCTCCCAATGTGCTAGGTATTAGATAACTTTACAAATATCCATGTGTCCTGTAAATACAATAGTCATATTTCTAACAGTCCAGGTGGGTTGTAAAAGTTGTTATTCCAAGTTAGCAAAATTCCAAGTAAAAAAAATGTAACATTCAAATAAAAACCTGGCCTGTAAAATGGATTTATCTACATCAGTAACAGATGTATCTTTGCTTGAAACAAACAAAATGATACAAAAATTGCACCTAGTTGGGAGGTAAAGAGAGATCCAATATATTTGAAAATGTTATCTGTAAATTCAGATTGTCTGTCTTTGAAAAACTGACTCATTGTATTATATTTATATTATAAGAACATAGCTGAAAGGAATTTAAACAGATTGCAAATAGCCAGATGAACAATGTTTATAAGTAATTCTATATAACAGGGCTCCCAACCCCCAGGCCATGGCCCAGTACCAGGCAGTGAGTTGTTCAAAACCAGGCCGCCTAAAGTGGTAGGCAAGCACGCACACATGCATTCTCCCTTGTGTAAGCAGCAAGAACGCGTGCATGCATGCTCCATTTGCATGAGTGGTGGGTGCGCATGCCTACCAATCGGGTCAATGGAGCTATGCACAGACGTGCATTTCCCCGCCGCTCACATGAAACCAGCCCCTCTCCCCCACCCACACCGGTCCGCAAAGCCAGAAACGTTGGGGAACTCTGTTATATGAGACCAAGCGGAATAAGTATGTAATATCTTCTCAGAGGTAAAACCTAGTGAATTCATTGGAAGAGATGAGAAAAGACAGGGTGGTCAACCTTTTAGCCTTCCAGAAGGCCATCAAGAGCTGGTTTTTTACCCAGGTATTAGGCTAGAGTGAGGATCTTTGGGTTGTGGGACATCCCAATATTATATTGCTGCCACTTACTAATACTATTTTAAAATTTCATTCCACTTGGTATTTTCCTAATACATAATATTTTTAAATAAATGGTAAATCATTCAGCTATCAGTGAAAATTACAATCATCTAGATTTTCATTAAAAATCCAAAACCTTAAGATAGTTGTAATGAAGGATATATTTGACTCACTGTACATAAGCCAAGCAGTTTGTTGCTATGTTAGTATTTTAATTGTTTATTTCTTCTCCCTAAATGTAATATTTTGTAGGCTACCCTTGTTGTTTCTGATTTATTTCATTCACTTGGTATTGAGTAATGCAAAGTATGAGAATAAACTAAAAAAAACATTTAACTGCACATGGGTTCTTAGTTTTAGAACATGAGTGTTAACGTTGCAATTCATTTTTAGATGAAAAGTTCGTATGCAAAATCAAAAAGATTTATTTTCTTATGTAGATGAAAGTCTGCTAAATGCTAAAAAGCTAAAAACTGTATACTTTCCACTTTAATGAAATGCTGTCCTAAGCAAAAGCTAATGGAAATAAAACTTGAATAGAGTAAAGACTTTGTTAGAAGAAAGTGTGAACAAGAAATTGAAATGATCATTTTTTAATCTCTGGAATCAATTATTTTCCTCTTCCTAATTTTAATTTTACTTGATTATTAAGCTTACAGGATAAATCCACTGTAAGATGGAGAGTAAAGTTAAATGAACTATCCCATCATTTTTGCAACTTTTCTCTTAATAAGTGGAGTTTAAGATGGACGAGGGGGGACATGATAGCAGTCTTCCAATATCTCAGGGGCTGCCACAAAGAAGAGGGAGTCAAGTTATTCTCCAAAGTGCCTGAAGGCAGGACAAGAAGCAACGGATGGAAACTAATCAAGGAGAGAAGCAACCTAGAACTAAGGAGAAATTTCCTGAAAGTTAGAACAATTAAGCAGTGGAACAACCTGCCACCAGAAGCAGTGAATGCTCCAACACTGGAAGTTTTTAATAAGAGACTGGACAGCCATTTGTCTGAAATGGTATGGGGTTTCCTGCCTGAGCAGGGGGTTGGACTAGATGACCTCCAAGGTCCCTTCCAACTTGTTGTTGTTGTTGTTGCTGTTGCTGCTGCTGCTTATAAGGGTAGTCAGCAGTTTTAGAAGAAGAAAAAGCATTGACTCCTTTAGAAAAGAAACATTTTCAGAATTGTTTTTTATTTTATTATTTTATCCCATAAATTTGTTAATTAAAATTGACAGTGTACTATCTAGTTTTTTAAGTTTTATGTTATACTTTTTGGGGCACTATGATATTTATAAACTATGATATTTATAAACTAATGCACGAATTTATCTATCTATCAATCTATCTTATCTATCCTTTATAAAACAAGATTAAATAAAAAGTTATTAAATTGAACTCTCTTAAAATTCCAACTATCTCGGTCAAACGGTATTGGGATTATGATTTAATTTAGAGTATTGTATGAGAGGTAAAGCAACAAATGTTTGTCTAACAGTTTATGTAGCATACTCTCTTAAATTGCTGTCACTTTAAGAGAAACAGTTTTAGCATATTGCTTTTCTAATGTACTCTTGTATAAACACTACACTGGAACATTTCATTAGCATTTAGAGAACAATAAAGAAACACAGTTTAATAGGGTAATATGTTTTAGTGGCCTTAGCAGAACCCTACTTAACACAGTGGGATTTTCTACAGCACAGAGACATAGGAAACTGTTCTGTATACATTTACTGTGTGGGACTTCCTCCTTCTAGGGAGCATGTGGTTTAAAGCAAAGGAAAATAACTTTCCTCCTGCAGTTTACCAATGAAAGAAGTATTTTAAAATACAGTGTTTGAGAGTGAGATCTAAAGTTGTCTCTGGCAGAATTATAGAACTCTGTTATAAATGTAAAGATGCTTTCATTATTAAGAAAAGAAACAAAATTATTTTATGCATTTTGATTTTATACCAAAGTATAAATTGGGAAAGGAGTCCGGCAAGGCTGTATACTGTCGCCTTGCCTATTTAACTTATATGCAGAGCACATCATGAGAAAGGCAGGGCTAGATGAATCAAAAGTTGGAATTAAGATTGCTGGAAGAAATATCAACAACCTAAGATATGCAGATGATACCACTCTAATGGCAGAAAGTGAAGAGGAACTGAAGAGTCTCTTGTTGCGAGTGAAGAAGGAGAGTGCAAAACTTGGGTTGAAACTAAACATTAAGAAAACCAAGATCATGGCATCCGGCCCTCTCAATTCCTGGCAAATAGATGGGGAAGAAATGGAGGTAGTGACAGATTTTATTTTCCTGGGCTCCAAGATCACTGCAGATGGGGACTGTAGTCAAGAAATTAAAAGACGCTTGCTCCTCGGGAGGAAAGCCATGGCAAATCTAGACAGCACACTAAAAAGCAGAGACATCACCCTGTCAACAAAAGTGCGTATAGTCAAGGCTATGGTCTTCCCAGTTGCAATGTATGGCAGTGAAAGTTGGACCATAAGAAAGGCTGAGCGCAAAAGAATTGAGGCCTTTGAACTCTGGTGCTGGAGAAGACTCCTGCGAGTTCCTTGGACTGCAAGGCGATCAAACCAGTCAGTCCTAGAGGAGATCAACCCTGACTGCTCTTTAGAAGGCCAGATCCTGAAGCTAAAACTCAAATACTTTGGCCACCTAATGAGAAGGAAGGACTCACTGGAGAAGAGCCTAATGCTGGGAAAGATTGAGGGCAATAGAAGAAGGGGACGACAGAGAATGAGGTGGCTGGATGGAGTCACTGAAGCAGTAGGCGTGAGCTTAAATGGACTCCAGAAGATGGCAGAGGACAGGAAAGCCTGGAGGAACATTGTCCATAGGGTCGCGATGGGTCGGACACGACTTCGCAACTAACAACAACAACATTATGGTGACCATTAAAGGAATCTATATTTAAAGATTTTGGTGTCCAGAGGATATGTCTGTGGTATATATACATTCACTTGAATATTGCAAACAACAAATATTGCCTAATTACATGAAATGTGAAAAATGTAGTGAATTTTGTCATAGTGTACTAAAATATATTTCATATCCTGGTTAGGTACACAATTCACATTGTGTCCTTAAGTGTGAATATTAAAGTAGAGTGAAGAGAGATAAAGGAGGTCATATTTACTTAGGGCATGAACCATGACTTTTGGCTTTCTAATCTGGTAAGGTAAGATTTTTTTTGTATAATTAAGCAGTATGAGCTTTCAAAGCATGTGCAAAGTGTAGAAGATTTATGAAGCATGGGCATCTTTTCATTCATTCCAACAAAAAAGTGGCTTCAGTTTCTAACACATCTAATTTTTAAGCTTAAAGAAACTTTTTCCAAACTCTAGTTTGATGAATGTCCCAATATTTTAACCTTTATTATTTATTTTCTTTGGGATGTAAAGATGTGTTAAAATTTGGAATGACACTTAATATTTAAAAAAACTTCACAATTTGCAAAATTCTTCCCTAGACTTTAAAATTCTGCTTGTTTTTTCTCCATGAAGACTCAAAATTATAAAAACCTAATCATATACATTTTCATGCATTTTAATTATTAAATGTTTACCCTGTAAAAATGAAACTTTTTGACATATGGCAATGAGACATTACATGGGAAATTTCAAAATATGAGGGCAGCTTGCTATGTCATGGAGAGCTATTGCTGAAATAACAGAAGCTAGACATGGAAATCAAGCCATGTCTAAATGATTGAAGAAAGTCCCTAAGCTCTAGCTAAGAAATTAATCTCTTAAGCTTTTAAATAAAAAAATACATAATGATCACCATAAAAATGTATATTGTGTAAAAATAAAGAAATTCTGAAGTTCGTTCGTAAATTCTAAAAACCCATAAAGGGGGATGATAGAATGTGACATTTGTATCTCTCTGTTCTCTTATTTTATTTATATGATTATGTGCCTAAACAAAGTTAAGGCTGCTTCCTGGAATGGAAATGTATTATAAGAATTTTCATATATCCAAAAAACCTTTAAATATTAATTTCATTATATCAGTAAAGGAAAAAGTAGTAGTATGGTTCTATTCTAATTAATATTTTTCCTTAGAGAAAATTCCAAATAAACTAGACAAAGTGGCCAGCATAAATGTTGCAGTATAAATGTTACTTATTTATTCGTCTGTATTATAGTCAATTGTGCTACAGAATATTAAGAAATGTTAAATGAATTTTCATTTTCTGAAAGGACATTTTAGAGAAGAAACAATTCAAGATATTTTAACCTAATTCAGTGCTAAAATGTAACAAAAAGCAGATGTTGCATAAGAAGCTAAGGTGTATCCTGAAGAAGCAGTGATTTTATCTTTTACTTTTTTATATCTTTCATGCAGTATTTTAGGTTATAAAACCCCTTAGTTTGAACTGTTTTCCAGTTTTCACTGATGAAAATAAAGAACTTTCATTGCTTTAATGCTGATTTCCAATTTCATTTTTCCTCAGTTTTCAACTAATATAATTCATGTTCTTTCTGTCAGATCCTTTTTTTTCTATATTGTATTCAGTGCACATTTCCTTGGTTGAACCAGTGTGAAAGGCATTGCCAAAATCCAAACAATTTATATCCAGCACATTTCCTTCATCCACCCAGTTTCCTACTGAAGAATGATAGTTACAGAAATACTTATTTATATTGGAACAGAATGTATGTTAAAAGAATTGTAGCCCCTGTTTATTAACTCATATTTCTTCTTGGTAGTAATTTGAAGCATGGGAGACAATATCATTCTATATAAAAAGTGAGGTTGTAAAAATCAGGACATTTGCAACCTTTGACAAATTGGAGAGAGTAACATGTTATGAAGACATGAAGAATATACGCAAATTTGCAATGAACTGAAGGCTCAGACTCAGAGCTTAAAAGAATTTATATCTTTAGTAAAAAAAATATATTTCTGCAAGACCTCTCAAAAGCTGCATGCTGTCAACTGTTCCTGTTCTTTAGGAACATAAACAGGATCTAGGGACAGCTTGTGCAAGAAAACAGTTGGAATACTGGAATACTATAGTTTTTCTGTAGCCAGCTTATTTTTCGTCATCACTTTGTGTACGAGGGAAGTGTCAAGAGGTATTATGAAAAATTCTTAGCCCATTTAATCAGCAGTTATAAGAATAATTCAGTATATTTTAAAATTCCAGCCTTTAAAATGCTGACAGTGCTTCAATAGCTGGACTCTTCAGAAAATTCTTTTAAAAAAAAAAGAGTAGTTAAAATAGACAATCCTTATGGTAACAAAACTGTATATGCTACACAGCCTTCATTTATTTTACATTTATTTTATATTTGTATCCTAATTCTGTTCCTCTACTTTTTTTTTACTTATTGCTTAAATACCTAATTGATAATTTTTTGGAGTTCAAAGTATGATAATGTGTGATAACAAAAGGTGGGAATGGGGCTGTGTTTTGGGAAACTGGTCTATGAGTTAGTTACACCCACACCCACTCCCACACCCACACATACACATACACATACATATACATATACACACACACACAGAGAGAAAAACACACACACACACACACACATATATATTCATAGATTTTCACGGGTACAGGTATGTAGGTCTTGGCGTATTCGGGTCTTTTCTCGTGTAAGATTGATAGTGTCTTGGCAACGTTTCGACGAGGTCCCACTTGTCATCTTCAGGCTGGTGTCTTCGGCTTCGTGCTTGTGCGAGCAAAGCGTGATTGCAGCTGCCGTCTATCTATAAATATTGGTGGGGGTGTGTGGGTTGCTGGCTTTGTTGCTGTAAGCGGGTTGGTTGGCTGTGTTGTTACATGTTGATTGGTTGATGGGGTTATTGTTTGTGGATAAGTTGGCTGTTTTGTAACATCCTGTGTGGCTGAGGTGTTGGCTGTGTGCCCATTAGTCTTTTGTGTTGTAACAACCTGGATAATGGGCTGCGTGACAGCTCAGGAAGACCTGAATACGCCAAGACCTACATACCTATACCCGTGAAAATCTACGTAAACACACACAGAGACACACACACGTGTGTGTGTGTGTGTTTGAATTTCTTTTTGCTGAGAAAGGCTAGGATAGCTGTTTCAGTAGTGACTTGAGCCCTGCTTAACGCTCCTAGGTTGGAGCTGCAAGGCAAAAGAAATCATAATAATAGAACTGCAATATAGCAAGTTCAAAAACCCAAGATGCATTGATCAAACCGGTCTGATCTTACATACACATCTTACACACATACACATACACACACACGTGTGTGTGTATGTGTGTAAGATGTGTATGTATGTATGTAAGATCAGACCGGTTTTTATATATATATATATATATATATATATATATATATATATATATATATATATATATATATATATATATATATATATATATATATATATATATATAACATTACTATGGAATTATCTTTGTTGTAGGTATTAATTGAATATTAATAAATATAAGTAAAATATAAAACATTTTTGTAAATATAAAATATTAAATGGAATATTTATAAAGATTAAAGATGGAATAGGCATGTGCAAATGCACATGGTTGCCATTTGTTGATTAACATAGTTTCCATTTGTTGATTTGTTGATATAAAAGAATAATACTGGTGTTAATTTTGAAAAATACGGAAGTATCATAATTTACTGAATCAGTTGCATAAGTCAGTACAGCTATTCTTACCAAAGTATCCTTTCTTCTGGGGATAGCATTAGTATTCACTAACTTGACCTTTTATTATAATTAATGCCTTTATAATAGTTACCTCAGTTTGAATGAGAACAGTACCCATCTTACTCATTTTTATATATTTTATTGCTATCATTAGAAGAGTTCTCATGAAAAATCTCCTATTATTAAAAAAATCTTATTATTAAGAAGAGCTGACTTTAGTGTTGACATCATGTGAATATTTTAACAAGGTACGGAATGCATGTAGAGCTTTTACCAACTTACCAGAAGTGGCCGTGGGAGATTTTGGTATTTACTTTGTATAATCAAAAACTCTAATAGAAGTTACTGTTGCATCTGTGTAGGTGTTTGGGTGAGCATATCTGCTTCCCACTGATGTTGTGGCTATGTGTGAATGTTTGTATGAGTACATTAGGCAACACATATGCTGTGTTTTAGGTCATGTGAGCAGGAGGGAGAAGGAAAGTGGGCTTAGACAGGAGAAATCAACAGCATTCTGAATCAGTACCATTACATTTTATCTTGGGAATCCATTTGTGATATTTTTCTTTATTGTTTTTTCTGAAGGTCTCAGCATTATCCAGCCCATTTTTATATTGTATCTTTCTTTTGCTAACTTTCCCCTGTATCATCAAAATGTTCACCTTTCAGAATGATTCTGTTGATGGCAGACAGAATCTTAATTCCCTGTTGATAAAATATCAGTATCTTAATAAAGAAACAACTGTATAATTTGTACCCCATTTTTCTGTTGACATTTGCTGTTATAAGTTTGTATATCATTTTAACCTTTATGCTTTTCCTCTTTTAGAATTTTAGATGATCTGAATTTGAAGGGATTGTCTTGAATAAGGGGGAAAAGCTGCAAAATTAATCAAGGGCAAGCTTCAAAGAACTTTAGAAATACTTTATGAATGATCAGCCCATATGCAAAAAAGTATTTATTCAGTTTATATCTTGCTTTTTCCACTGTGCCTAAGTATAAGGAAATTACAATATCTAATTAAAATTTAGAGACATTTGGATCCTATATGTTAAAAGTTAAATTTAACTGATCATTTTTTTACTCTTTTTTAACAGTATTTTTTTTTCTTTTTTTTCTTGTTAGGGTTGAATGCTTTTGCTTGTTTGTTTTACTGTTTTATATTTTATTTTCTATGATAAAAATAATATTAAAGAGAAAATTTAGAGACAAATCAGTTTAAAGCATACAAATATTATAAATAAATAAATAAACTGTACCCACAAGTTCAAACTACTTTAGAAACCTGATTAACTGGCATGTTCATCATGCCAGTTAATCATTAACAAGCTTTCTTCTTTAATAAAACAGTATCAAAAAAAGGAGCTAACCTGGGCTTCTAGTGAAACCTGGTTGTTAAATACATGCGCCCTTGTCTCTGGTCAATCATCTGATTACAGTATTCTAGAAAAGCAAAAAAAGTGGTCCCACTTAGAATGCATTATACAGTAGTAAGTTCAAGAAGCAGTTGACTAAGGCATTTGTTATTGACTGTAACTATCCCAGTTGTGCAATTCTAGTCCTGTCCATTACTAAACCTTCAGCAGTATATTCAACAATGACTACATCTTTAAGAGGGGTGTAACCCCTGCCAAAATGTTTGAATTCATATCCCTCTGTTAAATTTTAGTCTGTGTGCTCCAGCTATATCATTACTCAAATTAGATACTTTTTAGAATTTAAAAAATTCCTTTGATTTCAGGAGAGATTAGATTGTTCGGCATGGAAAGCAAACCTCAAATGTCTCTCTTCAATTTGAAGTACATATTAAGTGTTCATTTGACTCAGAACAGTTCTTTAGCTTACTATAGTAATGCAGTTGAGCTGAAGATAAAACTTTGGAAGGGACTAATGTATTTGTATTTGTGGGTGTGTGTAAGGTACATATATATAGTGCACAAATTCCAAATATGTATAAAACTGATCTATAAATTTATAGCATCTATAACTAGATAGGAATAATGAAATATGAAATTCATGGCTTATTTAGTTTTATTATCTCTGGCAAAATACAAACAAAAATTCTATACTTTTTGAATTCTTTAACTTACGTAAGCTCACTGAAATAATGCAAAATATAAAAAAAAAACTTTGCGGTGGTATTTACAGATTGTCTATTATCAGTTACCTTTACACAAAATTGTAGATGGCAGAGTGGATTTTAAGAACTAAATCAACATGCACATGATTGAATCACAGTTTCAAAGTTAAAATTTTGTGCTATCTAAGATTCATGTGATGTTAGATATATTGTTTCATAAGAGCTATCTTTATGTGTAGAGAAATTGATTATTAAATGGGTGTATATTGTAATATCCTACCAAAATCTTTTTTTTCTTACCAAAATAAATGCTCTTGTGAGATTTCATTGTCTGCTGTCTCTACTTATTCCAACATTTCTTTGACTATATGAACTGACTGTACATGCCTTAACCTGATTTAGAAGGGGAGCTTTGTGTTTTAATATTTGTAAATAACTAGTATCACATTTTGTTGAGTTGTCTGTAGTAAAAATTAAACAGGACATGCTATCATTTTGTTTTTGATGACATATTTTTATTTTTGCTTTTTGTTCTTCCTTTTCTGTTTTATACCATTGTATTTGTAAAACTATGCAGCACTATTCCCAAAATAGCACAACAACCCTGAAACTTTGGCACCACTATTTCACCAGTGTATTGTATATTTCATTTTTTTAAAAAAACCATGATATTTTAATCCTGTAGTTATATAAGCACAACATGTACTCTCAAACTATAAGAGGTTATTGCTTATTCCTTTGCTTTCTTAACATAGATCTTACATAATTTTGTCTGAGAAAAGAGATTTTTAAACAGTTGTTCTGAATAAAATTGTATGGTACATTTTGTTTTTCAATTCTGTGCAAGTATTTGCAGTTAAATATACTATAATTTAAACAATGTGAATGCAATCTGCCTTAGGAGCCCTGACGACGACAGAAATGCATCAATAAACTGTGAAGATTTCCCATTTAGTGCATACATCTGTATCAAAGTGCTGTTCCTTTTTCATTTCAGTTTTGTCCTAAAATTTCTTGTGTGTTTGTGTGTGTGTGTGTGTGTTGCTCATTTCTCACACAATCATGCATATGTAAATTCATCTTTTTTAAAAAACAAATTATAATGCCTATTCTTTTAATAAGTTAGCTGTTGATATAAAGATTCGGGAAATGTTCCCCTCTGCCCCCCTTCTTTCAGAATGCTATTTGCGAACCTTTATTTCAGAGCTATATTTTTTCTACTCTGAAGTGTCTTCTTTATTTCTTTCTTCATTACAAACTACTCTGAAAGAGCTTTTCTAACTAAAAAAAAGAGCTATGCTTGACTGATAATGCATTGCTTTGGATGGTGAAACATTATGAAAGTTTAATTTTTAATTAAATCTGAAATAGCAATTATTACTGAAAGAGATTTTAACCTGTTTCTTTTCAGAGTGCCTGAAGTTACATTTTAGATGCTGAAATCACTGCACCTTAAAAACAAAAAAAAAAGGTTGAATTGAATTGCATTCCTGTAAGTAAAAGATTTTCTAATACTTTTTGTCAAACACACATTAGCAGAATATGTGGATCTAGGAATATACACGGACAAACGTGCACATATCAATGCATAACAGCAGTTCATGTTATACTTTATTATTTTTGATAGTACTTATTATAGACCCTATATATTTTGTTTGTGCTTTCTGATTTATATATAATTATGAATGTTATAAAGCTTCATCTCCATTTGTATAAATTTGAGAATCGGAAAGAGTTTCTTGGGAAGCCACAGGAAGATTCAGATATATCAAATAAAAGAAGATGCATAATTCCTTGGGTGTTAGTTTTGGATATCTGAACTATTGCACACCATAATCAAAATAGTACAGTTTATTTCTTTCGAAAGTATTTCCAGAATCAAAGAGAGGTGGACATTAAGTTGCAGTGTATACTTTTAGTTTCTTGTTAGAACTCTTTCACTCCACTAAGTGAATCCATGTGCAGAATGATGCTCATAAGGTTTAATATGAGGAATCAATTTTCACTGTCAGTGTTATTAAATAGTAACCTTTGCAGATTTGTTTATAGTTAGCCAAAATTTTTCTAATGGATTCCAAACTATGTTTTACATTTCTTGCTAAAAATGCAAATTAGTATACAATTTTTCCTTCTTTTGCCGTTTTTAATTGGGAAAATATATTTATCAGGAATTGCAGAACTATCACAGTGATTTTAGAACTGTTTCTTTTTATACATATTACTATATCTTAATCCTTTCACTCTTGACTGACACAGGAGTAGCAGACTTATGCATGATGCTATTTGGTTTCATTTCCTTAAAATGCTGGTTTCTTTTCTTTCTCATTTACCTTTGTATATGTCAACATTCATTATCTTACTGTGCTTTCATAATTATTCCAATTGCAATGTACAAAAATGCAATTTTTTTCTTCTCTGTCTCTGAATTTGTGTTCTGTCATTTTCCAGTACATGACTTCAGCTCATCCATCCCTTCACACAATGCATGACTATCCCTTATTCTTGTATCTTTGTCTTAGCACCTTTTTTCTTATCAGCAGTTTCCATATAATCTTGCTATGCTTTGTCACATTTCTTGACTTTATATTCAGCAACTGGTTTTCTTGTTGAAGAAGGGATAGAATATGGTTAATCAATTTTTAATAAGTACTTTAATCTACCTGCTTCTTCTGAACTAGCAAGAATGCTAATAGTAGTAGTATTAATATGGTTTTTATGTTGTTTTAATTCTTGAGAGGGAGCCACCCAGAGTTTGGTATAAGATGGGTGGCTATGTAAAACTTTAAATGTTATTTCTGATATTACGGGACAAAAGCCTTCTTTACTTTATAGGATTGGTTTAAAATTGGAATGACAATACTAAGGTATTATATTTAACTCTATTCTCCTTGCTTTATTAATCTCCGGTTCCTTTTTTGAACTCATGAATCTACCTTTAACTAATCTCATACTTACCTTTCTTAATGTCTTCCCAATTTGTTGATTGTTTTGCAACATAGCAATCGATAACCCTTACTTATCTGAAAATAAACTGAAATGTTCATTCCAGGCTACTCAGCCTGGTTGGTTTTTACAGGTACTTATCATTTTTTGTAAAAATATATAAAACTGATTTTACTGTATCAGAGTTCATCTAACTAAGGAGCAAGCAAGTTAATTTTGGGCTGAATATGGCTTCC
Source organism: Vipera berus (assembly GCF_964194415.1). Lineage (NCBI taxonomy): Eukaryota > Metazoa > Chordata > Lepidosauria > Squamata > Viperidae > Vipera > Vipera berus. The sequence continues at coordinate 30,687,340 of NC_138206.1, forward strand.
TATATTAGCCTCTATCCAAGTATCCAGTAGCTTCCCAATCTGTAAAATAGAGTTCATCATGTGTTGCAATGATTTTAGTACTTAAACTTCTAAACGGTCCAGACAGTTTCTTCATTTTGACCTTTTTTATAGCTTCATAGACTTCCCTTATTGTTAAAGGTTCATTCCTTTTTTTTCTGATTTTCTGTGATCTTGTGTAAATTTTGCTTATTTAAATTGGGAAATTCCCTTCCTTCCTTCCTTCCTTCCTTCCTTCCTTCCTTCCTTCCTTCCTTCCTTCCTTCCTTCCTTCCTTCCTTCCTTCCTTCCTTCCTTCCTTATTTTCTACATATAACTCAAATTGAACATATCCACCCCCTTTCTCCTCTTATTTTCTCAACAATAACCCTGTGAGGTGGGTTGGGTTGAGAGAGCCACTGGCCCAGTATCACACAGTTTTATATAATTTACAGTAATATTGATGAAATATGTTTGCATCTTTAAATTATCAGTTATTATGTTGTTTTCATCTTTTACTTTAGTATATTTTCTGTTTTTGTTTATTCAGTTTATATATAAATCATTTCCCTATTTATTTATAAATCCAAAATTAATTTAAGTTGCACAAATCATTTTTAACTCCATTTCTCTTATTGTTAACAAAGACAACTGTAGCATTATGACTTTCCTTTCCTTGGAGCTGTGATTGCTGGGTGCAAAAAAGCCCTTGCCAGCTGTTTGGCTGAGCAGCTGCTGTCTCAGCTGTACCCTACTTGGAGATCATCCTGCTGCTGTGGAGGTGCTATTCTTCTGGCTGCAATGACGTGGGCTTTAACATGGCTCTTAGCTGGCTTGGAAGTGTAGCTCCAACAACTTTCACATGTTGTTCTTCTCTTCATTTCTCTTGGTCCCATTGACTTTTTGACCTTAACCGTTTTCACTAGTCTATTCCATTAGCTGAGCTTGCTTTGCTTCTGCTGGACAATTGCCTGATCCAGTGCCAAGTTCCATCATTGATCTGGATCTTTGCCACTCCATTTTCCTGGCCACCTTGGCAACTGATCTCTGCTGCAAGGAACTGTTGCTGTTGTTGATTGCCACAATGAATGGCATTCCTCCCAGAACTGGCTCCCATTATTGAAAAGCCATTGTTAATTGACTGGCTAGCTGGATTCTCTTATTATTACCATCTTAGTAGTGGTAAGGCACTCCAAAACTTGGAAGCCTCGTCATGATTCAGAATTTATCCATTGCCCAAAAGCCTTCTCCAATGTTCACTGTGACAAACTATTCTTAAAAAACTTCTCACTCTTTATGGATGAGCCAGTCATGCATATAGGAGGCCACAAATGATTCATATCTAACTGGTCTTTCACAATATTTATTTGTGCTTATGATTTCAAGATTGTAGCTACAATTATGCCTTTAAAAGAAATAGCATACTGTATCATCTTTTTTGGCCGAAGCTTCACCCTGTCAGAGCAAAATTTCTGACAAGCAGTCCTCCCATGCTTTCCCATTTTTATTTTTAAAGTATTGTATGTCACTTTGTGATATTATTATACCATTATTCCTGTTTGTGTTTTCTTATATAGCATGATATTGCAGCAGACTGTACAGGAATAAATTCTGGTTACCCAACAGGCATTGTTCAAACATAAATTAGTACTGTACATGCTGACTAACATACTATGGCAATATGGCTTTTGAAGGTATATTTTTGTCAGCACTTAAGGCTACATCTTTCTTGGCCCTTTCTTTAGATACTGTACTTTGAATTACTTGAGAGCCATTTTTTGTTATGTGTGACAAATGGTTCTTCCAGGTTGATGAGATGTGCATATTTTATTGTTTCCAAAGCAAGAGATCACAAGTGTGAAATGAAATATTGCAGGAGGCATAAAAGTGCAGAGATGAAGGTAGAATTTGCATTGGCTTCACTTCAGCACAGATGGTGAAAAACTTGAAGCTACTTTTGGGTCCTGAGACCTTGCCCCCTCGGGCTAATAAATAATGGAAGAAACTGGGAAAATTAATTCCACTGAGATCAAATGATTCATACTTCTTAAAAAATATGAGCCATGGGAAACCAGCCTGTGTTTCATTGTATTCTTGTATGCTTTGAAATATTTATTCAGTATCGTAGGATTTCTAATCAAGAGTTAATCAAGGCTTAATAAAATGAGATATACTCTTAATGCAGCATAGGCTTCTCATATTTCCTGTTTGCTGAATTGGAAGAACAACTGCATCTTTATCATAGTATAATGAACCAAGAATATCCAAAACTAAAGTGTTGAATTGCAGGCACAATGAAGCTGAGCCAGGCTGATGTAGCAAAGAAAATACTCAAATTTCATTTCAGGAATAGGTCACTAAAAACAGAGGGTTAATAAGCATAGCATACTAGTTTGTTGTTTAGACAAAGGCAGAAGGTCAGATCCATGATATTATATCAAAGTTTTGCATGTCTCATTTTCAATTGTGTCAGTAGGTTTGTCTGTATACGCACTATTGGTGGTGGTTTTTTGGTGCTTTTGACTACCTGTACATGCATTGTTGTATTGCTTTTGTCTATGTGTATGCATCTTTGAATCAGTTGTTTGATTCATGGCAACTACCTGGACAATTCCCTTCAGTTTTTCAGAAATGGTTTGCCATTGCCTCCTTCCTAAGACTGAGAATAATAATAATAATAATAATAATAATAATAATAATAATAATAATAATAATAATAATAATAATAATAATAATAATAATAATGTTGGAAGGGACCTTGGAGGTCATCTAGTCCAACCCCCTGCTCAGGCAGGAAACCCTATACCATTTCAGGCAAATGGCTGTCCAGTCTCTTCTTAAAAACCTCCAGTGTTGGAGCATTCACCACCTCTTGAGGCAGGTTGTTGCACTGGTTAATTGTTCTAACTGTCAGGAAGTTTCTCCTTAGTTCTAGGTTGCTTCTCTCCTTGACTAGTTTCCATCTGTTGCTTCTTGTCCTGCTTTCAGGTGCTTTGGAGAATAGCTTGACTCCCTCTTCTTTGTGGCAGCCCCTGAGATATTGGAACACTGCTATCATGTCACCCTTCACTCTTCTCTTCGTTAAACTACACATACCCAATTCCAGCAACCGTTCCCTATATGTTTTAGCCTCCAATCCCCTAGTCATCTTTGTTGCTCTTCTCTGTACCCTTTCTAGAGTCTCGACATCTTTTTTACATCGTGGTGACCAAAACTGGATACAGTATTCCAGGTGTGGCCTTACCAAAGCATTGTAAAGTGGTATTAGTACTTCACTTGATCTTGATTCTATCCCTCTGTTAATGCAGCCTAGCACTGTGTTGGCTTTTTTGGCAGCTGCAGCACACTGCTGGCTCATATTGAAGTGATTGTCTACTAGGACTCCGAGATCCCTCTCACAGTTACTACTATTGAGCAAGGTACCACCTATACTATACCTGTGCATTTGCTTTTTCCTGCCTAAATGTAGAACCTTACTTTTTTCACCATTGAATTTCATTTTGTTAGATAGCGCCCAGTGTTCGAGTCTGTCCAGATCCTCCTGTATTTTAAGCCTATCTTCTGGAGTATTGGCTATTCCTGCCAGCTTGGTGTCGTCTGCAAATGTGATGAGTTCCCCATCTATCCCCTCATCCAAATCGTTAATGAAGATATTGATGAGCACTGGGCCCAGAACAGAGCCCTGGGGCACCCCACTACACACTTCCTTCTATGTAGATGCAGTTCCATTGAGGACCACACGCTGAGTACGGCCTGTCAGCCAGCTACGAATCCATCTTGTGGTAATGCTATCTAACCCACATTTTTCTATCTTATCAAGTAGTAGGTTGTGATCTACTTTATCAAATGCCTTACTGAAGTCCAAGTAAATTATATCTAGAGCATTCCTCTGGTCCACTAATTTTGTCACTTGGTCAAAGAATGTGATAAGATTTGGCTGGCATGATCTGTTTTTGACAAACCCATGTTGACTTTTAGTGATGACTTTGTTTGCATCTAGGTGTTCGCTGATTTGTTGTTTGATTATCTTTTCCAGAATCTTCCCAGGTATTTAGGTCAGGCTGATAGGTCTGTAGTTTCCTGTAGAGTGACTGGCCCAAGGTCACCCAACTGGCGTTCTGCCTAAGTTGACACTAGAACTCATGCTCTCTGGATTTCTACCCTGGTACTACTGAGTCAAGTTGACTCTTTGTCATTGTGTCTTAGCAAGATAAACTTAGACAACAGAACTTGCATTTTCCAAGTCTGAGAGCTCTAATGGGCATTTCAGAGAAAGTCTGAAAATATCAATTTTCACTTCATTTTTTTTATGCTTTCTCCAAGTATGTACCAAATTGATGTCTTCCAAAATGCAATTTCTCTGGTATAAGTAAAGGATCTTTTCATAGATTTTGCATATAAGTAGAACTAGTATTTTTTTTTACTTAGAGGGAGTTTAGGGGCTTTTTTGTCAAGTCATATCAAGCTTTACTGTGTTACATTTTTTTATGTGTTCCCATTTCAACACAGTAGTGAATCATGTTTTTGCAATTGTAGTATGTGAGGGCATTATGGAAAAACTATTTTGGTTTTGGTTTTAGAGGAGATTAGATTGATTTTTCTGTTATGATTTATCAAGTATTTTGTTGTTCTTAGCCAACACCATGCTGTATAAAAGCTTGGGATAGAAAGACTACCTGAAATCTTCAAAAGGTATGTCTTCAAAGGAGATTTACCTGGCCTTATCTAGCCCAATTTCTAGTTGGTCTAGATTTTTGGAAGTGAGAGAAGGCTTAGCTATATTGTCTTTTTTTCAAGGGGCAGAGGAATTTATTTATGACACTGCTTTTAAACTGGAGGCTTAAAAATCCAGGCTAAACACCACAGTATAAAATATTATATTATCTGAAACCTTTCGGTACAATTAATTTTAACTGGATGAATGATTAATATAAAAAATCGCATGGAATATATTTTGAGGAAAATAATTTGTATAACATTGGAATCATCCTACTTCAGTTTCCAGAAGATATTAAAGCCAGTTTTACCTTGGATTATCTGAACAGGGCTATTCATAAAACAAGAATACTTAGGGTAAATTTTGGCAGGCTGAATAGGTGAAAGACATGAGCCTAGAGGTTTTTGAAATGCGTTTTGAGAAAATCATGCCCAAAATGCAATGGCCTTTGTAAGATAAAAAAGTTGTGCTGAAAAGTAGCAGCAGCTGCTGTGTTAAGCTGTTAAGAGCCTTTTAAAAAGAAATCAAAACAGTGTGGGTGGTTGTGTCATCTTCACTTATACAACACCTAGATGAATGTCTAAAAAATATCAGTAAAGAAAGAATGCTTCCTTTATATTTGGTGTCCAAATGAAACAAACAAACAAATGCTTAGTTGATATAGATGGCAAAAAATGAACATTTTAAAAGCATGTCTAATTTCTGAAGCAGCTTAAAATTAAAGATCTGTAAAATGTAATTACAGATTTATTTCACAGTCAACTAGAATACTTAATTTTCATTCCCATTGAAAATCAGTGTGATCTGAAATATCCTTGTACAATGTCTTTTGTCAAAACGTTCCTTGAATCAGTCATTATCAAAGGTAATAATTGATTTAGGAATTTATCTTTTATCTAGGATGCTAATTTCTGAAGACAACCTCTGATAAATTTCATATGGTTCATAAACCATGGAGAATAATTATTTTTAGCAAAGATAAACTTTAGGAGTCACTTCATTTTACAATTTATTCCCGTCTTTGCCCATTGTGCCAATACATTTTTCTTTCTCCCCAGTATGAGCATTTTCTTTCCAGAATATCTGGGATGATTTCTCTGATTTTCTGATTTCTCTTTGAAAGACCCATTTTCTATGAAATTCTATTTCCATATTTTTTTCTTTTCATTACTTCGTAATAATCAGTCTGTTTCAGTAGTAAATATAGTGGGAATAAAAATTTGCTTCAGATTTTACAACAAAGAAATATTATTTGATTGATTGGGGCCCAGATTGGAACATATATACGTAGATTAGTGCACCGTTCTATAAATATTTCCACTATGTTTTAGGTACATAAAATGTCATATAATATGAAGCTTCTTTTAATTTTACCACATTGCATTTGATCTATTGGAAGTGACATTTCATGACACCCTGTTATTTTCAGTGTCTGGACTAGCAGTGGCTGCCTATTTCACATATTTCTCTTTAAGAAGGGAGAAGCCACTGTGTATAATGTGCCATGTCTGCTAGAATACTTCTTCAGATGCACAGTATGAAGATACTGTGCTTCATAGCTCCCAACACAAAGTCCTAAAGAAATAAAGAAAATGTTGAGCCCTTAATAATCAGTAGTTTGTAAGGGTAGTAGACAACTACTAAAAATGGGGCAAAAGACACTTATGAACAGATATGTACAAAATAGACATGGAATTTCTTCTGTTTTGTTTTTATTTCAATTGTGTGTGTGTATGAGTGAGCGCCTGCTACTCGTCCCAGCTTCTGCCAACCTAGCAGTTCAAAAGCATGTAAAAATGCAAGTAGAAAAATAGGGACCACTACGGTGGGAAGGTAACAGCGTTCCGTGCGCCTTTGGCGTCCAGTCATGCCGGCCACATGACCACGGAGACGTCCTCGGACAAGCGCTGGCTCTTCGGCTTTGAAACGGAGATGAGCACCGGCCCCTAGAGTCGGAAACGACTAGCACGCATGTGCGGGGGAACCTTTACCTTTACCTTATGATTTCCAGTGGGAATCTTTGTCTAATGAAATTTATCTAAGTAGAAAGTCGAAATTCAGTGTATCTTTTCAGTAATTATATGTTAACAAATCATTTAATGAGAATATAATATTTTTGAATATCATTATGTTGATACCAAAATATAACAAAATGTAGGCTACATCTAATGAAGGCACATCTATGATATAACTAATAAAGACTTACATAATGAACAGAAAATTCAGCACAATTTTATTCTCTCCATAAGTGAATGAAATTATTTTACACTTATATTCTTTTTTCCTCAGATCAGTTTCTAAATCAGAATTTAACTTGATGATAGGAGTGTATCATGTAGATTTGAGATGATATTTGTCGTATATTGGCAAGTATGGAGAGAGTTGAATGGCCTTTGCAGTTTTAATTCCTCTAGCTCAGGGGTGTGAAACTTGCAGTGTCATATGACGTGTCGCAATGTATCACGACTTTTTTGCCATTGCCGGCAATGTTTTGCCACGATGCATCCAGCCCACGGGCCAGCAGTTTGACACCCCTGCTCTAGATTCATTTTGAAATCTGTTTTCCAATCATGTATAGGAAAATGTGGAACTGTATCGTATGAAGAAAAATGAGATATACATCGTCTGGATCTTTCAGAAATCATAGCTTCAATACTATGATTAGTTTTAAATATACAAAACTGAAACCATTGTAGCTGGGAAGTGTGGATACTTGTTTTCATAAATGTTGATATGTATGACAATCTCAATAAGGAGATCTTGCTCAAAGCATCAGTTAACAATAAATACTGAAGGTGTGCAGTGCTTTGTATAAGAAGCAGATCATTGCAGAGGACTGCGGAGGTAGCCTTGACAAAGGAATACAACAGTCATTGGGATAACCATTAAGAGAAAATAGATAACATCTCAATTATGGAAAAGGAAGGAACATGAGAAATAGGTTTAAAAGAATTGATTCTGTTTGGAATGCCTCTTAAAGCTTTGGAAAAGTTAGTAATGTCAAAATGTCCCTGCAAATCAATCTATGTAGTTTACTTTAAATTGAACTGATGCTTTAATTTCATGTTCAAACTTTAATATTGTAACAATAATAGTCTATCAGGTAAATAAGCATAGGATTTCAACTGAGATTGGCATTCAATCTATGAACTTTTTAAAAAAATCTTAAAAATAAGACATTGTAAATCAGGGAAGATAAGAAGGGAGATATATCAATCCAGAACATTTGTGAATTTTTAATAAAGCAAATGTAGCATAAGCTGACTCCTGGGAATGAAAGAAAAGAATGTGTAAAAGTAAAGCAAAAAAAGCTTTTTTAAGTACAAAATAAAGAAACTTCTGTGGATTATATGCCTGCAGAAGACAAAAACTACATATGACAGTTTATTGGTTGTGTAACAACCAATATTTATGGTGAGTATCTCCAAGAATGATGTACTGTATCTACTGAAAATCTCTTACAGAATTATATATAACCAAAACACTTTATACATTAATGGTGTACAATGAGATGAAGAAATGATATTATGAACCATTATATTTTAAAATGTTCTATACTGAGATATTTAAATACATCTGCCAGTTACCCATTCAATCCTGGAGAGAAAATGGTTTTCCACTCTACTCCAGAGTGCAAAATGTGGGGGGGGGGGAGAAGTTGCTTTTCCACATACATAACTACCTCCATACCTACTCCAGGTATGGAGGTAGTTATGTGTGTGTGGAAAAACAACTTTTTTCTTCAAATCTATCCATTTTATGCATTAAGAAAGAAACATTATTCAAAAAACATTTATAATGTAGCAGTAAAGATATACTAATATTCTTTATGTTGCAGAAATACATTTTAACATATTATTTTCAATTTATTATCATCCATTGGTCTTAAGCAATATGTCCCAGAGTTTCTAGCAAACATGGCCATGACAAAATTTCTGGGAATTGCAGTCTAAAATATATAAAGGCTAATGAATTTGAAATAAATAAATAAATGAGAGTGAGTGAGTGAGTGAGTGAGTTAGTTTCAAGAAAGCTATCCCGAAGCACTTGCTAAATTGTTATATCAAAACACTGTGAGTTTTCCAATCAAGTTGTGCTATGCTATGTCACAAGAAAAAATCTTCAGATGAGATAAATAACCAATATATTACTGAATGCAGATTCATGCAAAATATGCTGCCAAATATCAGGATCAGTGTGGACCATGCTTAATAGCAATTGCAGCACTGAACATTTATAATGAATTACAGGTCAGCACTATTTTACATTTTGTTTGCAAGCTTTATTTTAAGTAGGTAAAATTCTAAGTTATATCCCATTTTGTTTGTGGGGGCTACTGAATGGAATATTCTTTTTAAAAAGCACTTCAGAGTCTGAATCATCTAGTTAGAATAGAATATTTATCATTTTATATTTAGGAATCTCAGTGTCAGTAAAATAAATGTATATTATAGGAATAGATACAGGTTTTAGAAAACAAAGTGTTCTGGTTATCAGCCTGCATATAAGATACTTATATAACAGATTATGGAATTATTATAAGACCTACATCTGAACAATATTTTAGAAAATCCATAAACATTAATTATATGTCATACATAGATTTCATCCAATTTTTTTCCTATGTGTTATATAATATGATGCCTCTTTTTCTCTCCTCTCTCTCTCTCTCTGTGTGTGTGTGTGTATGCGCGCATGTGCACATGATGAATGTGAGCAATTATTTCTTCAATTTTGTTTCCTCCATATGTATTTGATGACAAGTTCCAGAACTCTCAATCAGAAATACCTAGTAATTTATCTGAAAGGCATAACATTGGAAATAGCTGACTAAGAGTTTCACAGTCTTCTGATACACATGGTCCAGAACATTGATGATGACAACTAAAGTGTTTTAATCTGCAACCAGTTGAAGGAAGGAAGGAAGGAAGGAAGGAAGGAAGGAAGGAAGGAAGGAAGGAAGGAAGGAAGGAAGGAAGGAAGGAAGGAAGGAAGGAAGGATAAATGGACCCAAAATGGACACCAAGCTGCATGTTATTCATGAATGAACTAAGTAGTATTAGATACAAATATACAAAAATAAGATAAGATAACCTTATTTTTTTACTGTGGGCACAATGGCACACATCAAAAATGAAATTTAGTTGCCCGCTCTCAAAGTGGAACACACACATGACACACACCTAACCATACTATATACACATATGTATAGAACCACACCCTTACATATACATAACAAATAAATATTAAATATTTTATTATTATATTATATTTATTATATTATATTATATTATATTATATTATATTATATTATATTATATTATATTATATTATATTATATATTATATTATATTATATTATATTATATTATATTATTATATTATATTATATTATATTATATTATATTATATTATATTATATTATATTATATTATATTATATTATATTATATTATATTATATTATATTATTATTATATTATATAAAAATGTAAGGGTCCTAGTGAATCAATTGAAATGTTTCACATCTTTATTGTGCGGTCTGTTTTTTTCTGGTTTTCCTCACAGTATTGATTCATAATAAAAGTAATTCTGCTAGCCTCAATCAACTCAGATAAAAATTGGTGATCTTGATAATAGATGCAAATAATCCATCTGATATCAAAGCAAATACACCTTAATCTCTGACAAAATTGGAGTTACATGTCCATCTCAACATTTTTGCTTCTATGTGGCTAATTGTATTTTGTGCAGAAAGATTTGTATGAATTTCTGTAGTGTATCTAGTAATCCAGTTGGGTGGGAATCTCCATGCCAGAAGCATCTAACAAAGAAAGATGTAATTTAAAAAGTAGGTTTTATTTTGCTTAAATAATAAATGTAACAGCTGCAAAATTAATTATTCTAAAATAAAAACTTCAGTATATCCACCTTTAATATTTCCCTTTTAAAAAAAATGTGTTTAAAATGGAATAAACTCCTGAAAGCAAGAGAATTTTGGGCATTCAGAATATGTGCAATGATTTGACTTGGAGGGACTGATAGCTTGGTTGCAGATTCTGCCAGAATGTGGAGGCTGGATATCATACTAAAGCTTTGAGCTCCATTTGGTGCCTTTTACTTCTGTCTTGTTTCTATCTGTGCAGGAGATGTGAAAACTAGCTTTGTCCTGTTTCCACAGCAGGGTTTTGGTTTATTTTGTTTTTTATAGCATTTTATTCCATGGCCCAACTCCAGAGCAGAGCGTATTGCAAAGATGGATTTGAATGTCACATTTAACAAAATGACTTGTGTATGAGACAGCCTTCACTGCTATACAATTTTAAAAACTGATTAATTAAGGGTACAGCATAATTATTAATAATTTGTTGGCTAATACATGGAATAATTATATTTTACTTTATAGTTGAATTTAACTGAATAAACTTGAAATTGAAATGTGTATGCTAACAGTGTTTTTTTTAATCCCATTTATATCCCGCCCTTCTCTGAAGACTTAGGGCAGCTTACAATCTAAGCACAAATCAATGTGCTTAGCAATAGCCTTCATTCTATGTATATGCCTGCTTATTATGGCTTTCGCCCCCCCCCCAGCGGCATTATTACAAAGTCAGCTTAATTGCCCCCAACAATCTGGGTCCTCATTTTACCTACCTCGGAAGGATGGAAGGCTGAGTCAACCTTGAGCCTGGTGGGACTCGAACCTGCACTAATTGCAGGCAGCTGGTGTTACTTAAGGAGGCATTAGCCCACTGCTCCACCAAGGCTCTTGTCCGGTTGTTTATTTTTATCTTTTAGGTAACAGAAAATTATCTGTCTACTTTTGAAGTGTAGTCCTAAATTTTTATCAACAGTGATTTTTCCAGTATCATATGCAGTATATTTATGTCTATTGCAGGTGAATACACGTTTTGTGTTCTCAGTTTAGTTGTTGAATCAAGAGTGTTATTACGAGTCTTGTTTAAAGGAATGGTACAAATCTTATAAATTTTGTAAACTTGATATAGGATAGAAATAAAGAAAATACATTGGTACTCCATTGTGCTAGAAACTATAATATTCAGTGATAGAGTTATAAATCCTGAGGATCTTAAGACAGAATTTAAAAGAATGAATACAGCTCATTTATTGTCTCAAAATTTTAAAAAATGTGTTTATCACTACGTGTTACTGGACCATATATATCCTGATAAAGAAAGTTATAAACTATGTTCTGTGCATTAGTAGTACATTCAGTCTTCTATATTTCAGCCCCAGATAGCATATTCTTTCACTTAGAACTGTATTTAATTTAAATACTATTACTACTATGACTATTGGAACAATGCACAGTCTAAAACTAATAAGAGGGATATAGTAGATCAGGGGTGTCAAACTCAATTTCATTGAGGGCCGCATCAGCATTGCGGTTGCCCTCAAGGGGCCGGGCGGGTGTGGCCTGGGTGGGTGTGACCTACTGGGTGGGCGTGGCTAGAGTGCATATGGCCTGCTGGGTGGGCGTGGCCAGCTCTACATCATTCGCATCAAGGGTGCCTATGGGGGCCTGGGCAGGAGTGGGACAGATCTGGGGGTCTCTGGCAGAAGGAGGGTCTCTGGGCAGGGCCAAGGCAGAGGGGGCCATTCCCTCACTTTTTCCAGGATGGCTTCGCGGGCCGCATGAAACCACTTTGCGGGCCGCATCCGGCCCCCGGGCCTTCTGTTTGACATGTCTGTAGTAGATAGTTTGCATACCGCATAATTGCAGTTTTCCCAAAGGAAAAAGTATTGAATAAATAGATGAATGATACAAGTAAAATGCTGGTGCCAGCACTAATAGATATTGATCTATTAACTATCTTCCAAAATAGGAGCACCATATCATAGCACTTCTCCAAAATACCCACTATTTATTGGGAATGATTTGTGGATTCTAACTGGAAACAGAGTATTTGGGGGGCAAAGTATCATATAATAAATACACACCGAAGACCAACAGCTGTATCCCATATATGTTTCACCATTGTATCAAAACTGTTTTCTTATTTCCGTGTCAACAGTCCAATTAGATGCATACTTATTTAACAGTGAATTTTTTGGTTTTGGTAATGTTCATCTCATTTTCTGATAACTATTGATATTGATTATTAAAGAAAAATATTTGTAGCAAAGGGTTGGAATGAGGTGCTCTCTGAGATTTTTTGTTGTTTTTTTCAGATGTTTCATTATCCAAACGAGGTAACATAATCAATGCTAGTAAGGAGTGGGATTTACTCTCAATTTATATTCTAGTGGCTTGCCCTGTCAGTGTTGGTGGGGGATAGTCTTGGGGTAGGGTTTAGGATCAACATAACACACAAATCAATTAAAGTCCTCCAAACATTCTAAGTAAACCAAGAGATCCAGGAACTCCAGAAGAAAAAACAGGAGTCATCAATAATGTGCATTGTAGAGACTGTGATAGTCACTATGCACAACAAACAGGCAGAATACTGGCAGAAAGCATCCATGAACATCAACTAGCAGTCAGAAGACATGATGAAAACTAATTTCACAAGATATGGACAGATCTAAGACAATGAAAAAGGAAGCAAAAAAACCAAAACACTTCCTCATCCAGAGATGACACCCGGATGAACAGAGATCAGCAACCAAGATTAACACCAGACCAACAATCAAGAAATATTCCAATCAAGGAACTTCCAAACAATCTAAAGTAGACCAACTAAAGACCTCCAAGACCACTGCCACCAACAGTGACAGAGCATGATAAACTGAGAGCAAACCTCAGTAGCACTGATGATGTTACCTCTCTTGGGTAATAAAATGTCGGCAAGAAAACAACCAAGCTCAGAGAGCAACAAGAACATCACAACTTTTAATAAATTACCGTATATACTTGAGTATAAGCCGAATTTTTCAGCCCACTTTTTGGGGTGAAAAATTCCACTTCGGCTTATACTCCAGTCAACAAAAAAACTTACCGAGGACTTGTGCGCGGCCGAGGCTTTGGTGCTTCCAGGATCGCGCGCACCTCTCCCAAGCCACCGCTGTCCGCAGACCTGCCGAAGTTTGGGGAGGTTTGGGGAGGTGCGCGCGCACCTCCCCAAACCTCCCCAAACGTCGGCAGGTCTCCGGACCTCCGTGCCCTGCCTGCCTGCTTCTTTCCGCTGCGGAAAGAAGCAGGCAGGCAGGGCGCGGAGGTCTGCTTCTTTCCGCAGCGGAAAGAAGCAGGCAGGCAGGGCGCGGAGGTCTGCTTCTTTCCGCTGCAGAAAGAAGCAGACCTCCGTGCCCTGCCTGCCTGCTTCTTTCCGCTGCGGAAAGAAGCAGACCTCCGCGCCCTGCTTGCCTGCTTCTTTCCGCAGCGGAAAGAAGCAGACCTCCGTGCCCTGCCTGCCTGCTTCTTTCCGCTGCGGAAAGAAGCAGGCAGGCAGGGCACGGAGGTCCGGAGACCTGCCGACGTTTGGGGAGGTTTGGGGAGGTGCGCGCGCACCTCCCCAAACCTCCCCAAACTTCGGCAGGTCTCCGGACGGCGGCGGCTTGGGAGAGGTGCGCGCGATCCTGGAAGCACCGAAGCAAGTCCTCGGTAAGCTCCGGGCGGTCACTTGCTTCGCGTCTCCTGAGGGAAGGGGCGACTGGAGCGGGCGTGTTTCCTCGCCTGCTGGGCGCCGCGATTTGCCCTGGGAACGCGCGGGCCCCGAATGGCAGCGTGGAGCGAGGAAGCGGACAGCCAGGGCTTCCCCGAGAGCCGCGGCCACACAGGGTATTCCTGTGTATTCAGGCTTGCAAAATGGCGGATCGAGCCTCTGCTGGCGGCAGAGGCTTGCAGAGCGCAGATCCAGCCTCCGCCAGCGGCGGAGGCTTGCAGAACGGCGGATCGGCTTATACTCAAGTCAACAACTTTTTCCAGTTTTGGGGGGTGAAATTGGGGGTCTCGGCTTATACTCGAGTCGGCTTATACTCAAGTATATACGGGGTATCTCAAATTGAAGAAAATATTACACTATTAGAATTATCAGAAATATATTATACTTTTTAATAAGGAAGAAAATACGGTATTCCATGTGTGTTGCAGGTCAGTCAGTGTTTGGATTTTAGCAATTTCCAAAGATGTGGACTTCTCCCAGAATTTTCACCAGTACTATGCTGGCTGGAAATTTCTGGAAGTTCACACTTTGAAAGTCGCCAAGAGTGGAAAACAAACATGTCTTCTCTCTGAAATAGAGAAATACATACACTATATCCTTTCTTAGATTTGTTAATACTCATTTTTTCCATATTAGATATTTCAGTTTTCCTTCTGAGAGATTATAACCTTTTCATTTTAGTGGAAATAATTTTTACTGACATTGACATCATTCCATACTGATATATTCTATAATCATTTTAAGGTGAACAGCAATCAGTTGATACCTTTCTGTCAAGTGAGAGGAAAATTAGGAAATCCAGGCAATTTAAATGATTATAAAGATTTATTGAACCTTATGCTGTGTACAAGAATCTGAATTACTAATGGTCAATGGTAAATAAGAGTTTGGCATCTAGTCATGCCGGCCACATGACCACGGAGACGTCCTCGGACAAGCTGCAGAAAGAAGCAGACCTCCGTGCCCTGCCTGCCTGCTTCTTTCCGCTGCGGAAAGAAGCAGACCTCCGCGCCCTGCTTGCCTGCTTCTTTCCGCAGCGGAAAGAAGCAGACCTCCGTGCCCTGCCTGCCTGCTTCTTTCCGCTGCGGAAAGAAGCAGGCAGGCAGGGCACGGAGGTCCGGAGACCTGCCGACGTTTGGGGAGGTTTGGGGAGGTGCGCGCGCACCTCCCCAAACCTCCCCAAACTTCGGCAGGTCTCCGGACGGCGGCGGCTTGGGAGAGGTGCGCGCGATCCTGGAAGCACCGAAGCAAGTCCTCGGTAAGCTCCGGGCGGTCACTTGCTTCGCGTCTCCTGAGGGAAGGGGCGACTGGAGCGGGCGTGTTTCCTCGCCTGCTGGGCGCCGCGATTTGCCCTGGGAACGCGCGGGCCCCGAATGGCAGCGTGGAGCGAGGAAGCGGACAGCCAGGGCTTCCCCGAGAGCCGCGGCCACACAGGGTATTCCTGTGTATTCAGGCTTGCAAAATGGCGGATCGAGCCTCTGCTGGCGGCAGAGGCTTGCAGAGCGCAGATCCAGCCTCCGCCAGCGGCGGAGGCTTGCAGAACGGCGGATCGGCTTATACTCAAGTCAACAACTTTTTCCAGTTTTGGGGGGTGAAATTGGGGGTCTCGGCTTATACTCGAGTCGGCTTATACTCAAGTATATACGGGGTATCTCAAATTGAAGAAAATATTACACTATTAGAATTATCAGAAATATATTATACTTTTTAATAAGGAAGAAAATACGGTATTCCATGTGTGTTGCAGGTCAGTCAGTGTTTGGATTTTAGCAATTTCCAAAGATGTGGACTTCTCCCAGAATTTTCACCAGTACTATGCTGGCTGGAAATTTCTGGAAGTTCACACTTTGAAAGTCGCCAAGAGTGGAAAACAAACATGTCTTCTCTCTGAAATAGAGAAATACATACACTATATCCTTTCTTAGATTTGTTAATACTCATTTTTTCCATATTAGATATTTCAGTTTTCCTTCTGAGAGATTATAACCTTTTCATTTTAGTGGAAATAATTTTTACTGACATTGACATCATTCCATACTGATATATTCTATAATCATTTTAAGGTGAACAGCAATCAGTTGATACCTTTCTGTCAAGTGAGAGGAAAATTAGGAAATCCAGGCAATTTAAATGATTATAAAGATTTATTGAACCTTATGCTGTGTACAAGAATCTGAATTACTAATGGTCAATGGTAAATAAGAGTTTGGCATCTAGTCATGCCGGCCACATGACCACGGAGACGTCCTCGGACAAGCGCTGGCTCTTCGGCTTTGAAACGGAGATGAGCACTGGCCCTTAGAGTTGGAAATGACTAGCACACGTGTGCAGGGGAACCTTTACCTCTACCTTTATATTGTATTTGTTAATCTAAAGTGCAACAATTTCTACTATGCTATATGTTACTTACAGAAATTGCAGGAAGTAGTTTCCAACTATTTTAGCTGAAATAGATAAAAAAATCTATTACCTGTTATCTGTAATATCCTTAGTTTATAAATTACCTGCAAAAATAGTAACTATATGTGTTGTTATCGTTTCTGGGAGTCAAAAATGAGGAAGGACAAAAGGGCCTATGTTAAAAATAAAAGTTCACCTAGGCAAGGATGAACTGAAATGGAAAAGATTGAGTAACAGAAATGAAGTGTAAACTGTTGGTTATGCAGTAAGAGAAAGGAAAAGAAAATATCTAGATGAGCTACAGCACTAAAAGTTAGAGATCAAAGAATTATATCAAATTGCAATCCAAAGAGAAACAGGGAACTTATACAAAGAGAAGAAAGTTTGCACAATGAGGTACAGAGGGAAAAGTAGTTTCATAATTGATTAAAAAGTAAACATGTTTAAAATAATAATAAACTTTTCTTCCAGTTAACATAATGATATCATAGTTAAATTTTAATTAAATTGTAAAAAATGGCCTTAGAGCGCAATTGTGAATCTCTGTTGTATTGTAAGACAAGAATGCTGAATTTGGTTTTGATCCCAGTCCTTTAGTAATCTTGCAAAAGCTTCCTCTTCTGCAAGATATATGTATTCTAAATCATCTAAATCAAGAATTGAATTCACCGAAGAAAAATGAGTTGCCTGGTATCTTAGGAAAATTATAAAATTAAAATTGCAGTAATTATGAATATCAGAGGAATGGGCAGAGCATATTGGCTCAGTTCTATAATTAATTTGTTTTTATAAACTTATGAATGTAATGGTAATTAATTGGAGTATCAATATGGAATCTGAATTTTCTACTCAGAAAAAGTTGCTGATTCTTTCTGGGGTCTTGAATGATGATGATCAAGTTTTTCTGCCTGGCCCAGTTAGAAAATGCCCCTGGAGTTATCTAACAGGAAGAACATATCACGAAGTAGAGGTTGTCACTCCATCAATTTCAATATCCTTTTTGGCATATGCAAAATGCATTTAATAATGTTGTAAATTTGACTAGAATATTTCTTCCATTCCTTACATTTTTCAAAGGATTACATCTGTGGTGTATAATCGCAGAACAAGAAGTCATGATACATGAGGAAATCAGAATGTTGAAAGGCTCAAAGATACAATCCTCAGGTCCTTTTTAGGATGAAAGTAAACCAAATCACACCAAACCAAGCAATTTTAAATTTCAAAAACCATCACCTATCTTGATAGTACAAGATGATGGTGATATCCTCAGATAGATAACTTCCAGGCTCATCCCATCTGGAGGTGATCAGATTCAGGAAATCCTGCTTAATCTATTTTGCTTTTATATTTTGTTGTAATCTTTATATTTTTGTTATAATGAGTTTTGTATTGCAAATAGATACAAGAACACATTGACAATAATCGTTTTCATGTTTACTTCCTAATTACTGCTGTTTAAGTCATGCTGCCTTTAATTCAGACCATCAGTTATCTACTGAGAACCTTATGCTCAATGAATTTGTGAAATTTTATCTGTCTGCCTATCTGTCAATAAATCTGATGGCAGTTGATCCCATAGTTTATGTATTGTATAAAAAGTACTTTTTCTTAGTATCCTGAATATATACTTATCAAAGTGGAAAAAACCCAATTAATAGTCTTTTATTGTAGCTCCATAATGGTAATAAAAGTAAATGAGAAGTCCTTCACTTAAGAAAAACAAAATCAAATATAAATATGTAGTTTGGAGAATATTTAGCTTGATAATAAGACATGTGGAAAGCATCCTGGAACTACAGGAGCTTATAAAATGAATATAAGTCAACAATAAAATATTGCTAGTAAAAAAGCAAATGCAATTTTAAATTGAATAAATACAAATTCTTGGTAAAATAAAATTTCTGCTCTGTTGCCCATTAGTCAGTCTCACCTTAAATACCATGTCATAGTCTGGGAAATCCATCTGTCAAAATATTCATACAAACTACAACCGATTCAGAGAATTGCAGCAGGATTGATCATGGAAATAGAATCTCGGAAAGAAGGGAATTGATATGTTTAGTGCAGCTATGTGAATAATTTGAGAGATGCTTTGCTGTAGAATTCTTCATCTCTTGAGGAGCTTGAGAATCTTTCATCTCACTAGAATTCTATGGAACATGCTAATGAATCTGAAAAGAAAAGAAAAGAAATCACTCTTCTAAAACATTATTTTTCATCCAGATGTAACCACAAGGTGCTTTAAAGGAAAGTAAATATATTTATGGCCCTACGGAACGCAACAAGAACCAGCCTTGGATGGAACCAACAGAGGAGCTGGCACCCGGATCTGACAAAAGCTGGGAAATATGGAAATCACTGAATAGACTGTGCATGGGTACAAAAAGATTCATAGACACTCTGAATAAATGGGGCTATGTGGTGGCTTCTGGCCTTTGTGCTTGAGATAATATGCAAACAGCACCATACCTTTGCACCCTGATGAGTGTACACTTTAAGACCTCATGTCAATGGAACAGAATACAACTAATGTTGCTAGTTTCTGGGCAAGATCCACAACTTGTACATAATTAAATCTTGGATTTTATATTTTATATCATATAGTATGCCTTATTTTAATTGTGATGCTTCTGACACATTTGTTAAATCTTTTTAGCAATGTATTTGAAATGAAAACATAATCAAATCCCAAGGCGTATTTAACAGAAGCCAGGTGTTTGTGGGCTTCCTCTCTTTTAGCAAATGGAAGGTTTAGATACATCTTTAACACATATCTATAACATACAGAAGTTCAGCCCTGTTGTTAGATGTGCTGCATTGACACTTCCTCAACCAACAGGAAGGGTCTGTTTTGCATTACTGTCATTCCTAAGGGGAGGAATGTGAGAGAACTAAGTGCTTCAGAGACGAAGAAGAGACAGCGCTTTTTGCTCAAGGCAGCTGTTTGAGGTTACCTGAGGACAGAGTCTGTTCTACTGACTGAATACACACTCGCTGTTTCCCTAGTTATGAATATATTTTAATGGACAAATCTCCTGAACAAATATAAAACATTACATTCCTGGGAATCTTTCTTTTAAGAATTATTTGTAGTTTTAAGCCAGCAATTCCTTAATGTATTAATTTCCTTTGGATATGTGTGTCTATTTCAAATTACTGAAATGTCTGATAGAATTAAGCAGTTCCAGTAATGTGCAATATAGATTTTTTAAAAAGTATAAATCACTAGGAGTTCTGCTCTGAAAATAACCAAAATCACACTGATTCTTATATACCGGTACCTGGATAAAAGATGTTGAATTTAATCATCACAGTGAGGTACAGAGGGCTACTTGTACTGTGTAAATTACATTTTGCAATTTAAATTTTATTCTGCTTATTGATTCTTTTCTTCCTGGAATATGGTGCTATCAAGATACATTCTGTGGGAGACACTTGTTTTGTTTTTCTTTTATCCAGGTCTAATGGAAGAGAACCAGTTTGGTATAATTGTTAAGCCATCAGGCTAGAAACCTGGAGACCATGATTTCTAGCTGGCCTTAATCATAACACCAGTTAAGCATAAAACCAGACACTTTCTCTCAGCCCTAGAGAAGAGGCAATGGCAAACCACTCCTGAATTTCCAAAAACTTGTCAAAAAAATCTTCAGGGACTTGTCCGGGCAGACTTCAGGAGTCAAACGGACAAGTCTTTTTTAAAAAATAAATAAATCCCTGGATAGTTCTGGTTGGAAAAAAAATAAATTTATCTGGAAATAATTATTGGAAAAGGGGCTAAAAATAGGACTTTCCCCCTAAATGTTCATTGTATGTCTTTACATATCAAAAAGATGAATCTGAGTCACTTATTCAAGGCTTAAGATTCAAGGCTGTGGTCATCCTATGTAGTGATTTCTAATAACATACTTATATCTTTTATCTATTCAGTGCTACAGTGCTGAACTAACATTTCTAAGTTGACCCAATTTAAATTCTTCCTTTAATATTGTTATTTTCTGTTTTTATCAGAAATTTTCATGCATATTTTTGCAAGCAACTATATTAAGCTGTTATTTCTTTTTAAAAAAATTGGTTCATATATCTACAGATACTAAACAAGTTTGCTCTAATGAATTTTGAGTGCTAGTCTAGTACAGATTCTCCACCACCTACCTGTTTTATGAATGTAAACATTTATGAATGTTACAAAATAGGCCAAGGGGATGATATGTCACAAATAATTATTCTGCTGTACTCATAAGAGTCTATGTACATGTTGTGCATATACAATTAACTCTCAATTTACAACCACAACTGAGCCAGGAATTTTAGTCATTGCATTTGTTAAGTGGCTCAATGCATGACTCGATTTTACTACAGTTTTTACAGTGGTCAGTAAGGCTAGTTTAATATCACAAGAATCAATAAATCACAGTGTCATCCACTGTGGTAAGTAACATATCAGGGTACTAATACTCAGGGCTTTTTTTGTCATAAAACGCTCAGAACGGAGTTCCGGCATCTTTTTTGGATGGAACCTTGTAGGGTAGGCAAGGTGGGTTGTATGACATGTGTGAGTTCTGGCACCTTTTTCTTTTACAAAAAAAGCACTGCTAATACTGATCAGAAACTTTGAAAAAGACTTGCGCATTTAAGGTTCCAAAAACTTCTAATGATTTTGTTAAAACAAAAGTTGGGATTCCTATTTAACAAGAGTAAATACTGAATATAAAATATTGAGATGGCACTGATTAGGTAAGCTGAACCAATTGTCTGTCATCATCGGAATTATGCCACTACACTAGGTATGATTTTTATCATTCTTGGATCATGGGATCCCTCTTCATTAAAGATGTAATCTATCTGTTTGATCTTTAATGCAGTGTTTTTAGATAAGATAACATTTATCATCATTTTTTACTGTGGGCACAACAGCACACATCAAAAATGAAATTTAGTTGCCCGCTCTCAAAGTCAACACATACATGACACACACCTAAATATACTATATAAAACATATGCATATGTATAGACCCACACCTATACATAAACATAAAAAATAAATATTAAATACTGTTCATCTTGAATATATAACAGAAGGAGGAAGCTTGAGAGTTCACAAAGTTAATGCTGTATGGAATGAAACTATGGCTGAATCTGGATGTTCTGCTTCGGATACCAGGAAGTCTCCTCCCGGAAGGTAACAAAGAAAACAGGTTGTGAAGAGGATAATCTTAGGGACCCTGCTCAAGCAACGCTTCTGTGCTATGTCTCGATGGAAGAGAGGGAACTGCCAATAATCTTTTCAGCCATCCTCACCACACTTTGCACCACCTTCCTGTCTGAAGAATGCAATTCCAAGATTGACTGATACACATTGAAACTTTTGTGCTGCTTTTAGGTTTCACTTACAGTTTTATAAAACATGAATTTCAGTTTAATTTGTTTATCCCCTTTTACAGAATATTTACAAGATCATCTGTATTTCTGTATCCCCATAATGAATGAGAAAAAACAGCAGGAGCATTTTCCTAAGGAGGAAGGCTGAAACTGTTGAACTTTCATTTAACAAGAAAAGGAGGACGAAAGGACACAATGATTAAGATACTGTTATGAGTTATATGAGGAGGGTAAATGGAGAGAGATTATTTTCTCACAATTCTGGATAAGCAATAAATCCACAGAGAAGAAATAACAGGAAGTAGAGGAATTTTTTTACACAACATAATATTGCATTTTTGAAAAGAATTTAGCAAGTTTATGAAGGATACCTCTATTAATAAGCACTGAATTATATTTATCTTCCCTGTTTTCCTTAAAATCTGTAGTGAGGAGAAGTCAGGAAAATTGAAAACTCTGTTCAATTTCTTACTAGATCCTTTACTTTACTTACTTTTCTGTGCCTATGGAAGAAGTTCTTCTGTTTGGAGAGAGTCAACTGTATATCTTAACTATATATGACTTTCTTCACTTAGAAATTGCCTTATATTGCCTATTAAAGTGTGTTACATTTGTTTGATTGTTGTATAATTGCTTTGATTGTTGTGAGCTCTCTAAAGTCATTGAGAGTTGGGCAGCATAGAGGTTTAACAAATTATTATTTACACCAGTGTTTTTCAACCGCTGTTCCGCGGCACACTAGTGTGCCGCGAGCTGTTGCCTGGTATGCCGTGGGAAATTTTTTTTTTACCTCCCTCCGGAGAAGATGGCCGTGGCCCGCGGCTGAGCTAGACGGGAGGGTGAGTTCTGGCTGGCTGAGCCCTGAGGAGGCTGTTGCCTGTTGCACGGCCTCGGCTGGGCACCGGGAGAGGGAGTGAAAGAAAGTGGGAGAGAGAAAGGCAGGAAAGAAAGGAAGAAAGATAGAAAGAAAGAAAGAGAAAAGAAAAAGAAAGAAAGAGAAAAGAAAGAAAGAAGGAAAGAAAGAAAGAAAGAAAGAAAGAAAGAAAGAAAGAAAGAAAGAGAAAGAAAAATAAATGAAGGAGAAAAATGCAGAAAGAAAAATTAAAAAGAAATGCAAGTAGCTTCCAATTTCCACAACAAGTAGAAAGCAAGAAATTGAGAGAGGGAGGGAAAGAAAGTGGGAGAGAGAAAGGAAGGAAGGAAGATAGAGAAAGAAAAGAGAGGGAGGGAAGAGAGGGAAGGAAGGAAGGAAGAAAGAAAAGAAGAGAAAAAAGAAAATACAGAAAGATAAATTAAAAAGAAATGCAAGCTTTCCTTTTCCTTCACAGCAAAAACAAACAAACAAAAGCCCCAAAATAAAATAAAATAAAGAGGCTAATAATAATAATAATAATAATAATAATAATAATAATAATAATAATAATAATAAGTTGGAAGGGACCTTGGAGGTCATCTAGTCCAACCCCTTGAGAACACAGGCCATCCTCAACTTACGACCGTTTGTGTAGCGACCGTGGGGAGGCCCAACGGTGCGGAAAACGGTGGAGTGCCTCGTGATTTTTTTCATGAAACAAGTGTGCCTTTGCCCAAAAAAGGTTGAAAAACACTGATTTACACAATACTATGAAATCACAGCTTGCCAGTTCTTTAGCTGGATTTGGCCTTCGTACACATCAAGTTCTTCCTTAGATCTTCCCAAGAACTTAGGATATCATAATGTATTGACATAGAATATGTGTGAATGTAAGTAATGCGGTCTTTTGAAATTAACAAATATCAATGTGCAGATTTTCTGTCAAAGATTTTTTTGTATGGCATCCAGTGTGCCAGTAACCATTGGTAGCTGCAAAGTTGGTTTATGCCATAATCTTTCAATTTCAATTTTCAGAATTGTCTCATCTGCTCCAATTCTTTGTCTTCTATTTTATTATCCCTCATATTGCCACATTGATTATCCATAATTTCTTCTTTTCAACCAAAGTTAAATATGGTATTATGTGCCAAAACTTGACCAGTTTGTATTTGGAAATCCCACAATATTTTAATCTGCTAATTTTGACTACTATTTCTACACCATGCAACTTTATCAAACCCAATACCACTCACCCAATATAGCACAACCAACACAAACACTGCCATACATCAAGAATATGCCAGAAACAGACTCCTACAACCACATGGAATCAGCATAGCACACAAGCCAGTTAAAGCCCTTCAAAACATCCTAAGCAGACCAAAAGATCCAACAACCCCAGAAGAAAAAATAGGAGGCATTACATCTAAGGACTGCAACAACCACTGGGTAGAACAAATAGGCAGAAAACTGGCAGAATGCATCCATGAACATCAACTAGCAGTCAGAAGACATAATGGAAATTCTTTAATTTCACAACATATAGACAGATTTAACCATAGTTTCAATTGGGAAAGACCAAGCCAAGTGCAAAAATATCAGGGAATTTCTAAAAGCTTGGCACTCTGACAAATCAGCCATCAATAGATACATAGACATTAACAACATCTACAGACTATGCATAAGAGACTATCACCCAGCCCAAAAGGGAACAAAAAGACCCAAGCACCTCTCCACCAGCAATCAGCACCAAGATCAGCATAGATTAACTCCAAGTTAACATCAAACCAACAACAAGTAAACAATATCCCAATCAAGAAATTGCCAAAGAGCCAACAGTGAACAACACAACCAAAGAATCTCTAAGATCATGCCCACCAACACTGACAGGGCAAGCCACCAGCATATAAAGTGACAGCAAACTGCAGTCCTTACTAACACTGATGATGTTACCTAGTTTGAGTAATGAATTACAGCTGGTAGCCTTTTGGAGGTGAAATTGCTCAAGGTAAAGTCTGATAAGAATCCTAGGACTTGCTTACCTATGTGAGAAATAAGACAACATCTGGATCCTAAGCTAATTGCATAGTGAATTATGTTGTCCATACCACAGCTATCCCAGACGTAGGTAACTACCAATCTAGTTGCCTATCTAGTGGGCTACCTATCTAGTGGGCTTCCAGTATGTCCTACTCTGATAATCATCTGAAATAAAAGGAGGAAATCGAAACATTAAAAGCAACAAAACCTATGAGAATTTCTGAGCAGCCTTGAATATCCAGGTAAAACAGGGGTCTTCAAACTTGGCCCTTTTATGACTTGTGAACTTCAATTCCCAGAATTCCTCAGCCAGGGAATTGAAGTCCACAAGTCATAAAAGGGCCAAGTTTGAAGACTCCTGAGGTAGAACAACAGTTAAATCAACATGTCAGTTTCTGTACAAATCCTAAATAAGTGATCTCTCCAGGGAAAAAAACATTTTTACTACTTACCATTCTGTTGTTATACCCAAACCTCTTCCTCACATCAAAATAAAATCTCATTGTAAAATTGCCTAAAATATAAATTATATAATTCATTTTTACCATTTATCTTTTAGAAATTAGTTTTCTGTTAACTTTTCTTAATTTTTAAAAGCTTCATTTGTAGTATAATTGTACCACAATGGGCTGACTAAAATTCACCACAGTGTTAGATGTGAAGTTACAATACCTTGGTTATCTGGCAGCTCTCTCTAGTAAGTGTGCATAAATTCTTCTGAGAACAGAATTAATGGCTGTAAGGTAAACCTAATTTTTCCTTTGTATTTATGTATTTAGACTCAGAGGAAGCAAGAAATTGAGACCTCGTTTTTCAGCATTCAGAATAAATAACTGGCAAAAGAAGGATCTTTAAAACTTGTGTGAAAGTGTCTGTGCCTTGTGGTAAGTGGAATGTATTCCATAAAATGGAACTAATGTGAGGTACAGTTTGTTCTGTGGCTTTTAGACCATCTGCAGATGACTGGTAAGAGACACAGGGATACCAAACAAAAATATAATTGTGATATAATGGAAGCATGAATCAGCCATTCGGACATTCAAACTGGAAAAAACAGGCAAGGTCTGAGAATATTTCTAGGGTGGCATTATAATTCATTATTGACTGGAAAGATGCGAGGCTTTAAGCTTAAGGCCAAAGATTGTAAAGTTTGGAAAGACCTTCTTTTTCAGTGCAAGATAGTAAACTGAATCAGTGTAAAAAGGATTTATTGCTTATATGCTAGCACTTATTTAACAGTTTGCCCTTGTAGATTAACACAAAATGGAATACCATAATAAGAGATAGGAAGTAAGAAAAGTCTCTGAATGAAGATCAGGTAGATCAGGTGAGTCTATGAATAAAGAATAAGAAAAAATTAGCTTGATCTGAACATTATTATTGTTGGTGCTTTTTCATAGAAACTATGAAGAGTAGTTTCTTTTTAATTACTCATTCTATTTTTGTGAGGGGATGTGTTGACAGTACATTTTCTTTATTTGTATTGTAATTGGATATAAATATGTAGCTTCTTTTACAGTAGAAGCTGCAAATCTAAATGTGCCTTCTAGGGAGTAAGCCCCATTGAACACAATGAGAATTAATTCTAAGCAAATATGATATAGTCATATTAAAATAATAGAAACAGAAAATGCAACTGAAATGAAATTAAGTTTATTAGGCTGGAAAAGAAAATATGACATTCTTGATTATTGAGATGTACTGAAAGTATGCATGTATTTATTTTGAGGATATGAATTTGAAAGCTCTATGTTTACATAGTTATTGTAAAAAAAAATAGTGCATTATATTGGAAGGATGTGAGTGAAAAGAGAAAGCAGCAGAAATGTATGAAGGAATGATTTTATGTATACTGAATTAGTTCTGATTAAATTTGTTGTTGTTAGTTGCGAAGTCGTGTCCGACCCATCGCGACCCTATGGACAATGTTCCTCCAGGCCTTCCTGTCCTCTACCATCTTCTGGAGTCCATCTAAGCTCACACCTACTGCTTCAGTGACTCCATCCAGCCACCTCATTCTCTGTCGTCCCCTTCTTCTATTGCCCTCAATCTTTCCCAGCATGAGGCTCTTCTCCAGTGGGTCCTTCCTTCTCATTAGGTGGCCAAAGTATTTGAGTTTTAGCTTCAGGATCTGGCCTTCTAAAGAGCAGTCAGGGTTGATCTCCTCTAGGACTGACCGGTTTGATCGCCTTGCAGTCCAAGGAACTCGCAGGAGTCTTCTTCAGCACCAGAGTTCAAAGGCTTCAATTCTTTGGCGCTCAGCCTTTCTTATGGTCCAGCTTTCACTGCCATACATTGCAACTGGGAAGACCATAGCCTTGACTATACACACTTTTGTTGGCAGGGTGATGTCTCTGCTTTTTAGTGTGCTGTCTAGATTTGCCATGGCTTTCCTCCCAAGGAGCAAGCGTCTTTTAATTTCTTGGCTACAGTCCCCATCTGCAGTGATCTTGGAGCCCAGGAAAATAAAATCTGTCACTACCTCCATTTCTTCTCCATCTATTTGCCAGGAATTGAGAGGGCCAGATGCCATGATCTTGGTTTTCTTAATGTTTAGTTTCAACCCAAGCTTTGCACTCTCCTTCTTCACCCGCAACAAGAGGCTCTTTAGCTCTTCTTCACTTTCTGCCATTAGAGTGGTATCATCTGCATATCTTAGGTTGTTGATGTTTCTTCCGGCAATCTTAATTCCAACTTTTGATTCATCTAGCCCTGCCTTTCTCATGATGTGCTCTGCATATAAGTTAAATAGGCAAGGCGACAGTATACAGCCTTGCCGGACTCCTTTCCCAATTTTGAACCAATCAGTGGTTCCGTGTCCAGTTCTCACTGTTGCTTCTTGGCCCGCATATAGATTTCTCAAGAGACAAATAAGATGGTCTGGTATGCCCATCTCTTTAAGGACTTGCCAGAGTTTGTTATGATCCACACAATCAAAGGCTTTAGCATAGTCAATGAAGCAGAAGTAGATGTTTTTCTGGAACTCTCTAGCTTTCTCCATGA
The DNA here is from genome assembly GCF_964194415.1 of Vipera berus. Taxonomy (NCBI): domain Eukaryota; kingdom Metazoa; phylum Chordata; class Lepidosauria; order Squamata; family Viperidae; genus Vipera; species Vipera berus. Next base: position 30,715,352 of record NC_138206.1, read on the forward strand.
TCCAGCGTATGTTAGCAATTTGATCTCTAGTTCCTCTGCCTCTTCGAAATCCTGCCTGTACTTTAAATTACTTTGTTTCAAATCTGAAACAGGAATAAAAATTAAGATTGTGTCAACCCTGAATTCCCACCAATTATTTTCCAGAGATTATTTTTTTTTATTTTAATTCCATTTATATCCCACCCTTCTCCGAAGACTCAGGGCGGCTTACAAGCTTAGGAACATGTGTTATTTTTGTCATTAAAAAGTATGTTGTTCAGTTGTTTTCATATTCTACACTATTCAGCAGGTCATGACTTCTTTCCTACATTATAATTAATTTGAACAATGTTAATATAGTCTATCCTTGACTTTATTTTTTAACATACAACTTAAATAACTGCATTCAATTATGAAATATAGCAAACTATTTCTTACAAAGCTTATACCATAATAATGCAACATTTGTTTTGCATCTTTTTGCTTCCTGATAAATCTGTGTATTTCTTGCCTTATCATATATGTTGAAAAGGGAGAATCAATAGTACATCAATGAAAAAAAGTATTCAATTAATGTTTCCGGTGCTTGGGCTAAACGAGATCTTAAAACTGTTTCCCTTGGGAATTGGTACTTAGATCTAGAGCCATTGTTTACAGTATAGTGATGCTAAATTGTGCTTGACAGAGCTGTAGAACGAAATTTACTTTTTTCCATCATGTAATTCATCATTTGTTTTGAAAACTGAATTGGATTCTTAACCAATGTTTTAACAAACTCATTGTAGCGGTATCATTTAAGAATTTGTTAGGCAGAAGAAAGCTAAGAAGGCAAAGTTAATTCATCATTTGAATTTGAATTTGAATCTGAATCTCAATTCAGAATCAGCATTTTTTTAACCGCTTTCAATTATTATACCCTGCCTTATATCCTGTAAAGTTTACAATGGTTCAGGGCTGCATATATTACTTTAATAGGTCTTATACAGTATAAAGAGGGACGCGGTGGCTCAGTGGGTTAGGACGCTGAGCTTGTCGATCAGAAGGTCGTCTGTTTGGCGGGTCAAATCCCGAGTGCCGCATAACAGAGTGAGCGCCCGTTACTCGTCCCAGCTTCTGCCAACCTAGCAGTTCGAAAGCACATAAAATGAAAGTAGAAAAATAGGGACCACTACGGTGGGAAGGTAACAGCGTTCCATGCGCCTTTGGCGTCTAGTCATGCTGGCCACATGACCATGGAGACGTCCTCGGACAAGCGCTGGCTCTTCGGCTTTGAAACGGAGATGACCACCGGCCCCTAGAGTCGGAAACGACTAGCACGCATGTGCGGGGGAAACTTTACCTTTACCTTTATACAGTATAAAAGCACTATACAGTCAAGCAAACTGAAAAAAAATTACCTGGGAAATTTCTGATGGCTCAAGAAACTCCAATGCAATACTTTTATATTATGCTTAAGTTACTGAAATTGCTGAGCCAAAGAATTAAGTCATTTTTTTATTTCTTTACCAATTTTATTAATTTCAGATTTTTTTTAATTTTAATACATTTTACTCTCTTACATTGCTAGAGTTCAGGGTAATGTAAAACATTTCAGGCTGATTAATGAGAGATACTTGCTGGCCCACAAACACTACAAGCTAAATTTATGATCACATGGGATACTGTATATTTATGCAACTCATTAATGCAAGCATCTTGCTTCTGGATGTCATTTATTTGCTCCAGTTTGGCCTGTTGCAATTTCAGGTTTCATTGCCTAAGGCACAGTGGGAATATTTAAGGTGGCTTTAGTAAACTGTTGCTTAAGATGACAAGCAGGTTTGTTAGGAGGGTCAGTGCATGAATTGATTCTTGTGAAATTTAAATTTCATATTATTTGATTATTGACATTCTACAGCAGACATGTCAAACTTGTGACGTCACGCAACGTATCGGGACGGTTTTGCCATCGCCGGCAATGGAGTGGGTGCAGCTTCTGGATAACGTGTGCGGCCCATGGGCCAGCAGTTTGACATCCCTGTTCTACAGGATCCTGTCCAAATTACTTTAGTCTGTGATACATGGATCTGTCCTTGAAGTCCTGAAAGTTCATTTACTAAAAAAAATATGGGACTAAGGGCATTGACTAGAAATAATGATTATGTTATGTCCTTAATATTGTGTAATACTTTCTTTCCAATTTCAATTTGAAATGCAGGTAGTCCTCAACTTGCAACAATTCACTTAGTAACCATTTGAAGTTATAATGGCATTGAAAAAAATGACTTATGACCATTCTTCACACTTATGACCGTTTCAGCATCTCCATGCTCACATGATTTACATTTGGATGCTTGACAACTGATTCACATTTATAATAGTTGCAGATTTCTGGAATCATGTGATCACCTTTTGCAACCTTCTGACAAGCAAAGTCAGTGGGGAAACCAGATTCACTTAATAACATTGCTACTAATTTAACAACTGCAGTGATTCACTTAACAAATGTGACAAGAAAAGTCGTAAAATTGAGCAAAACTCACTTAACAAATTTTTCAGCAGCATAAATTTTGGGCTCAATTGTGGTCATAAGTTGAAGATTATCTGTATAGATTTCTAACATAGTTATCTATTTCTGTCCTAAATTATGTGTATTTGCTTTGCAATGGATCTTTTCAGTGATTCCTCAATTCTGGAATATCCTGCACAACGAGGCATTTTTTGTTCCTACTGTATCTACAAAAGTAACTCAGCAAGAAAACAAAAAACTGAAGAGAACCCAAACAATTATTATTTCAGAATTTGTTGAATGAGTCATGTTTTTGTCTGCAATCAAGCAAATAGCAAGAGTTGCAATATTATATAGATCACGGGTGTCAAATTCGCGACGTCATGTGATGTGTCTCGACGTATCGTGACTTTTTTCCCATTGCTGGCAATGAGGTGAGCACGGCGTGACACATCTGGCCCATGGGACGGCAGTTTGACACCCCTGATATAGATCTTGTATAGAATTTTGAACAAGTACAGTTTTGAGTATGTGCACAGGCCAGCAGATCCCAAATACAGAAAGAATTGCTTTCCAATCCAAAAGGGAAACAAGATGATCACCAACAGAGACAAGGGTGTTTTATGGTTGGAAAATATTGCAGGTAACTTCCTAGAAATGCAACACGGCAGCTTTGATAGGTAACATAAGCCAAGGTCTTAATTATTATTCAAGTAGACTAACCCTGCATTTACAGCTTTGTAGAAGGAGATTTCTGTTAATCTAAGTAGTAAAAATCAGAAGTCTGGTAGCACTTTTCATCCGTGCATCTGATGAAGTGAGCTACAGTTCAGGAAAGCCTATGCCTTTTAATAAAATGTGTTAGTCTGAAAAGGTGCTACCAGGCCCCTTTTGATTTTTGCATTTACAGCGGGAAGAAAGAGGGAGCCATGGTAACATAAATCCTTGAGTTTCTAAGGTGTGAACTCTACCATCAATTAGTTACTAACACGGACAGATTGGCACAATAATAAAAATTCCCATTCCTAAGGAGTTAAAATACAGTAAAGGAAACTATAAAAGTGAAATAACGTATAGCAGCATTATATTTGTAAAAACAAATTAAATATGATTACAAGGAGGGTTCAAATCAATTTGTGACATTCCCCTACTTTTTTTGTTAAATAAACATTTTAAATCATTAACAAACTAAATTCAAAGGCATAGGAAGGAGGAGCTTGATAACACCAGGACATTTTCTGTTCAGTTTAACACAGGACAAAAACAGGTAACACAGAGATAATAAATAAAACAATTACCCATTATTAACTTAAAGAAAATCATGATAAATATATTGTCTAAAATATAATAATAATAATAATAATAATAATAATAATAATAATAATAATAATAATAATAATAATAATAATAATAATAAGAAGAAGAAGAAGAAGAAGAAGAAGAAGAAGAAGAAGAAGAAGAAGAAGAAGAAGAAGAAGAAGAAGAAGAAGAAGAAGAAGAAGTTGGAAGGGACCTTGGAGGTCATCTAGTCCAACCCTCTGCTCGGGCAGGAAACCCTATACTATTTCAGACAAATGGCTGTCCAGTCTCTTCTTAAAAACTTCCAGTGTTGGAGCATTCAGCTTCTGGAGGCAGGTTGTTCCACTGATTAATTGTTCTAACTGTCAGGAACTAAGGAAGTTTCTCCTTAGTTCTAGGTTGCTTCTCTCCTTGATTAGTTTCCATCTGTTGCTTCTTGTCCTGCCTTCAGGCGCTTTGGAGAACAGCTTCCTTGTAGCAGCCCCTGAGATATTGGAACACTGCTCTCATGTCCTCCCTCATCCTTCTCTTCTTTAAACTAGACATACCCAATTCCAGCAACCATTCCTCATATGTTTTAGCCTCCAGACCTCTAATCATCTTAGTTGCTCTTCTCTATAGTCTTTCTAGAGTCTCAACATCTTTTTTACATCATGGTGACCAAAACTGGATGCAGTATTCCAAGTGTGGCCTTACCAAGGCATTGTAAAGTGGTATTAATACTTCATGTGATCTTGATTCAATCCCTCTGTTAACGCAGCCTAACACTGTGTTGGCTTTTTTGGCAACTGCAGCACACTGCTGGCTCATATCTAAGTGATTGTTCACTAGGACTCCGAGATCCCTCTCACAGTTACTACTATTGAGCAAGGTACCACCTATACCATGGGTCAGCAACACGCGGCTCTGGAGGCAGGTTGTTCCACTGGTTAGTTGTTCTAACTGTCAGGAAGTTTCTCCTTAGTTCTAGGTTGCTTTTCCCCTTGATTAGTTTCCATCCGTTGCTTCTTGTCCTGCCTTCAGGCACTTTGGAGAATAGCTTGACTCCCTCTTCTTCCTGAGATATTGGAACACTGCTATCATGTCACTCCTCGTCCCCTTGTGTAAGCTTTTAATGTTTATATATGATCTATTTTTAAAAGATGTATTTCAAAATTATTAAATATTTTGCTTTTCATACAAAAGTTACTGAAAAAATATTTTTTCATGATGGCACTTAATGAGGACAAAAACACATTTCTAAACCTGAATCCATAATGGTTGCCTATAGCGAGCAGTCATGTTACAACCTTGAACGGTCACTGAACATATGGTCGTAAATTGAGAATTATATACCTTGTAGTCTATGATAAAATTTAAGGAGACCGAATGTGCATGAGATTCCTTTCTAGATGTTCTAATACATTTGCTCCATCATGTTTATTTAGGTCTACCTCTTTACTGTTTTCTTTATGATATGATATTTTTTGTAAATTTATTTCCCCCATATGATTTCTACTAATACTATTTTGCTTTATGTTTTGGTTTTATATGATTTCCAAATTTATTTATTTATTTATTTATTTTTGGGACTTATATGCCGCCCTATCTCCCGAAGGACTCAGGGCGGCTAACAACAATAAAAAACAACCAATACAAAACCAATACAAAACAACCAATACAAAATACAAATGTTAATTAAGCAATCTAATTTTTTTGCAGTGGCATATAAACTTCATTTTATTATTCACTGTTATTCTAATTCAATCATTATAGCTATATAATATTTCCATTTTTCTACCATAGCTGGGATTCAATTTATTTATATTTATATTTATATCCATCCTAAGATTTAGGTAGAATTTAGAACATTATTTTCTTTCAAGATTTTCATAGGTGAGTTACTTTTGGAAAAATGTCCAGTTTCAAAAATTGCTTGCTTTGTAAGACGATCTGCAAGCATGAAGACTACAGAATGTATAATGCATGTAAAAATCTTCAGATCCCTGCCACTCACAGGATATTTTTTAGAAGACTTTAAAACATCACTTTAATAATTTTGTTGGTTATTCTACTTTTTTGTATATTTTTGTTAGCTATATATGCTTTTCAGGTTTTCACCTTTTTTTCTTACTGATTTAGCAAAAATAATTTTCTACAATAAAAGGTTATAAAGCTACAATATTCAAATAATGCTCATTTTTAATTTGCTTGCTGCACCTACCTATCTTGCACTTTTTTCTAGAGCTCAAGTTATCTTTTCATGTTACACAACAACATACAACCAAGAAAAAGAAAAAGAAAGGAACTGGCCCAAATTCAGGATGAGGATTGAGGATTAATGCAGGCATTCCGAATTCTAGTTTAATACCTTAATAATTGCATCACACTCATATCTGCTTCTTACTTGCAAAAATTAACAATATTTAAATCAAGCTAGATAAACTATGTTATTAGGGTATTAAACTGCAAAGAAGAAATGAGTATAGATTCTTGTTCATAAGGGAGGAACTATTCTCTCTCCCTCCCTTCTTCCTCTCTCCTCCCCCCCCAATGAATTGTGTTGAATTAGACCAAAGATTATATAGTCCCCATAACCATTCGGAATAAGAGCCATCTGCTTCCTACACTGGCAAACCAGATGCCTCTGGAAAGCTCACAGACAAGATAAAACTTTGGCTGTTAAGTACTGCTGCTCTCCAAGAGCTGACATTCATTTTCATGCTTCCATTGAACACAAAGTTAGATATGGCCATGCTAACAAATGGTGAATGTTATATAGATATCTTTAGCATGTTAGTTACTTTCCCTAATTCCCTAATGTCTAAGTTAGGACTGCAGTGCATAGAATTCCCAGATAACAGGGAACAGTTATCCCAACTCAAAATGCAGGACTTCATGTTGGAGATTGATTTAATAAATGATTGCATTCAGTAAAACTGATGTTACATTCTTCCTTACTGTACTTGTATTTATCTGGGAATAAATCCTTCTTAGTAAAATTTACTTTCCAGTAAGTAGACATGAGATTGAGTCTTACAGTGTAAATTGTTCCAATATAAGTTTCACTGAATTTAGTAGAATTTATTTTCAGTAACTACAACAGTCACTTAAAAGTTTGGGAACCCTTTTGAAAATTCAATATTTCTGCATAAATATGACCTAAAATGTGATCGGCTCTTCACTTAAGTCTAAAACTAGATAAAGTGCAATGAAACAAAGCAGTAAAAAACATACTTGTTCATTGATTTATTGTGGAAAAGATCAAAAGCTACAAAGTATGTGAACCTTTGCTTTCAGTAGCTTTGTACCCACCTTTTATAACAATAACAAATGTTTCAGATAACTGTTGATCAATCTTGCACATCAGCTTGGAGGAATTTTAACCATTTTTCCACTTCTTCAACTTCAACAACTTCAACTCAGGGCTATTGGAAGGTTTCTAACATGAACTTCAGGACCTTCCAAAATATTTCTATAAAATTAAGACCAAAGTCACCCAGCTGGCTTTTATTCCTATTTCATTTTTTATCCAGTTTATCCATATTTGTGATAGATGCTTGCTCTGTAAGTAGTATTTTCTATTTAAAGCTGTTTGCAATAACTAGCAGATTTTTACTAATTACTGCGCTTAGTGCTTGTAAATTGCTTACTATTATTATAAAGATATGATAAATAGTGATATTTTGTTTCAGCTGTTGTCTCCATAGTTGAGAATAATAAAATTAATCTATGTAATACTAAAACTTTCACTGTCGTGATTTTAACTGGGCAAACTAGTGCATTGCAGGGCAACAAGTTTTGAACCAAGGTACCTCAAATGGACTAACTTACAAAATGAGTCCAAAATCCAGGACCCATGACTCCCAAGGGAATGAAATGTGGGAAAATTGTGGCTCTTTCATGCTGCTGGCTACTTGTGGGCTCTGCTGTAGTCATGCACTCTTCTTTTTCAATGTTCTGTGATAGTTTCCAAGTCAGTCTTGCAATCCTTTGCTCCCTCCCCCATCCAGCAACAACCACTTACCTGCCTCCTGGGAAGAAAAAGGAAGGAAGACAGAGGAAGGAACCCCATGCACCCTTTTCATCCAGTGCCATCCCCCATGTACTTTGTCCAACTCATGCAGCACCTCTTGAGCACCCTCATGTACTCTCCCTGACCTGTATTGCCCCAGTGCACCTTCTCTGACCACATGGCAATTCCTGCACTTTTTCCAATTTTCCATTCCCCTGTATGCCTTCCCTGACAATATCAATAATAATAACAACAACAACAAAAACAAAGTTGGAAGGGACTTTGGAAGTCATCTAGTCTAAACCCTGCTCAGGCAGGAAACCCTATATTACTTAGGATACAATAATAACTGGTGTGTCATCAGGTTGTTTTTGACCTCTAGTAACCACATAGAAAGCAATCAGAATAGAGCTGGAGAGGATCTTGGAGGTCGTTGAGTCCAACCCCCTGCTCAAGCAGAAGACCTTACATAATTTGAGTCAAGTGACTGTCCAGTCTCTTCTTAAAAATCTCCACTGATGAAGCACCCACAACTTCTGAAGTCAAGATGTTCCACTGGTTAATTGTTCTCACTGTTACGAAGTTTCTCCTTAATTCCAGGTTGCTTCTCTCCTTGATTAGTTTCCATCCATTGTTACTTGTCCTGCCCTTTGGTGCTTTGCAGAATAATTTGACCCCCTCTTCTTTGTGGCAGTCCCTCAGATACTGGAATATTACTGTCAAGTCACCCCAGTCCTTCTTTTCTCTAGACTAGCCATACCCAGTTCCTATAATCATTCTTGATATGTTTTAGTTGCAGACCTTTAATTATCCTAGTTGCTCTTCTCTGCACTTTTTCCAAAGTCTCAACATCTTTTTTGTAATGTGGTGATCAAAACTGAATGCAGTATTCCAGGTGTGGTCTTACTAAGGTTTTATAAAATGGTACTAATATTTCATGTGATTATGATTCTATGCTTCTGTTTATACAACCCAGGATTGTATTAGCTTTTTTGGCTGCTGCTGCACAGTACTGGCTCATATTTAAGTGATTGTCCAGTAGGACTCCAAGGTCCCTTTCACACTTATTATTTTTGAGCCAGGTCTTGCCTGATCTGTACTTGTACCTTTGGTACAAATCAAGTCCTGGTGATTTATATTCGTCAAGATCAGAAAGCTGTTCTCTTACCATTTTCTTGCTTATTTTAATTTTTATTTCTAGTCCTTAAGGTTATGTTTTTGGTAGGTTGGGCTATAGTTTCTTTTTGCATGAAGACTGATGCAAAGAATGAATTAAGCAGGTCTGCTTTCTCTCTTGCCTGTTACTTCCTTGCCATCTTCTCTCTTTAGTGGACTGACTGTTTTCTTGACTTTTTTCTAGTTATTTATATATTGAAAGAAACTTTTTAAAATTATCTATGACTTTTGTTGCAAGTCTTTGTTCATACTGAACCTTTGCTTTCCTGACTTCATCTTTGCAGATTTGGGTTATCTGCTGATATTCTGCCTTATTAATGTATCCCTCTTTCCATTTTTGTACTTAATCTTTTTATCCTTCAGTTTATCAGAGAAATCTTTGTGCAACCATACAGCTTTCTTCTTGGATTTCTTGTTTGGAATTAATATTTTTCAAAGTTTCCTATGCTTCTTGAATTGTTTTTCCCTTTAGGATTTTCATCCATGGAATCTTTCCTAGGTACTTTCTGAGTTTGTTAAAATCAGCTCTTTTAGAGTTTAAGACACTGGTTGGGTTATGTTATGCATATAGGGCGGAGGTACAAAAACTATCCATATGGTGTAGTAACAACTTGCACCTAAACATTGGCAAGACGAAAGAGATGGTGTTAGACTTCTGGAGAAAAAAGGAGGAACCTGCCCCACTTTACATCGGGGAGGACTGTGTAGAGAGAGTTTCCTCCTTAAATTTCTGGGAGTCTACCTCTGTGAAGATCTGACCTGGAAAGTTAACACAACCCAGGTGGCTAGAAAGGCCCAACAGAGGCTTCACTTTCTTAGGGCCTTGCGGAAGAACAGGGTAGAACAACGGCTAATGACCCTCTTTTACCGGTCTACTATAGAGAGCGTCCTCTCGTATGGTATTGTGGTTTGGTATGCTGGTCTGACAGCCGCGGACAGGAAAGTATTACAGAGGGTAGCGAGCACAGCACAAGACATTGTGGGCTGTTCCCTGACACCACTGGACGACATCGCCAGGGCTCGTTGCCTTGGAAGAGTGAGGAAGATTCTCAGGGATGACTCACACCCTGGACGGTATCTCTTTACTCTCCTACCATCCGGTAGGAGATATAGGAATATAGCCAGCCGTACCAACAGGCTGAAAAATAGCTTTTATCCGTGGGCTGTTAGGCTTTTAAATGGGACATAATCTCTGTGAACTTATGCAGAATTGACTTGGGAGGCCGGTGTGTGGTGTAGTTGGTTCACATGGTGTGGTAGGATGGAGGGTTTGTTGTCACTGTGTGTTGTGGGGAGAGAGCACGGGGGGAGGCTCAGCTAATCTCAATGTACACATGTACTTTGACAATAAAGGTTTATTATTATTATTATTATTATTATTATTATTATTATTATTATTATTATTATTATTATTATTATTATTATTATTATTATTATTCTATTGCTTGTGTTTGCATTATATTGAATTACAATATGATGTGGTCACTCTCACCCAAAGTTCTGGCAATTTCAACTCCCTCTATCACTTCTCTATTAGTAAGAATTAGGTACAATATAGCTTTTCCTGTAGTTCGTTCCTCTACCTTTTGGAAGTTAAAGTTGTCATCTGTTCTATGTCCCACTTGCTGTAGAGTTTGTCTCCCTGTTGATATGAGGGCAGTTAAAGTCTCTCATTACTACTGTGGTATGTGTCAAGGTTCTGATAGATGAAACCCATCAAAAGAACTTTGAGACAAAATTCTTTCTTAAAGAACATTTATTTGGGAAACAAAGTATTAGCACTACATAGTTGAACCCAAAAACTAAATTCCCTTCCCTGATACAAAGTAACAAAGTACAATTCCCACCCCCAATAAACTCATAATACACATTTCCCAATTAGCTTCAAGCACAGACTTTCTCCTCAGCTCCTCAGCCCGCCAAAATGTTATCAGCTCATCCTTGAGTTCCCACGGCAGCGTTATTATGGCTAACTGGGCTTACATCCCCCCCACTGCACCTGTATTCTAAAAGTAAGAAAAGCATGTTAAAGGGGAAGAGAAAATGGCTGCATTTTCATCAGTTGTCAGAGCAGGAACATCCAGTGTTAGCAGCGTTGACAGTATGTTTCCTACATACATTTGTTAATTGTTTAGCAAAAAGTTCATCTATTTCTTCAGCTTGGTTGAATGGCCTGTAGTATATAAATGTCATTCTTTTTTCCTTTTATATTGACCCTGTTAGGCATATAGTGTTAGCCTAAAATGTTGGGTTGAAAATATATTAACCATGATGCTATGTCTTTAAGATGTTAATTGGCCAATGGGTGTGTAAGTGTTTTCATGGCCCTAAGAGGGCGCTAGTAACGTAGCTTCTCTCTCTCTCTCTGAATTCACTGCTCTCTACTATTACTGTTTTTGCTCTGTTACCTGAACTGTGAATTGACCGCTGGACTGGTAAGAAGACTTTGTATTTTGGATTATTTCTTGGACCGTTGCTATTGTGTATGACCTGGACTATTTATTTTTGACTGTGCATTTTTGTTTTTACACCACCTCAAAAGTAAACTACTTTTTGCTTTTACAACTCAGTGTACTCTTGTGTGACTCTTACTGCTCTCAGTACCCTTCCTTGTCTGTGCAACTCTTTGGTAGCACAAGGAGACCTCTGCACAACAAATTCCTTAACAGACCTATATGCATTCTAGGAGGTTTTCATCTGGTTTTGTGCCTTTCTGAAGAGCCTTGGTGGAGCAGTGGGCTAATGCCTCCTTAAGTAACACCAGTTGCCTGCAATTAGTGCAGGTTCGAGTCCCACCAGGCTCAAGGTTGACTCAGCCTTCCATCCTTCCGAGGTAGGTAAAATGAGGACCCAGATTGTTGGGGGCAATAAGCTGACTTTGTAATAATGCCGCTTGGGGGGGGCAAGCCCTAATAAGCAGGCATATACATAGAATGAAGGCTATTGCTAAGCACATTGATTTGTGCTTTAGATTGTAAGCCGCCCTGAGTCTTCGGAGAAGGGCGGGATATAAATGGGATTTTTTAAAAAATGAACTTTTATTTATAATGCAACTCCACCTCCTTTTTTGATAGGTCTTTTTCTGATTTTTTTCATGTTATCTATCCCTAACATATTTCAGGTTTCTCAAGGTGCACTTACTATTGCTGGTTGTCCTCTTATTCTCTTTTCTTCTACTTTTCCTACCGTTGGCACCACCACTAGTAAAGTAGGTGTCCACATAATGTCCAAAATAGGTTCATTTTAGCCTGGGCATTTTTGAGTGAGAACACTGTTAATTGTTGGATGATTCAATTGTTTATTTTCTTGGCTGTACACAATCTTATTAGGAGTCTTCTCTAGCAACTAGATTGGCTTAGTGAACTAGTAATAGTAGAGATACATACTATAACTTACTTTACTATCCTAGGTAGTGTTTTAATTTGTAAAGACAAGCCTCTTAAACATTTTCCACAGTTAAGTGTTACATATTAGTAACATAAAGCCAGGGGGCTGCTGATCAAAAGGTAAATTTAGAAAAGTATATATGTACAGATGCTTGTTTTCTGAGGTTTTCGCGGGTGTTCGTATGTGGATCTTTGGTTATTCGGGTTTTTCCCCGCGTAGAACTAAAGGTGTAGGGGCAACGTTTCGACGGAATCCCATCCGTCATCATCAGGCTGGTGGCTTCTGCTTCCTTCTTCTGGGAGAAGCATGTGGCTGTTCCTCTTTTTTAAACTGCCAGAGGGGGTGTGTTCTGTGGGTGGAGGTGTGCTCTGATTGGGTGGGGGATTAAGTGTGTTCTGATTGGGTGGGAGTGTGTTTTGAATGGTGGGTGTGTTCTGATTGGGTGGGGGTGTGTTTTGAGTGGATGGGCTGGTCTCAGCTGCCAGCCTTAGACCTGAGCTGGTGAGTTGTGCTGCTTTTGTTCGGCTTCGTGTTTGTGGTGGTGCCATGTTTTTATAGTGGGTGTCAGTTTGCTTATTGTGTGGTTTGGAGGGGTTTAAAGTGGCTGATGTTGCAGCTGTAGTTAGGTTTCTGTTTTGTGGTTGTGCCTCGTTATCATTGTGGGTTCGGATTTGCTTTTTGAATGGTTGTGTGGTGGTGATGTCCTGTGGTGTTATCATGAGTTTGGGTCTGGTATCATTCTTGGTGGTTGGGACTCGTCTGTCAATCAAGGCGGGTTTCCAAATGGCTGGTAGCCGAGAGGTATCATCTCGTTTGTTCATGCTGTGGGGGCGTTTTTCTATCTCAATGGCTTCTCTGATTATTCTGTTGTTAAAATGTTCAATTTTGTGATAGTTTTGGTTTTTTTTAAAATCAATTTCATGTCCCGTGGCTTCAAAGTGTTGGACCAGGGATGAAGTTTGTTCTCCCTTTCTGAGTGAGTTTTTGTGCTCTTCAATGCGTGCACTTATTCTTCTGTTGGTCTGTCCGATGTATGTGGTGGGGCAGGTGGGGCATGGGATTTCGTATACTCCTTGGTTTTCTAAGCCAATTATGTCCTTGGGGTTTCTTAGGATGGTGGATATTTTTCTGTCTGTGTAGAATGCTGTTTTGATGTTGTGTTTTTGGAGGACCTTGCTGATTCTGTCTGTGGTCCCTTTTAAGTATGGGAGGAGGGCTTTGCCATTTTCTTGTTCTCTGTCTTGGGTTTTTGTGGGTGTCTCTTCGGATTAAGTTGGTAATCGTGTTTCTTTGGAATCCATTGGCTGTACAGATGCTTATGTGTATATCAGTATATGTACATAACATGGTAGATAGCATTCTGATTTGATTCAGAGAATATAAATTGTTTAGGGAATAATTTTGATGTCAAATAGAATATACATGAGTAATCTAATACTTTTGTTGTGAACTGCTTTGCGATCGATAGGTTAGCACAGTGGCCCCCAACCTTTTGGGCACCAGGGACTGGTTCCATGGAGGGGGAAGTTTCATCCCCGGAGGGGATGTGGTTTCACATGCTGTCTGCATCCCGTAGATGGGGCTTTACTTGTTTGTGCAGCCTGGTTTCTGCCATGCCATGGCCTGGGGCCGGTCCACAGACCAGGGGTTGGGGACCCCTGGATCAGCATAAGGAAGGTTAAAACTAATTTTTATTTTGAAATTTTTTTCTAAAAAAATCACCTTATAGAGAGATTTATCCCTTTCATATATGTATCACATATAAGAATCCATGTGTATTTGGATTTATACTGTATGGTTATATTTCCTGTAAGAGAAATGTAGATTAAGTTAAGGAGTTTCTGCATATTTTTCTTACAAAGCCTAATTCATTTTATGTTTAATATATTATAATTTTCTGAGTCTCAGTACTCTCATTCATTGTGGAATCTCTTCAATTTCTTACTCATTTTTTTCTGTTTGCAATTGATGCTTGGGATGCTGGAGAAAATAAAGCAATTATGATTAGTTTTCAGTCCCTGCCATTTTTTCTCCCACAGTGCATTGGGGATATTTGTGTTCTGGGCATTGTCTACATTGTGTAGTAGTGAAGAATTAGCTGCAATTATTTGAGCTTCTTTGATGCATCTTTCTTAAATAAGTTATTTATGTGAGTAGCTATTTTATTTTAGAATAAAAATGAAATATAGTGACAGAAGATGTGCCTGAAACTTGATAGTATTAAGGTTTTTTATTATTATTTTTAGTTAGCCTTGTAATGCTTCCCCAGGATAAATAAGATGGTATAAGACTTTTATTCTTGCCTGTTCTTTATCACTGCACTAGAAGTCTTATTTTAAGATTCTGTATATTTGGCATTGGAGACATCTGTTGTATTTTGTTAACTAGAGGTCCTTTGTTTTTTTATATAATTATTTTCCATTACTGTGGCAAATAATTTTAGCTTCATAAAATTACTCTTGACTTGGATTATTAATTAAAAATCATTGAAGAGATGGAAAGATGTAATTAGCACATATATGCTTAATAAAACAGATGCAAAAGTATAATATTATGAAACCCAATACATGAGTTATTGATTTTATGTACCATTTGTCAGAGCATTTTATAATTAATTTTAGCAAGTATTATTAATATGGTTTTAATTCCTTATTTAAGCTGCATTATCTGAATACATATCCTTAGATGGTGTCATTCAGCAACAATTTAGTAGAACTCAATGGAATAATGTGAGATTATATAAGAAAGGGGTCAAAATTAAGCTCTTTACTATTAATTATTAAATGGACTATTCTGTGTGCTTGGCATTTGTGCAGTGGATGTTCATAGTAATATAGGATTGGATGCAGTATTTTCCTAAATTCTATTTAGAAACTTTAAATTTAAGAATAATTAGCTCCAAAATACTGTTTGCATATTTATTAACAATTATTTATTTATTTATATTTAAAATTTAAATTCATATGTCACCTATATTGCTATCACAGGATGGCTTACAACATGCTATAAAACATTAAAATAGTATATTTAACTTTAGAATGAATAGATAATTAACCAAGGAGAGACTATACAAAGGGGTAGAGGAGGGATCTTCTATTTAATGCACCAATCACCTCCAAAAGGGCACGTCCCAATCCAGGCCCTAGGCCAATCATCAGAGACAGGTTTTAAGATCCTTTTGGAAGGCAAAGCAGGTGGATCTCACCTTGAGGGTGGAAGCAATGATATAAAAGTCTCTCAGAGCCAGAATTCATTGACCCACATGGTCTGCAGCATGCCCCTTCTTCCAGCCAAAGTGGGGCAGGTCAATCCCAATAAAAGGATTCATAGGTATTAACCAACACCTTAAGTTGGACCAGGAAGCAAACCGGCAGCCAATATAACTCAAGATATTACTTTGGGCTACTCTAGGGACTCTCAGAACTGTCCATTCAACCTCATTCTGCAGCAGCTGTACTTGCAGAATACTTTTCAAGGGTAGCCCTGTATAGAGCACATTGCAGTGGTCTAAATGCTGAGGTGGGCCTAAGTGAGCCAAAGGCAGGGACTCTTGCCAGGAAAGAATGCAACTGGTGCAGAATATGAAGGTGAGCAAAGCTCTCCTATCCATGACTGCCACCTACTCTTCAAGCAGAAATTCCCCTTGGAGGATAACTTCCAAATTATGCAATGTGTCTGTCTGGGGCAATGGAACCCCATCCAGAACTAAAGATGTTAAACTCCCAGATCCCAAAGCCCTATGCATCCATAGCCACTTGGTCTTACCATGGTTCAAAGTCTATTATCCCCCATGGCCTCTAGAGCAGTGACAGCCACACCTGGGTCACCCAGAATGGAGATATATAGTTCAGTCACCCAGTGGCTTCATGTAGATGTTAAAAGTAATTGAGAGACTACCAAACCCTGCAGCACATCAAAGAAGAGCGGCCATGGGTTGGATCTCTCATTCCCTATTAGTGCTGATTGGGAACAGTCTTGAAGAAAGGAGCCAGACCAGGATATCATAGTCAATGGATTGAAGTCTGCTGAGAAGTCAAGAAGACCATTGAGGGATGAAGTACCTCCACCCACTTTTGCCAGATTATGTTACCTAATCAGGTAATGAAATATTTGCAAACAAAAATCAAGCTCAGAGAGCACCAAGGACTCAGCAGTTCAATCCTGAATTCTTTAAACTTCATATAGGAATATGACTTGGAGCACATTGGTTTGTGCTTAAATTGTAAGCTGCCCTGAGTCTTTGGAGAAGGGCGGGATATAAATGGGATTAAAATAAAAATAAAAATAAATTTAGAGGACCCAGGCTCGTAGTCTTAGGACTTTATTGATATTTCATGTTCTTCAGTGTTCTTTCTGCCTAGATCTAGTAGCCCTGGTCAAATTATATCTGTGTTAAGTTAAAAATATATCATATATTTTGTTCTGTTAGAGCAGACATGTCAAACTCGCGATGTCACATGACATCGCATGATGTATCGGACCTTTTCCCCCATTGATGGCAATGGGGTGGGCATGGTTTCCTGGTGACTCGTCCGGCCCACGGGCCAGCAGTTTGACACACCTGTGTGTTAGAGGATGTTTATTTACTACTAATACACAAGAAGGAATTTGATGACTGGCAGGGTTTATGTGTTGATGGCTTGATCTTGTTCTTCCCATTGAGCTGGATCTTCAGAACTTATTTTGATGTTGCTGTCTTGCCTCCTTATTGTGATTCCCATGTGACAATAGGATATCAAGGTAGTTGTTGATGTCATTGTCAGCCATTCAATCATGTCCAACCCTCAGCCACTCTGGATCAGCACTCTCCATGCCTGTCTCTCTCTCACTGCCTCCTTCAGATCTGACATGGTCATCCTTTTGCCATTCTTTATAATGTCCAGCCACTGGGTACTTGGGTGGCCTTTTTCCTTTTTCTGCTGATCATTCCCAGCATGATTGACTTTTCAAGTGAGTCAGCTTCCAGGACATGATCAAAGTATGACAGCTTTGTTTGTCAATCTTGGCTTCAAGTCATATTTTGGGTGAGGTTTGGTCTAGGACTTCTTTGTAATTTTTGCACTCCATGGGATGCATAATAGTTACCTCCAGCAACACAGTTCAGAGGTGTCCATCATTCTCCTATCTGCCTTTTTCCAAGCCCAAGTTTCGCAGCCTTAAGTAGCATTTGGAAAAAATACTGTATTAAGTAATATGCATTTGGTTGTGCAGCTGATGTCTTTACTCTTCCAAGATGTTATTCATGCCAAACACTGTAATTCTTCCAAGTCTATACACTTTCTGATCTCAGGGTTGCAGTCACCCCTTTGGTCAATTTTAGAGTCCAGGAAGATAAATTCCTTTACTGTTTCAATGGTCTCATTGTCAGTCGGCACTCTTGACTTGTGGTTCTCTGCAGTAGGCACTACTATGTCACTGACTACTGCAGTAGTCAAGGTAGTTGTAGCTAGTCCATGTCTACTTTGTGACTCTTTGGAAGTTTCACTCCATCGGTATTAACTGCCTTCCATCTCTTAACTTATCATCTGGCCACACTTTTCCAATCTGAATAGCATCTCAATGTCCTCAGTGTAGATTTGTGTCTGCTTTTTAATATTGCCTGTTTGCCAGACCAGCCACACACAGAATTGCTCAGAGGGGTTGGTAAAAGGGAGTTCGAGATAGCAGAACCAAAATGCTCCCAACAGTTGAGCAAATGGTAAAATCAACAGCCATATGGAAGAGGATTAAGAATAATAATGCTTTTATTCTGCTCTCCTGGCATCTTTCTTTTTCATCTCTGATTCTCTATATTATTCTTGTTATCCATTACTATGAAAAATTCAGATTAAGATTTTGGGTGGCCGTTGCACAGGAGAGAAAAAAATCCCATTTGTATATTACAATTCCTGTGAATGAGATGACTATCAACAACCCTTGTATTTATTCTTTTAAAAATTGCTCTTTTGAAAAATAAATTAACTTGTTACAGTGTTGACTAGTTTGTAGGTTTTGTGATAATCTCCAAAGATGGTAGGCAAAAAGGCAAACATTACTAAGATGTGAACTCTACAATCTGTCAGAGAGCCTTGTAAGCCACTCTTAATATAGAAACTTTTACAGCTTGGAAAATATTTCTTAACTGTATAAACTGGCAGTTCTTTCATTGTATAAGGGAAATGTGTACTTTTCATTATCAAATGGAAAAGAATTTAAATCTAGAAAAATATTTTTGTATATCTTGTATTGCTTTTCATAGAAACATTCTAAAATATTCAAACATTAAGCTTTTGCTGGGATTATATTAAAAAGGAAAACACTCCTTTCTTTATTTTGAAAGGTCTGGAGTCTAACAGTTGTAGATGAAGAGCATGAAGAGCAAATCTTTTTCAGTCTTCATTTTTCTTAAAGTAACTAGGGTCTATTGATAATAGCCAGGGTAACCATATTGATCGTGTTTGAACATTAGTGAAGCTACCTTTATGGTCTAACTAAATATAGTTTACAAACTTCTGCTTCTGAAGAAACAAGAAGATTTTTTCTATTTATAAGTTGCATTGTATTATGTGATAGACACTGAATAATCTAGTCTTCCAGAGTGAAATGCAAAACCAGCATAAATATTCAATCCATTGATTTTGTCTTTAATTAATTTAATGAAAGATCTAAGAACTTTAGTAACATATTGCATCTATATTCTAAGTTTAGTTTTTTATATAAATTTTCAGTCTTAGGACATAGGACGTGGAATATTGTATTATTTAAATCTTCAAAGAAATAGCTTTCTTTTTGTATTTGTAATCAAAGACATTAGATAAAATTCACTTAAAAATTAATAACAATTTTTAAAACACCTTCAGAGCCAGCATAATAATGAGTAAAATACTGGACTAGGAATAATGATAACCAAACTCTTCTTTTTAGGCACAGAAGCCAGCTGGATAACTATGAGCCAGTTTCTGTATCTCAGTCCTAGTCTAGAAACTAAAACAACAACAAGAATAACAATAAAAACACTCAATTTGGGGACTTCCAGTTTTATGCGATAGCACACGGTCGTGGGATTATGAAGCTCTGCTTCCCGTGGCTTTTTTCGTCCTGCCAGGGGACCCTAAATGGGTCTAAAGCCGCCCTGAAGAGGTGGCAAAGAAAGAGGGGTGCCCCAGCAATCCAGGAACGATGGCAGTTGTCCCGTTCGATCTGGGAATTCCCTCTAACACGATGAGAAAGGCTGGCCCCACCTCTGTAACCAGCCCAAGCTACTTGCAGCCGAAGTCCACAAGTACCCACCAAAATATCGGTGAACAGTGTGCTGAAACTGGGTGAAAAATTTGATTTTCTCTCTCCTACTCTATATCCTGAACTTTTGGAAAAGATACCCAAAGAAGCAAAAAAGCCTCCAAAAGTAAAAAGGAAGGAGAGCTTAGCCCCACCCTCCCATGGAAGGAAGCGGCAAATTAAATTATTAAGAGGGACAGAAACATACTGTTGCTGACATCTAGTGGTAGAAGAGAATTCCTATCTGAAGCTTTGAAATGGTGATCTTCTGCGTTGCATATATTGCAGAATTACTTCTCTAGCATACTTGGGCATTTATCTAGGGTTCTTAAAAGTTTGGTTACTAGATCAGAAATTTGTAGATGATAACTTTGAGTCTGATCCTCTCTTCTGGCCTTATTTTACCCTAGGAGCTAAGTTTGGTTCAAATAATCTTCTAGCTATTGCTTTTAAATATCAGCAGATTTTCAGTTCTGCTTGTATTAAATCTATCCTTGTCTGTGATTTAATTATAGATGAAAAAACAGACTTGTCTTGAAAGGATAAGGGACATTGTCCCTTCTCTGAACAATGCTTGCCTGGATTTTGGGTTTTGCACCAGCTGCAACCTGAAGGCAATGGATAAAGATATGTGGAAAGCTTGGCAAATTACTAGAAGCACTGTCATGAAGATAATTGGATGTTAGCCCTTGCCTGAGTGGTTAAGCTCAAGGGAGAAACTAAGGATACAGCAGTAATCCCCGTTGGGGAGCTTCATCCTTATCTAACCTACAGAACCTCAAAGCCAAGTTGGTGATTTATTTGCAGAAGGCTTCCATTTCTGGAGATCTTCAATCATCTGTTCTTTGATGAGGAGTCTTAGGCAACTTAGAAATTTATGGCTACTATGCTAACCATATTCCAAATTGCAGTGGACCTGAACCATATCAAAGGCTGTAAATTAGATTTTGTTTTTGTTTTGGAGAGCTGAGACATAATCTGAGGGACGGGGTATTATTTTCCCTTGTTGTGTGGCTATCTGTGTTCTTATTTATTTGAAGTGCTTCAATTTTATCATATCTACAGGGATATGGACTCATTTGATTGATTTACTCCAGGTTCCTCAGAATTATTGAATCAGAATTACTAAAAAAATTGGGTACCGTAGTTTCCGGCGTATAAGAGTACTTTTTAACCCATGAAAATCTTCTCAAAAGTCAGGGGTCGTCTTATACGCCAGGTGCTGAAAATTTAGGGACAGGGCTGGCTGGAAAACCTGGAGCGGATCTCCCATTTAGTCTGCGCAGGGAAAGCGGGACCAATTGGAGAAGAAGCTGCAGTCTGTGATTTTTTACAGGCTGGGGTCTGGGCGTCTTTTCTTCTAAAGTTGAAGAGCAGCTGTAGTATATCCCAACTTGAAAGGCAGGTGGGGAAGGCAGCAGCCAGAGCAGCGGCTTAGCTCTAAGGACACATTTGACTCAGGAACTGGGCGGGCTGGCTGGAAAACCTGGAGCGGATCTCCCATTTGGTCTTTTTTTTTAAAATCCCATTTATATCCTGCCCTTCTCCGAAGACTCAGGGTGGCTTACAATTTAAAGCTCAAATCAATGTGCTTAGCAATAGCCTTCATTCTGTGTATATGCCTGTTTATTAGGGCTTTCACCCCCCCCAAGCAGCATTATTACAAAGTCAGCTTATTGCCCCCAACAATCTGGGTCCTCATTTTACCTACCTTGGAAGGATGGAAAGCTGAGTCAACCTTGAGCCTGGTGGGATGTGAACCTGCACTAATTGCAGGCAGCTGGTGTTATTTAAGGCTCTGCGCAGGGAAAGCTTTAGAGTGAATTAGGAAAAGTGAAAAAGTGAATTAGGAAAATAGGGAACGGTTGCTGGAATTGGGTATGTGTAGCTTAACAAAGAGAAGGGTGAGGGGTGACATGATAGCAGTGACCCAATATCTTAGGGGCTGCCACAAAGCAGAGGGAGCCAAGCTATTCTCCAAAGCACCTGAAAGCAGGACAAGAAGCAATGGATGGAAACTAGTCAAGGAGAGAAGCAACCTAGAACTAAGGAGAAACTTCCTGACAGTTAGAACAATTAACCAGTGGAACAACCTGCCTCCAGAAGTGGTGAATGCTCCAACACTGGAAGTTTTTAAGAAGAGACTGGACAGCCATTTGTCTGAAATGGTATAGGGTTTCCTGCCTTAGCAGGGGGTTGGACTAGATGACCTCCAAGGTCCCCTCCAACTTCTTCTTCTTCTTCTTCTTCTTATTATTATTATTATTATTATTATTATTATTATTATTATTATTATTATTATTATTATTATTATTATTATTATTATTATTATTATAGTTTAATCCACTTGCACTGTTTTATGTTTACATGTTTGATGACAAACAGCCTTATGTTTATAAGTGACAGTTTTCCTACTAAGCACCTGCATGTCATAAGCATTTGAATTAAAATTACCATATTAAAATCAAATCTGATGTTTTTTAATTTTTATTTGGTGTGCGTTGGAAGAGGGGTAGTCTTATATGGCGAGTATAGCCCAAACCCTATAATTTAACAGGAAATGTAGGGGGTCGTCTTATACGCCCAGTCGTCTTATACGCCGGAAAATACGGTAATCAAAAAATAAAACAGTCCTGGAGAAGTTGCTGAATTATTTTACTATTTTATTTTTATTTTTGGGGGGGTTACTCAGTTTTCTAATAGAAAACTAGAACTAAGACAAAATAATCTAGTCTTAAAATTATGTTTTAATTATTCTTTCAATAATAAATTTCATTGCTACCTTTTATGTGGACATCAAAAGCTATATCCTGTTATAAAAATAAGTGACAAATATTTCTGAATAGTGGGCAAGCAAACTTCTTGGAGTTAGAAGAAAACATTCAGGCCTTTAGTCCAGTCCCTAATCAATACAAAATAAATTAATTTCCAAATATAGGAATGCTTTTGAGCCACTGCTAGAGTGCTTTTGTTAAAAGAGATTCTAACACCGCTATAGAAAATATGGAATACTACCAGCATCTTTTCTAATATTAATCTTGAATCATATTGCAGCTTAATCATTATTTCATATCCTCCATTCTTAGATACAGATACAGGTAGTCCTCAACTGACAAGCACAATTAAGATCAGAAATCTGGTCATAAGTTGTTGTGGTCATACGTCAAGGCACCCACATGATTGGACCTGTTGTTGTTTTTCACATTTTCCACAGAAGTTATTAATAATATGGCTGTTAAACCATTGTATTTGTTAAACAAACCTATTTTTCTGAATAGCCGTTTTTATCAGAAACCAGCAAAAAACATTGCAAAGAATGGTTACATCACCAGAATATTGCAACCATCATAAAGCAAGCCAGAAGCCAGACATCTGAGATGATATCATTTGACTATGGGGGGAGGGTACACAGCATTTTTTTAACAGCCAGAAATGCTTTACTGTCCATAAAGCACCCATTCCAAAGCAGGGGATAAGTCCATAAAATTTAAGTTGGTGTTACCCGTAATAGTACTATATCCATGGCTTTCTTTGCATTACAGACTTTCAGGTATTGTAAGCAAAGTGTCACAGCTTCTTTCAGGAGTATTTTTCCCAAGAATAAAAGTCTCTGTTTCTCTCTCTTCAATCATAACATTACATTTTTAATCTTCTGATCATACTTGTTGCATGTTTTTGCACTAGTTCTATCAGAGCAGGATCCAACAAGCATAGAATACAGTGAAATTATTAAATTTGATTTTTGCTGCACATTCCTAGGAACCATGTTCAGGTACAAAAAACTGGGGATATGAAGGCTATGTATGAAACTAAAAGTGGGCAAGTTCAAGATGTGTAGAAAAAGGAAATCTTTATGCAATGTATAATTAGAAATATATTCATTGAGAGGTTTTTTTCTCCTGAGATCACTAGAGAATTTGGTGATAAGTTTAATGATCAGAAATTCCAAGCTTTCCTACATGTGAGAGATGAGAGATTCCTTTTTATTAAGCTAAACATCCAAATCATTATAATCTTTTCTTATTGGTTAGCTGTTCTAGTTCCTAGAGTATTTGGTTTTCCTGTTCCTACACATTTTCTTGTTCTACAGCCCGATCTATTTGATACCATTATCCAAAATGACAGATAGAGGAATATATAGAAAATTATTTTTATGAATATTTGGAGACCAGCAACTAAGCAGTCCATGCTTGACTCCCCATTGCAGTCTCTAAACCTATGTTTTTATTATCACCAGGTATAAAATTTTCAAGTGAGATGCAGTTTATTAAAGATACACTATATTTTTAGTTCCTAAAGTAACACAAAATCTCTTTGTAGATTTTTTAAAAAAGTAATCCTAGCAACATTCACTGTCTGATTGCACAAATGTCACCATAATTTGAAATATTCTTGACTGTTGCCAACATGGAAGACAATCTTTAATCTGATGGTTTTCCTGTCTCACATTCTGCTTCAGTAACACTGCATCTGGGGTTCATGTAATCATCTTTCCTGTACTAGCAGGAGCTATGGGTGTGTGTCCAAATATTGTGGTAATTGAGAGGCTTATAAGATGTTCTAGGTGGACACTGAGAATCACACAATGATTCTTGGAATTGCTTCCATATACAGAATTAGCATTGGGACAGTATTGTCAGAGCACTACAGCTTCTCAACGTCTGACATTTGGATTTACATCTTTGGACTTATTTTTTTTGATGAATATGTTAATTTGGAGATGGGATGTAGAACAGACCTGAACATTGCTTACTGAGGGCATTGCAGCCAGAGAATTATTGTTTCTAAAGCTATTGATTTTAGCAGCAGCTGATATTTCAATCTGGATGCAGCATGTCTGTGCCTCTACGCACACTGTCAAGAAGAAATATGATAGTGTCTTAAAAGATTAATAATATCGCTGGTCCTCAGGAGGCCTGTCTTAATTCACTGGCCTGTTCCTTGACATGTACTGTAATTTATCTAGTCTGATTTGAATAGCAAATGGCAATCGGCTGCCATTAGGGAAATAGGCATCATTCTTATTGATCTAGCATAGGCTGGATTTTATTTAAGGGGAACTGCAAAATGTTATTAACTGCACAATGAGAAGCAAGAACCGTTCTCTTGCCTGCTCCTTCCCTACTATACAATGCAAAACGTTTTCTCCAAAATAGCACCCTCCAAATATGCTGGATTATAAATTTCATCTTTCCCAGTTTGTATGCCAGCACAGACTGGAATTTCTGAGGTTTCCAATCTGACATGTCTGTAAGTATAGAGGATCTTAAAATGATGCAAAGTGAATCATGGGAAAAGGAAGATGAGGATTCCGGAAAACATTGACTTGTAACTTTTGGGCAACCAGGTTTAAGCATACAGTTAGGGGGTTGTGAGTGGGTGTCTTTCCTCTCTTCCCTCTTATTTTTACTGATTCAACATTCCCCATAAAGTTGGAGGCTGCTTCAGAAAATGGATTCATTTTGTGTGTGTGCAAATTGAAGCCACTCTAAAGATTGTCTTGTGAAAAAATAGTATGAACAAAAGTTATAAGCATCTTTTTATGCTCTTGGAAGAAATACAGTATACATATTTTAAACAATGGTTACTTGGTGAATGGGTAGGCTCAACTTCCACAGCAAGATTCTGTACGTCCTCACAAAACTTTTCCAAATGTGTTCATTGGCTCAGAAATTTACATTTCTGGACTGAAATGTAAAAGGAATGTCTACTATTCCTCCAACATTGCATCTTAAAACTGTAATTAAAATGCAATTAAAATTATAATTAAATTACAAAATTATAATTATAATAAGCTATATGATTTAAGCTTTTAGTTAGCAATATTCCTATTCATTTCTTGTGTCATGTACCTAAATAGCCCATTGGCTAGTCTAATTAAAATATTACCTTAACATGAATTTGATTTTTTTTAATGGCAACAAGGCTAACATTGCTTTTCACTTAGTCTTTGTGAAAGATAAAGGAACAAAGAAAAATGTGTTTTTTTTAGCTAATTCAGTTATAACCTTTGAAATAAGAGGGGTTTAACAAATTGTCTGCTTTGCGAGTGTAGCTCATAGATTTGCAAAATTTCAGAAATGGTGGGTGTAGCCAATCAAAATATCCTCTTACTGAAAGGCAAACAGGTGAGACTGCTTCCAGGTATCTTGTCTGATTTCCTATAATGTTTTCTAATACTCCAGTCTTCCTTTGTTTTTGTGTTTTATTTTTAGGCAGGTTTCAGATATAGCATTATTTTGCAAAGTTTGAAAAAATACCTCTAGGCCTACAGTTGCAAGAAAAAGTATGTGAACCCTTTGGGATTACGTGGAGTTTTGCATGAATTGGCCATAAAATGTGCTCTAAACATGTAAGTCACAACAATAGAAAAACACAGTCTGCTTAAAATAATACTACACAAACATTAGCTGTTGTCATGTAATTGAACATAAGATGGAAACATTCACAGTGCAGGGTGGAAAAAGTATGTGAACCCCTAGCCTAATGACTTCTCCAAGAGCTAATTGGAGCCAGGAGTGAGCCAACCTTGACTCCAATCAGTGTGAAGATATTGGATGGGTTGCTGACAGCTCTCCTGCCCTTTAAAAACACACACCTGTTTTGGGTTTACTAGTCTCAAGAAGCAATGTCTGATGTGAACCATGCCTCGCAGAAAAGAGCTCTCAGAAGACCTACGATCAAGAATTGTTGACTTGCATGAAGCTGGAAAGGGTTACAAAAGTATCTCCAAAAGCCTTGATGTTCATGTGTCCACGGTAAGACAGACTGTCTACAAATGGAGAAAGTTTAGCACTGTTGCTACTCTCCCTAGGCGTGGTCGTCCTGTAAAAATGACTGCAAGAGCACAGCACATAATGCTTAATGAGGTAAAGAAGAATCCTAGAGTGTCAGCTAAAGACCTACAGAAATCTCTGGCACGTGCTAACATTTTTGTTGACACATCTACAATAAGGAAAACATTAAACAAGAATGGAATACATGGGAGGACACCACGGAGGAAGCCATTGCTGTCCAAAAAAATATTGCAGCACGTTTGAAGTTTGCAAAAGAGCACCTGGATGTTCCACAGCACTACTGGCAAAATATACTGTGGACAGATGAAACCAAAATTGAGTTGTTTGGGAAAAACACACAACACTATGTGTGGAGAAAAAAAGGCACAGCACACCAACATCAAAACCTCATCCCCACTGTAAAACATGGCAGAGGGAGCATCATGGTTTGGGGCTGCTTTGCTGCCTCAGGGCCTGGATGGATTGTTGTCATTGATGGGAAAATGAATTCCAGAGTTTATCAGGACATTTTGCAGGAAAACGTACGACCATCTGTCCGCCAACTGAAGCTCCGCAGAGGATGGGTGATGCAACAGGACAATGACCCAAAGCATACAAGTAATTCAACAAAACAATGGCTTCAACAGAACTGTTGTGATTCAGGGTCAGCCTGTGAGTTCGGCAGTTGGGTCGGACGATTCAGAGGAGGAGGAGGAGGGGGGTGTTGGAGAGGTTGCTGAGGGGGTTGGAGAGCTTGCTGATGAGAGCCCTCAGCCAGGCCCCTCCCACCTGGTCACGACACAGACCCAGCTGTGTGAGCCTGACAGCGTGGATGAAGATGACCCACAGCTGGCCCTGTTCAAGGACGCCCGACGCAGGAGGCAGTCAATCAAGAGTAAACAGAGGAAGGCAATGGGGCACCTCAGAAGGAGGCAGAGAGAAGCCACGCCCTGAACTGTATAAAAGGGGAATGCGTGGGAGGGCTGGTTTGCTGAAGGCAACCGCCTGTTTCATGGTTCGTGTCTTGTTCTGTTTGCTTTTGTATCCATAAATTTGGCAGGCTTAGTTCCAGCCTCTTGCCTTCTTGTAAAAGGGGTTGTCCCTGCCTTTTCTGCAGGGCCGGTAGCAGGCTGGTACAAAACAAGAACAGAATACGCCTTCTGGAGTGGCCAAGTCAGAGTCCTGACCTCAACCCAATTGAAATGCTGTGGCATGACCTTAAGAGAGCGATTCACACCAGACATCCCAAGAATATTGCTACACTGAAACAGTTTTGTGAAGAGGAGTGGTCCAAAATTACTCCAGATCATTTTGCAGGTCTGATCTGCAACTACAGGAAATGTTTGGTTGAGGTTATTGCTGCCAAAGGAAGGTCAACCAGTTATTAAGTCCAAAGGTTCACATACTTTTTCCACCCTGCACTGTGAATGTTTCCATCTTATGTTCAATTAAAACATGACAACAGCTAATGTTTGTGTAGTATTATTTTAAGCAGACTGTGTTTTTCTATTGTTGTGACTTACATGACGTTTAGAACGCATTTTATGGCTAATTCATGCAAAACTCCACGTAATCCCAAAGGGTTCACCTACTTTTTCTTGCAACTGTATTGGGTTCCCAGACTGGTTATCAGATATTTGAATAAAAAAACTGCAAAACAAACAAAAGAAAAGCTACATGTATACGAAATTATTTTTTTCTAGTATCTGTAACATTGGTTTTTCACTCTCAGGAATGTGCTAGAGCAGGGGTGTCAAACTCAATTTCACTGAAGGCCGCATCAGCATTGTGGTTGCCCTCAGGGGGCTGGGTGGGTGTGGCCTGAGTGGGCATGGCCTACTGGGTGGGTGTGGCTAAAGTGCGTATTGCCTACTGGGTGGGCATGGCCAGCTCTACATTGTTCGCATCAAGGGGGCCTATGGGGGCCTGAGCAGGAGTGGGACAGATCTGAGGGTCTCTGGCAGAAGGAGGGTCTCTGGGTCAGGGCCAAGGCAGTGGGGGCCATTCCCTCACTTTCCAGGATGGCTTCGGGGGGCCGCATGAAACCACTTCGTGGGCCAGATCTGGCCCCCGGGCCTTGTGTTTGACATGTCTGTGCTAGAGCCCTTATGTAGTGAAATCTGAGAATGACCTTAAAAGTTGGAAGGGAGGAATGCTGCTAAGGAAAGAACAGATAAAAGAGGGAGGAGTAATGGGCAGAGGAAAACCTAGTGTTGGGAACTATCCAGCCTCACAGGGAGGAGGGATTAAGCATGGAGCTAGTCTAGAATCACTGTGCAACTGTAAAAGATCCAGAATCATACCTACCTCCCTGAACTCCTTGGAGTTTTATCTAATTATTCCCAGGGGAATGCTGCCAGACTGGCATTAGAGAAAGAACAAAATAAAGTAGTTAGCTTGAACTCTGCACTGTGTGTGGGTCTAGTTGTTCCAGCCAGTCATTTAGAAAGGATCCTCCCTAACTAGTGTGTAACTGATTAACCTCTTATCATTTTCAGGTAATGATTCATCCTGATAGGGTTTTAATCAACTAAGTAAGGTAACAGAGTGGTGTTGTTAACTTCCAATTAGCACTTGTTAGGGAAGTGCTGTGCCTCAGAGAAAAGTACTGTAGCTCAGGAAGCGATAAGCTTTACTAAGTAAAAGCTTGACAATATTTGATTTTAAGGCTTTGCTTGCCAGATTGAGACATGAAGACAAAAAGGACATGACTTCCTTTTGCTGGATGTCTGGTAACAGTACCCAGAAGCAATGGTAAAATGATAGTGAAAAATATTTCCATGTTGTTATATTTCAGTTTTAAAATAAATTAAATAAGTTAAATAGTGAGAAGGAAAAAAAAAGCACTGCAAGCACAATAGGAGGTATTTGCTGGCTTCCAACCTAGTGGTTAGCCAGTTTTAGTTAATACAGAAATATTAAATAGACAATTACAAACATTCTGGTTAGTGCAGAAGCAATAGTATATTCTAGTGGTAAATAAAATATCTTGAATTCAGATATCCAATTTCAACTTTAAAATAGCTGTTCTAACATTGCCAGAGGTATTCCAACATAGCTTAAAATATTCTGGAAATAGTCCATTAGTTATTTTGAGATAATAACATTTCTAAAACAGTTTGAACAGCATCAGAATAATTCTTTTAAGGCTGAAACAACCTAGTTCAAACTTGAAATGTTTCACAGCTGAAAACTTTGCACAACCTATATAGTATGTACCGTATTTTCCGGCGTATAAGACGACCCGGCGTATAAGACGACCCCCTACTTTTAAGAAGATTTTGAAGGTTTTGTCTTATACGCCGGAAAATACTTACATGCCCTGCCCGTCGCAGAGGAGGTGAAGGCCCGACTGGCCCCGCCGGCCCTCCCGCTGCTCCCGCGCTTCTGCTGGCCCCCGAGGCGCAGCGTTTCCCAGGCGGCAGGCAGCGCCGGAGGGCAGCCGCCACCCCGCCGCCCCTTCTGCTCCCCCCCAGGCCTTGAACTTCTCCCATTGGGCGCAGGGCGGGGCAGCTCCGCCCGCAGCCTCTTTTTTAGAACTCGTGCGCTTCCCTCTCACTGTCGGCCGAGGCGTGCTCGGCCCGGGCTCCCGGTCCCTCTTCCCGGCCGGCTTCCCGCCCTGCCCCTCATGGAGCTGGACTGGGCGTGCAGCCTCTCAGTGTGGCTGCTTTTCCTGGGCAGCCTGGCGGTGCGGCTCCTGCGCTCGGACCTGTTGCTGAGCCGGCGGCTGCTGCTGCGCGTGGGGCTGCTGGCCGTTTTGCCGCTGCCCCTCAGCGCCGCGCTCACGGCGGCTGCATGCTGGTTCTGCTTCTCCCGTCCTCGGCGGCTCGCACTCCTAGTTTCAGCGCATTGGAGTAAGCGCCGGCAGAGGCTGCTCTTTGGTCACCCGCCGGGAAACGTGCCAAACCGGGAGAGCGACTGCCGCGCCCACGCCCCTCCTGGGACGCCGCGCCTGCCTGCCTCTTAAAGTGCCCACCCTGCATCCCTCTGGCCAAGGCAAAGGCGGCTGATGAGGACACCGACCTCGCTCCACGGGCAGCGGGAAGAGCTGCCACATCTGGGGACTCCTCCTCCTCCTCCTTCCCCCTCCAGCCGCCATCTCGCCTCACGAAACAGCCTCTTAGTCCGGCGCGCAGCTCCGATCCCGGCCACCAGGCTGGCTCGTCTCCGACAGCACCGCCCAGCGGAAGCGCATCCCCGCGGGGGGGGGAGAGTGGTGCTGGTGACAGGTGAGTCCGGCGGGCGCGAGGCCCTCCCCTCGGGCCAAGAGCCAACGGGATGCGCCCCCTTCGCGTGGGGAGAGCCGCCCGACGCTCCCGCCCAGCCGTGTCCCAGAGCTGCGCCGGAGTTAGCTCAGTTGCGTGGGGCGGCCCGGCTTTGCAAGAACGGGGACGCTCGACTGATTTGTTTTTTTTCCCGGCGTATAAGACGACCCGGCGTATAAGACGACCCCCCAACTTTTGAGAAGATTTTCAGGGGTTAAAAAGTCGTCTTATACGCCGGAAAATACGGTATATTAAATATTTTATAGTGACCACCAATAAAAAGAAATTAAAGCTAAAAAAAGCTTTATGGTTTCTTTTTGCACAATTTTAGGCACTATCATTTTTATTTTTATTTTATTTATATCCCACCATTATTGTTATTACAGTATTTCAGTACAACGTACATTACTATGAAGGATTCAATTACAATGCATATATGTGTCTGCAAAAATGCTGTGAAAAAATATCATAAAAATTACTTTCAAAGTTTTTTAGTTTCAAATCTCTATACACTTCTTTCGGAGAAACTCACTGAATTCAAGGTAATGCAGACAAATAAGCCTACATTCTACTGGTGTAGAGACAATTTTTTCATGGTATGTATAGAAAATTATACTTCTGTTTTTTTCTGTATTCTGAAATGAAAAATGAAGATTTTTGCTTAGCTCATTGCTCCTGTTGCTTTGAAATCTATTGGTGAATAAGAAAAAAATGCTCCAAAATGATCAAATACAAAGCAAAAGTAGACTGAAAATGACTTTATTATTTTGAGCAGCAGTAATTGCTATACATTGTGAAGCTTGCATAAGAAATATGTTAATATGTAGAAGAATGACTTGAGAAACTTTTAATTTTCTTGATGATTTCAGTTTCTGAGTGAATGATTTCTTAAACTAATAAAGAAAAAAATTGAGTGTTGACTTGCAATTAAGTAGAATCCTTTTGCAAATAAGATGAAGATGAAACCTCATATAGGTTTGACTGCTTGCCTATTTATGATTTTATCTGCTAATAGAGCCTTGAAAACAAGCAATGAATCCTGAATTGTTTCTCAGTTTTTGCTGGCCTGTCTGAGCAAGAACACTACGGTTTCCTTAATTCTTCTTCGCGATTTATCATTCCCAATTCATTGTTTTGCATAACTCTGTTTAAAATGAAGAATTGTCATTATTTTGCAGTGAAAAACTTGTCATTTGCATAATGCCTGCCATTAATTATTGTGAGACTAATGCAGCTGTTGATATTTTTAGGGCATAGTAGAGCAGTCTGCACCTTGTATAATGTCATTCTAAAAACATTGGTAGTTAATAGGTGCCATAACATTGCACAAATGCAAGAAAGAGAAAATAAAAAGAAGAGGCACAATGGAACAGGCTGTGATCTTTATTTAGCATTTTCTCCTTGAAATACTTGGTGAGAGACAGCTTTAAAAAAAAATCAAGAGAACAGGAAGGTGCAAAATAACATTTTAAAAAAAGGATATAAATGTTTTTAATAACTGTTTTTGCTATTATAAGGCAACTTGAATTTATTCAGATTTAAAAAGCTCTAATAGGTCTCTTAAAATACAAACAATTTTTACAAATTAAATTTAACTGCAGGGACTTGAGAGTGGATCCTATTTTCCTACTAGTTGATCCTACTTTATATTTTTACAAAATATATACCGTAGAGGCTATATTGTTTATCTATCATTCTATACATCGTTATTTTAAAACACAGTTTCCGAATCTTAACAACTTAGAAATACATTGACTTCAATACAGGTAACTGGACCTCAATTTTGGCTGAGAAATTCTGGAACTTCCACATATCAGAAAAATGCCTAATAGTATGTTAAAATAATTTCTGTAGCTGAAATTGAATATATATTGTAATATGAAGGTCATATTTTGTTTTTTATGATTAATAATAATCTGAGAAGTAGAAGTGGGATAGTTATATGGCAAATATTCTGAGCACAGAATACATTGGAGTAAGTCAAATATGTCAATTGGGATAGTTATATGGCAAATATTCTGAGCACAGAATACATTGGAGTAAGTCAAATATGTCACTTGGCAGGAAGGTTTCAAAAATTGTAGAGAAAATACTAAGTTTCATAAATAGTTCAGACACTATTAAATACCCCAAGAAACTATCCAACTTAGTGAATAAAAACATTTCAAAATGTTTTATCCAGGTGGAGGAGGATGTTAAGATGACATAAATAACTTTAAGTTCGCCAGGACTGAATTTTATTTCAAGGCTGATGCAGATTTTGAGAGCGGTTCCTAAGTTGGTTTTTAAGTATTTTGAACAAATTGAGAAGTTAATGATTAAATCTTTAAATATTAAGGAAATCTTTCTCACAATGATAGTTTTAATTTTAGGCTTGTTTGTTAATTGGTCATGTAAGGGAATGGATCATTACTCTTAGTCAGCTTTAAATAATGAAACTTTAAAAATGTTTGCTGTTTTACAAAAATATTGCAATTTACTTAGAATGTTTAAGTACAGTTAAAATACTTTTTATGCACTTGGTTTCGTCTTGTTCACCTTGAATCCTTTGAAACTCCAGAGTGTGTGTGTTAGAGAAGGCCTTTATTTAAATATATTATTAGTAAAAGATTTAAAATTTCAAAAATAAATTTGGACAGTATATAATTTGAATTAGAGAATAGCTGTATCCTGTATTAAACAATAGTTATATCTTATAACTGGCCACAAGTTTTAAGAAAGGAAAAACACATTTTTAGGGTCTATGAGAAATATGATTTTATTTTAAATATGATTCTCATACATACATATATACATACATGCTGGACATGTAATGTATTTCAGAGAATTTTGGTATATATGTTATGCACTTGTCTGTTAGTATTTCTTTATGGTTAAATATTATCAGCATAACAAATCTGATTCTTGCAAAACAATTAAAGTTTAAAAATATTGATATATTATGTAACCATATTCCAAAAATCTGAAATCTTTTAATTTATGAAGATGTTTGTATGTATGTTTGCAACTTGGTCTGTTGCAAAAAGAAAAAAATGATTGTCCTCATGGAAGAAGGCTTTTGTCCCTTATTCTAAAAGTTGGCTTAACACAATTCTCAGCATTTGAATTAACTTTGCTCTGAAGTACATATAGATTGCACAATATAATTTTGGATAGCCTAGAATTAATTTAAAAATTAGATCATGGTATTGGAATGTAAGAAAATTATATAATTTTAATAGCTTGGATGCTTGTAATTTGTTTTATGATTTTATAGCTTAGAAAGCTTTATGTTATACACTTCTGCATGTGGGGGGGAGGGGCTGCCTAAAGTAGCAGGATAGATATAATTAAAATAAATTCTATTTATTGGAGGCAAACACATTAATTCAATTAAGATTGCTCACTGATGTGTTTTGGATTGTGTGTTTAGGGATCATTCTTAATGTAATAAAAAATTTTATACTCTCCGTCCCTCCCTCCTTCTTACCCTCCCTCCCTCCCTTCCTTCCTGCCTTCCTAAGAAGAGCAATAGCATTTAGCATTTACTTCATAATGCTTTACAGCACTCTCTGACTGGTTTACATTATCAGCATATTGCCCCCAACAATCTGGATCCTCATTTTACCAGCTTGGAAGGATGGTAGTTTAATTCAACCTTGAGTCCCATCAAGATCGAATTCCAGGCTGTGGGCAGAGTTAGCCTGCAATACAGGTAGACCTCAACTTACAACAATTCGCTTAGTGATAGTTGAAAGTTACAACAGCACTGAAAAAGGTGATTTGTGACCGTTTTTCACACAACCATTACAACATTCATATTTATAATAGTTGCAGTGTCTCATGGTCATTAATCACCTTTTGTGACCTTCTGATAAGCAAAGTCGATGGGGAAGCCAGATTCACTTAACAGCCATATTATTAATTTAACAACTACAGTTGATTCACTTAACAATTGTGGCAAGAAAGGTAGAATGGGGCAAAACTCACTTATCAAATGTTACACTTAGCAACAGAAATTTGGGGCTAAATTGTGGCCGTACGTCAAGGACTGTATGTACTGCATTCTAACCACTGCACCACCGTAGTTCTTTTATTAGGTTCCCCAATTAAAATATTTTGCAATTTGATCTTAATTTAACAGACTTTTTAAAATATTACACCTATTTTAATACAAATATCTACAAAAATAACAAGTGGCAATATTTTTTAAAGGTTAGTCTCTTATCTACAAATGAGCAATCCTCTTTTTAAAACACTACCTGTGTGGTACATCTGCATATATGTAAATTAAATTTGGCACAATCAACTAAAATATCTTGAGAAAACTTTTTTGTTTTTGTTTTTTTGTTTTTTTATCCTTTGATTCTCTATTCCATTGAATTATCTTCTTATAAGGACTAATCTATATTAGAAATCAATTGTACAGTATGATAGTGGAT
Organism: Vipera berus; assembly: GCF_964194415.1. NCBI lineage: Eukaryota > Metazoa > Chordata > Lepidosauria > Squamata > Viperidae > Vipera > Vipera berus. The sequence continues at coordinate 30,750,394 of NC_138206.1, forward strand.
TGCCTAGATTGGCAATTTGAAGTATAGAGATTTTTGGCCTTTGTGATTCACTTTTAAGAAACATTACATCCAAATCATAATTCTCTTCTTTTCTGATCACCAATTATATTGATGTACAATGTAAACCAGATTTTGAAATCCACTAATGTGAAGATAATAGTTCAGCAGTGTCTTCTGTGGTTTGATATTTAATATTAGATTAACTTGCAGTCAGAATCCTAAAAACTAAACATGCAACATCCTAAAATAACATTTACTTCAATACTTTTGTGTTTTTCAAATATATTAATAATTGTAGAAAGTTTCAGTTTTATTTTCTCTTCTATGAGCACTATAACAACAGAGGAAATTCAACCACATATCCTGAAATAATAATTCTGTGATTTATTTCAAGGGTGTCAAACTGACCGTATCACGTGACGTGTTACGACGTATCACGACTTTTTTTCCCCTTGCCAGTACTGGGATGGGTGTGGCTTCTATGTGATGCATCCGGCCCATGGGCCAGCAGTTTGACACCCCTGATCTGTTTGAAATCTGCAAAGGAAATACAATTCCAGAACTGCTATTCTGTTCTCTGCTATCAGTTAAAGAATGGTGTATTATTTTAATTTTGATAATGCTCAACTCCAGAGTAACTCTGAGTAGCGTGTGTGTGTGTGTGTGTGTGTGTGTGTACGTGCATCGAAATGTATCATGGGGAAAAAAGGGAGACCAATAACCAAAAAGCCAAAAAAATATGCCACGAGTAACTAACCAAAGTGTCAATGCCCATCCTTCTCAGGGTTTGTGACAAAAAAAGGGTAGGAAAAATGCAAATCTTGGGAATATATTCCATAGGGCAAAAGCCATCATCAAAAAGATATGCTCCTGGTCCCATAAGATGGGACCTGGAATATGCCCCTTCCATCTGAGCTGACTAGATTGACAGAAACATATAGAGAGAAGTTCCTTCAAATAACAAGGTTCCATGCTAGGTATTTGAAATGCATTATAGCTGACAAGATATAGAGGAAGGCTTTATTGCTGTTCATTTCTTCAATAATGTTCTTCATGTGGGACATAGATAGTACTGATTTGAACATGATTGAATATTTAATAGTTTCCTTATTAACAAACTGTGTGTAAATTTTCCAAAACATACTGTGCCACTAAAATAAAATTCAAGAGATATAGAATAGAGTGGTTTGATTTCAGCATATGTCTCATGAGGATATCTGTATAGTATCATTGTCCTCAGTGTTAAGAAGACTGGAATTGTGCTATGTTCTAAGAAATAATGTGTATTTCTTTGTATTAACCTAATGTAGTGTTTAGCTAGGGCCTTTTGGTCAAGCACAACTCGTATTCTGAAAAAACATGTCTATTTGAATTGTGGTTGTTTTGAAAATGAATATTGTGGACCATGGTATATTTGTTCATTAAAATAGCCCTGGGTGGTTATTTTTGTTTGTTGATCTTTACATAAGAATGACAAAATGTGCTTCTGTATTAATGAGTGAATTTCTAAATGTTTTCTGATTTGCCCCAAGTCCAAATTAGTTTTTCAATCATTTTCAACATATATCACCCAAATATCTCTAATTAAGGCAATTAATAGAAACCTGTCCCATTGAAAACTCTGCCAAATTTTATTTGGGTCAGTTGATACCATTGATCTTAATATGTAAGTAACACTATTTGCTATAAAATATTTATTTAATAAACATTGGTTTATCCAAATAAAAACATGATGCATTGTACTTTTTGTGAAGTACACAAAACCAAGATCCACAGTATTAGTAGCTAATGTTTGTCACACTTCTCAACAGATCTTTAATGCCACCTTTAATGTTTTTTTTATTTATGCTTCTGATTCTTTTCTCTTCATGGTAGATAGTTTAATAAAACTGACCTGGCTAGTGAAATGTAGTAGACTTCAGGAAATACAAATTTTCCAGGCAGTACTAAATTATGTTGTTATAATTATAATATGATGCAGTAATAATTCCATACCAAAACTGAACAATGATGTTGAAACCTGTGTATAGAAACAATGCTTCTCTTGAAGTTTTGAAAAACTTATTTCTCTAATAAAAGTAACCATAATTCATATAATTATTCAATGAAATACATTTCAGGTTATTCAAAATTATACAGGTTTTGCTAAATTAGACAAAGGAAGACCACTTTGATTATTTCATAACATGTGACACCTTTAAACATGTGACATCGTCTGCATATTAATTTAAAAATTATAGTTATAGATATATACTCACAAATAAATCAGTTCAGTGTTTGGGAATTTTGTCTAGAACCCTTAAAATCTAGTTAGTTTATAATCCAAATATATGGATCATTATTTTTTTTTATAATTACTAATATGTATTACCAAACTGATATGGAAAGTGTATTTTTGATTTTGTGTGTGCAAGATAAACTACAGTGTATCACAAACCATCTTGTGCAACATTTGTTGTTTGTGTTTGTGTGTGTTGTTTTCTTCTGCATCTCTGTGCTCCTCCTTTTCTCTTCTAGTCTCCCCCTGTAGGGGTTCTGTTTTGCTGTTGCCTTTAAACCCAAACAACCTATTTAAGTGGGTGAAAGTGAAGAAGGTATGCTGGAAATACTCTGTATATTTCTGAACTGTGTAGACATATTATCTTCTTAATGAGTTTTCTGGATCTAAAGCAGTCAGTGGTGTTTATCTTGTGAAATCTCACAGATATTCATAACATTAACACAGTAAAAAATAGTATTTCACATACACGACAGTTAAGATTTGGTTCTGATCTAATGCACCTGATGCATATAATTGCCTTCTAAAAAGCTAATTTGGGACTTCACAGCAACCAGGATCAGAGCTTATTATGAACATTTGGAACACTTTGTGACAGACAGTGTCTCTTTGCATCTCTACAAGATGGGAAGTAATGTGCGCACACTTTTGCTTTTCTGTCTGGCAAACTTTTTATAGGTCTGTGACAAAATGCAGTATAAAGTGCAAAATGTGGAATATTGAAATGGACTAAACAGCTGGTGAAAGAAACTGGGTGTTTTTGAGGTGAATAGAAAAGCAATTTGTTAAAAACTACTGTCTTTTTCATTTTGGCTTATTGAATGTCTAAAAGGCATATGTGTCTGTGTGTCTGTACATTCATGCAATTGCAGACATACGTAATTTTTTAAAGATGACTTTAAAAATGTGAATATGTGTCTGATATAAAAGTCTAACAATGTTTTCTGTTCTTACAAGAGGACTTGGGGGGTCTATGTTGACCAAAATGCAAATGAAGGGAAACTAATGAAGTTATAGTCTCCAAGGTTACTGTGTGCAGTTGTTCAGGAAACTGGAAATCTGTGTGAGTTAGATTTCCTGAGAGAATGTAGAAGATTTCTGGGAATGATATTTTTATTGTTCTTCCAAATGTCAATAGAACTGGTGTAAACTTGTTAATTTGGAAAAGTTAACAAATTGTCCTTTCTGATCTTTACTTGCATGCTACTTTTCATTATTCATCACATTATTAATTAGTGTTAGCTTCACAATGTTTTAAGGAAACCCTTATACTAAAGGAGCCGTTGCTCAGAAAGCCTTCTTTTTTCTTTAAAATAAGTTTGATTATAGCTGAAGTCTGTTTTTCGGCAGTGTGATTGAAACAAGTACTGTATTATATATGAATATATGGGCTTTGAACAGTGTGCATTCATGAGAATGAGTTTGGTATAATGTGTAAGGTAAAGGACTGGAAGTGAGGAAACCTAGGTTATAGTCCTCCTTGAGCACAGAAGCCCAGCCGGATGACCATGGGCCAGTCACTGCCTCTGCACTCCGAAGCAGGATCAGTGTCTGCAACAAGCTGACTGAAGAACAAATAACCTCATTCATTATCCATAGATAGCTTTGCTATGTAAAAACTAGGTAATGACAGGGCAACCAATGGAACCAATAACGACACACACTCTTCAAAATCTATGAAGTACATTTTGCTTTTATGTTGTTTCATATTACTATTGGCAAAGCCGTAGCAAATTTTAACTCCTACAGCAACTAAAATAGCAACAGTGCATATCTGTCTGTCCATCTATCTGACTTGTTACCTTATATGGGACCTTTCATTGCATATGTTCGTTCATTCATTCATTCATTTTTATGATATTTCTTTTTCATCTGAGATGTAACATATTAGAATTTTTGCACAAAAGTTGTTGAATTTTTCAGAGCATAATTTTGGTAATAGCTGCATTTAATACATTTAATACATGTTTTAATATTCATAATTAGTATTGATGTGGAAATTCTTGTCTATCATTCTTTTTTCACAGTTTAATCTTTTTATAATATCAGCAATTATTGGCTTTGTTTATTTTCTTGTTCTATTTATTTAGCAAAGTGGTTAATATGAAAATACTTTAAACTATCTAAAAAAGTCCCATAATAAGTATGTGTATGTTCATGTCACATACCTATTATCATCCTTCTTTTTGATGTCTGAAATGTATTGCATTACCAAGAAGTATTAATAGTACAATGCAGAAGAATTATCAATAATATAAAATAAACATTCCAAATAACACATCAGTATTAATCTCTAAAGTACAAAAAGGTAAAAAAAATAGATTATTTCTAAAACTATATTTAATTTATGAATCTAGCTGCCTATTAGTTTTCTATTCCAGAAATAAATGACTTGATGATAGGATAGATACTGTAGTTTCCGGCGTATAAGACGACTTTTTAACCCATGAAAATCTTCTCAAAAGTCAGGGGTCGTCTTATACGCCAGGTGCTGAAACTTTAGGGACAGGGCTGGCTGGAAAACCTGGAGCGGATCTCCCATTTAGTCTGTGCAGGGAAAGCGGGACCAATTGGAGTAGAAGCTGCAGTCTGTGATTTTTTACAGGCTGGGATCTGGGCGTCTTTTCTTCTAAAGTTGAAGAGCAGCTGTAGTCTATCCCAACTTGAAAGGCAGGTGGGGAATGCCGCAGCCAGAACAGCTGCTGAGCTCTAAGGACACATTTGACTCAGGAACTGGGCGGGCTGGCTGGAAAACCTGGAGCGGATCTCCCATTTGGTCTTTTTTTTTAATCCCATTTATATCCCGCCCTTCTCCAAAGACTCAGGGCGGCTTACAATTTAAAGCACAAATCAATGTACTTAGCAAAAGCCTTCATTCTATGTATATGCCTGCTTATTAGAGCTTTCACCCCCCCCCCCTCACAAGTAGCATTATTACAAAGTCAGCTTATTGCTCCCAACAATCTGGATCCTCATTTTACCTACCTCGGAAGGATGGAAGGCTGAGTCAACCTTGAGCCTGGTGGGATGCGAACCTGCACTAATTGCAGGCAGCTGGTGTTACTTAAGGCTCTGCGCAGGGAAAGATTTAGAGTGAATTAGGAAAAGTGAAAAAGTGAATTAGGAAAATAGGAAACGGTTGCTGGAATTGGGTATGTGTAGTTTAACGAAGAGAAGGGTGAGGGGTGACATGATAGCAATGATCCAATATCTCAGGGGCTGCCACAAAGAAGAGGGAGCCAAGCTATTCTCCAAAGCACCTGAAAGCAGGACAAGAAGCAATGGATGGAAACCCGTCAAAGAGAGAAGCAACCTAGAACTAAGGAGAAACTTCCTGACTGTTAGAACAATTAACCAGTGGAACAACCTGCCTCCAGAAGTGGTGAATGCTCCAACACTGGAAGTTTTTAAGAAGAGACTGGACAGCCATTTGTCTGAAATGGTATAGGGTTTCCTGCCTTAGCAGGGGGTTGGACTAGATGACCTCCAAGGTCCCTTCCAACTTCAACTTCTTCTTCTTCTTCTTCTTCTTCTTCTTCTTCTTCTTCTTCTTCTTCTTCTTCTTCTTCTTCTTCTTCTTCTTATTATTATTATTATTATTATTATTATTATTATTATTATTATTATTATTATTATTATTATTAAAGTTTAATCTACTTGCACTGTTTTATGTTTACATGTTTGATGACAAACAGCCTTATGTTTATAAGTGACAGTTTTCCTACTTAAGTACCTGCATGTCATAAGCATTTGAATTAAAATTACCATATTAAAATCAAATCTGATGTTTTTTAATTTTTATTTGGTGTGGAAGAGGGGTAGTCTTATATGGTGAATATAGCCCAAACCCTATAATTTAACAGGAAATGTAGGAGGTCGTCTTATACGCCCAGTTGTCTTATACACCGGAAAATACGGTATGTATGATTATTTAATACATAAATATTAGAATAAAAGAAAATATGACAAAATGAAGTTAAGGTTTTGTCCTGCTGAGAATGTTTTAGGGATATATTGAATTTTAAATGTCAACTTTTAAAAATAGTTTCAGTATAGTAAATTTATTGCTAAATATTGGGATTATTATAAATGAAAGCTTGATTTTTGTAAAGTATTTTTTTGAAAATAACATTGTCAGGTAAAATTGCACCGCTAGTAAAATCCAGGATTGAAGATTCAAAAATAGCTTGCTTAATACTGTTCACTAAACTATTTCCAAGTTATTTTCTTTATATTCTGTTTCTGTAACTGTAACTGTACAGAAAATAACTTGGAAATAGTTTAGTGAACAGAGATTTGAATAATTTATTTTGGTCATAGCAAGAACCTGAGGCTCTTTTACATACCATTCTATCAATTAGCCTTTATTATTTCAATATTATTATTATTTATTGCAATATTAAAACAACAAATAATAAATTTAATGTTCATTGTAATTTTCTTGTAACATCTTGATCGCAAATGAAAAAAAAAAACTTATAAAAAGTAAGGCTAATTGATAGAATGGTGTGTAAAAGAGCGCCAGGTTCTTGCTATGACCAAAATAAATCATTTATACTTTTAATGTAATATTGCTATAACCCAAGGGAGAAATATTAAAAACAGATGTTTTCTTTGAACTATGGCCATGTTGACCTGAAATTCATGTTAAGCTGCCTGGAAAATCTTTTTTAGGGCAAATGAGCAGTATCCAAGTTGTTCAGGTAGCCTTTAAGGTAAAGATAAAGGTTTCCCCTGTCCAGTTGTGTCTGGCTCTAGGGGGCATTTCTTACCCAAGGGAGCCAGTGTTATCCAAAGGTACGTCTGTGGTCATGTGGCCAACATGACTAGACAACAAGGTGTAGCCTGTACTTGGCGATAATTCCATTATCTATTTCTTTTGTAGGGATTTATAAAATTAGAGTATAGAACATCAAATTGGAGTTCAATTTATTCTTCTTGCAAAAACTGAGTATTTCTAGTATTAGACAACATTTTTCTATCTACATATGGATGACTGTATACTTTGCTAGGTACCAAGTGATCTGTTCCCCTTTTCCTATAATTCCTCATGTTAGATTCATTGATATGTTGTCTTAATTGTTTCAGAAGACAGAACATATTTGATACAAATCAGATTGGAAAGACGGTGGAATATCATTCTTTCATAACTTGCCATGTGGAGCTGTTACGAATTCTGCAAAACAGAGACAGTTCCAAACATATCAAATTACAGCTGCCCAGTTATAGAATTTCCAGTTCTGACAGTTTATAATTTATTTCTGTCTTTGGAATCTTGGTGCTCTTTATTCTTGGTATCATTCCATGCTATATACAATTGTTCCATGTTTCAATTTAGAATACATAATTTAATTGGATGAGCTTTGAACCCCTAGCTATGTGAACTTCTCATAGTACCACTGACATGGAAAATTTGACTGTCATTTCCTGGATGATCATCATGTTCAATTCAGTCATATTTACATTAAAACTAAATATAGTGCTCTGGACCTCTAAGATATTTTAGTTCCATGAATGGCCTTTTGCAGAAGAGAAAGAAGTATGTAAAAACAGCTAGCTTTTTTATTAATGCACGGCAATATCAGAGTCCAGAAAAGTTTTTGATAATAATGTCATATATGCATTGAAGAATAAGGACATAAAACTGTACATAACTTGACCTTTAATCTTTGAGGCTTGCTTTCCCAAAAGGTAACTTGTTAGCTTTAAATCAACCTCCCCAGTTTTGCTGTGTATCATTCAAGTTAATAAGGGTGTGTGTTAAATTTGGAACAATATGAAGATTGTAAAAACTTAAATGTAAAATTCTTAAATAAAAATAGGCATACTCATGTTATGAAAGTTTCTGTATAATGCTATAGAAAGAACATGTTTGTTAGCGAATTAGTTGATTAATGAGAAAAGAGACCCTATCCCTAAACTTTTTGTTTTAGTCTCTAGATTAGTACCACGTTAGGCACCCTTGATGACAATATCATGCCTGTCAGCATGATATTATTTTTAATAATGGTCTAATATAATCAAGAATTTGCACAATTTCATTCCATATAGGTTTATTTTGCCTGTTTGTGTAGTAACAAAACACTTCAAGTACTCACAGCACTACAAACTCTTGAAAAAATTTATAGAATCTTTTCTATATGAAGTCCTTAAAGCACTAAAAACTCTTGTAAAGATTTATAGAATTCACACACACACACAGACAGACACACACACACACACACACACACACACACACATACAAACACAGAGACACACAGAATCCTCAGGAGATTTGCCATTTGGACAGTCCTTTATACCATTTTGAACTTCATCTGTCAATATTTCTGTTTCAAATGGAACTTTTTGTTCTCTATTCTGTGGAGATTTTACTTTTTTCCAAAAGCTATGTATTCTAAACTATTAAATTCTGTCACTGTGGAAAGTCCTAAGCATACAAAACTTTGTTGTTGATATTGACAAATGTTTCTCTTACTGTTTTCTTTTAATTAATTTATTCTGTACAGTTGGGGGTATAATGGTTGGGGCATTAGTGGAATAGCTTATTTTAAAAGCATACAGTTGGCTATCCTTCGAAATTAAAAAAAATGGGCACATGAAAAAGCTGCTAGTGCCTAGAGATATGAAAATGCTGCCAAGTTGCAGCATGAATATCTTCAGCTTTAGCTTTTGTTTCTTGGGAAGTGTCAATGATCAGTTGTTGAAGAGATTTTAGCATCTTTCCCAGGATGATCTGTCGAGAGGGCTGTTTTGGTCTCCATCATTTAGGTAATGGCCTTCTTCTTATATTTTCTATAAATTATCTGGGGGAGGGGCCTCTAGCACCTATTTCAACCTCTGTATGTGTATCTTCACTGATAAATTAAGAAGAGTTTCTTTTTTCTAATTTTCAGAGACAAATCTCCATAAGGATAGCTAAATGCTGACATGGTGTTTTGTGTAGAATGTTTGATAGGATAGCATCATAGCATCAGAATAATATTTTAGAGGTTAAAAACTGATTATTACAATAAGTTTGTGATGCTACTTCTATAGCAATATGTGTAGTTATATCTTTATATATTTGAAGTAAACTATTTATCTTTCCAGTCTTAATTGTTTAAAGGGAATTCATATTATTAGACATGATTTGATTATAATTGTTCAGTGTTTCATTTACAAATATTAGCTAATACTCAAAAATTATGCTGAACTCAAGAGAACTTCTAAGCAATTGGCCAAAGTTTGAAAAATCCTACATAGGCTTATTTGGTATTATTTTGATATAATAGCCAGTTGTTCTGAATAAATAAACAGGTAGTTTCATTTGATATCAATGGACATTACATGATATTTGGAAAAGACAAAATTATTTAAATATGCATTTGAAATATGAGAGTATAAATTAAAATATTAAAATATTACAAATTATTTCTGATGTCTTGCCTCTATAAATTGACATTCATTATTGCTTGTTTGTGAATTGTATTTGTTACATTTTTATTAAAAAAAGATAAAACACATATTTTGCTTTGTATTTTAAAATAATAAAGAATGTGATATTTCTTTACATGCATATTGTATGGACAGTATATTTTGACTGTGCTATGTTTCTATTCATATGAGATGCCACTAACCAGTAACAAACTCCTGAATATTATTGTTATAATAAAAATAATATCCATAGAATTAAAATTAGCTAACTATAACATCATGTTTTCAAGTTTATTATTTTATGATGATAGTTTTTGTCATTTATATTAATAAAAAAATAGTAAATGCCTTTTGTAGGAATGTTTTCAGGTACTGTCAAGTACAAAATGATTAATATTAATGATATTTTTATAGAAATATGAAATATCTGAAAAAGGGATTTGAAACAATGAATTAAATTGTAGTATGCAAGTTATTATCTAATATTTTCAAAAACTAATGTGTAGAAATGGAAAATAAATGGTCTAAAATAGAAATACGTTTGTGCACATGTGTTTTACACATCCTTAGATAAATCTTGATATATAGATTTGGAAGTAGGTAAACTGGAATATATCATTGCTTCTTGCTAATCTCTTAGTGCTATTTGCAACCTTAATTGCATGAATTTCTAAGAAATAAGAGCTAAGTAACTATAATTCTGTTTTACTAAAAGCCAAGATTCTTTGTGAGAATATGAAATGATCATTCTGAACAGTATAGGGATCTTGCAAACTGCGTATTTTATTCATAGTTCCTTTATTATTTAGGTGAAAGATTTCTCTGAGATTGTAGATTCAAAAATTTTTTTCAGCTACACACTAGGAAAAGCAGTTGTATTTTAGGCATGGTATATAATTAACCCATTAGAGTCTGCTAACTAGAAGGATGATTAGAAATGGTATTGAGACTGCAATTTAAGGTCAAATCACGATACCTCTTCAATAATTAAGAACCATTAAAGGCAGTAATTTATATATTTTAATGTTTATATTATTATGCTAGTAAATAATGGTTCAATGTACTGTGTATTGTTATAACAGTTAGTGACCATTTTTGCCCAGTGAACAATTAGATTTCTGCTGAGAGATTTTGTCTGTAATAAAAAGCCTAATTTGAGACTGAGATCTTACATGGGAATGCAACTTTAACACTTTTTAAAAAAGAATTACTATTGCAAACTGGCTACGTGAAAAACCTGCCAGTTTCTTTGGCATAGCCCTGCTAATGGTTTTATGTAGAGGTAGTACTAGAGGCTATGTGCCAGTACTTCTAGCATTATGACAGTGAGGATTAGCCAAAGTAACTTTGTAATATAACTATGTAAGAATTAGCTTTGCTTTGAACCAGTCCATAATTACATAATAAGGGAATTATATAGTGAATAGTTCTAAATTCCATGTTACCTACATATGATGCTGGCGAGTTTGTATCATACCAAGTATTCCATTTCTTAGGTAAAAGTAGTTTTGTTGCTGTTATTTGTGATGTACTATTTATTTTTGTAAGAATGTTTATACTGTGTGCATTGTCTGTATGCACAACATTAATTAATCATATGTCTTTCAGCATTTTTATTATCCTTCTGTTGCTGCTCTTAGAAAAATAGTGGTTTGTGTGTGTGTGTGTATAAATGTGTGTGTGTATAAATGTATATATGGTCTGTGTATGAGAAACAGATGCACTGTAGGCAGATAAAGTAGATAAATATAGTTTGAAATAGAAGCATAAGTGTATAAATATAGACACTATATGGAATGAAGACAGGAAGATCAGCACAGTTTCATTATTGCTTGTATTCTGTATAATAAAAGAGCAGCTGACATTAAAATTACTGATTGAATGGCACTGTCAGATTGCAGAAGGCATAGTGTAAGGTAAGAAAATAACCTTTCCAGCAGTTTGAAGAGCAATTATTCAGGAAGATTTAGTCTCCTTCAGTATTTTGTTAATACAGTACTGTTTCCTGGATTTTATTTTTGCAATCAGAAGCTAGAAACAAAGCATCAATAATTCTTCTGTCCTAAAATGAATATCCTAAATTAGTTAAATAATAATAGCAATTCTGGTTTTGTAACTTGCTGGAGATTCCTCTGCTCCATTTCTTAATTTTGGTAGGCTTCATCTGTTGTGGTTGAAGTTACTTGGCTTCTGTTGCTGATATAGAAACTTGTCATATTGAGTTTATGTGACAGGTTATCTTTATGTGGTAAAGTTATCTTTATGTGGTAAAGATAACAAAACAGAAAAATCGTTATGGTTTAAGAGATTGTTGGCTCTGTGTTGTGTACATTATCAGTGCTATACTCTTCATATTTTGATCCTATCTGTTCTGAGAACTCTTTTGAGTACATAGCTAGGCCTCAGCTGTAAATTTGACTATAGGTTTTTAATGTAAAATTGAACTGAACACAGATGATGCTAGAATACTTTTTAAAATAAAATGTTGCCTTCTTCATATTACAGTACTGTTTACTTTCTTCATTTTTCCCCCTAGACTACAATAGTTTTAAAAAAGCATCAGTTGCATCAAAAACATTCTTTGTGATTATCCATTTCTATGGATTATCCATTTCTATGGAATCAAAAAAGCAACAAGAACTGTGCATTTGAATATTCAAGTCTTTTCTTGATGTGGCCTTAAATGTTTTTAAAGGATATACAAAATATTTCAAAGTATCTCTGAGACATTTGGACATGTAAGTCATTCCCAACTGAATTTCTACATCAAAAAGGAGAGGTTAATTTGAAATTTGGATTGAGAACCTAGCTTACTGTAAAAAACCAAATAATTGCTTCCATGTCTAAGTTTCATCTTTGATTAGGAATCTTGTCCAGAAGTCTCATTGATATTATGGCAGGTTTAGATTTTTTCCTATTAAAATGAGAATATTCTTTCAGAACAAATCACGGGAAAAAACACATTATGGGTGCAAGTGTTTGTGTGCATATAATATATATATGGATGTACAACACTTTTATTCTTCACATTAAAAGAATGTATTGGCTTCTTTAATATTGCAATTATATCATTCAACAATATTTTTTATACTGAGATAAAAATACATATGTTGCCCCTCTTTTAATTTAGTTTTTTATAGTTTCCCTTGTGTTATAAAAGATTTCAAAATTATGGAACTTTGGATTTTTATTTGACTAACAGAAACTATTATGAGATTTACAAGATAAGTTATAAAATTAAGGGCCAACGTAGTGTATTGGATATACTGCTATCTATTTTCTTGTTTTATTTTATTTTGTTTTTCGTAAACTAGTTATGCAATTTGTAGTGTCCTGCATTTCCACACATGTAACTAAAGGCAGTTGTGAATGTGAATGACGTTGGATACTCAGATGATTTGTAGTCATCGTACTTAGCAGAAATTAATACAGTTAATAAAAATAGATTTTATGTACTTATAAATGAAAACTTTTACTGTTATGTTTCCTTTTGCATACAGATCAATTATTTTTTTTAAAAAAATATTTTTATATTGTAGGAAATTCCAAAAGGCAAGAAACCATAAAATTCCTTTTTCCATTCCTTTATGAAACTCTGTATTTAACAGATCAAAGTTTTTCTTTTGTAAGTACAATATGCTATTTTCCTAAAAGTGTTAACTGCACTTGAGAAGTCTTTTATTTTTTAGATGAAATCCTGTAAGAAAACTACAGGAGGAAAGTGAAATGTGAATGAAGTTTTACAAATTGTAGACTTATGTAAAATAGTGATTGAATGTGAACATTCAATATTCTCCCTTTCTTTGAAATCTGAATTTTTTCACCTTAATTTTGGTAGTTGTGTCAATTGGTTCTCATCTTGAGATGTCTTGAAATAAAAGGGTGCATTTAGTGATAAAAAGAGCTCCTGTGCAAGACCTGTTTTGTTAATGTTTTGAATTGCAGAATTCATTTTGCTTTATAAAATTCTCTATTTTATTCTGTTTGAAAATCAATATAAAATATTGTTTTGAGTAAAGGGATGACAATAATCCTAGGTACATATTTGAGTATACCACTCAAAATTTATGCAAATCTGTAAAAATAATTTTCTGCTCTAGAAGCCATAAGGTTTCTTAATGGGTAAGACTATGCATACTTCCTAAAACAAATTTGCTAAATTTGAACCAGTTATACACACTGTTTCTACCTCGCATCCCAGATGCCTCATAAACCAGTTTGAAGCTGACTTTTGATTTTCTTTTTTCTTAAAATGTCAACAACAGGAAAGGACACCATCATATCTCCAGACTTCTGGGGGAAGTTAAAGGAATGAGACTTTACCCCTTTAGTTACCATACTCGTCCTCATACTATGCAAAAATAAAAAAATAAAAATAGATTATGGTGCCTGATTCTCAACCACATTTTAAATACATGTTTGTTTGTGTGTGTGTGTGTGTGTGTGTGTGTGTGTGTGTGTGTACATTTGCAAAAACGTTATTTGTGATAAATTATTTTATTTGAAAACATTTTCTATTAAAAATTGTCTGCTAGATATGATATTAGATACTATGGTGGTATTTTTTTTAAAAAAATAATTCTACATATGGTTTCAGTGTCAAAGAGCTTAGTGTGTTATTTTGATACAGGTAGAGAATTTAAGTCAGCCATTTCATTACAAAGCTGACGAGAAGAGTTGAGATTGGATTTAGTAATAAGGTGCCCTGCATTTCTTCATTAGTATGGTTAGCCTGTTACCTAGAGGCTTTGAACCATGGTTATGCAAGAGCCAATAGAAAATAGAAAGAATGCAGAGAAGAGCAACAAAGATGATCATAGAATATAAAACCATAGGGCTGGAAGGGACATCGGAGGTCATCTAGTCCAACCCCTTCCTCAAGGTAGGAGACCTTAAACCGTTCTGAAAAGAACAGCTTCTGAGGTCAGGTCATTCCACTATCTAATTGTTCTCATTGTCAGGAAGTTTGTCCTTAGTTCTAGAGGTTGCTTCTCTCCTTGATTGGTTCCTATCAGTTGCTTCTTGTCCTGCCTTCAGATGCTTTGGAGAATAGTTTGACCCACCCCTCTTTCTTTGTGGCAGCCCCTCAAATATTGGAGCACTGCTATCATGTCACCCTTAATCCTTCTTTTCATTAAACTAGACATGATTAGGGGATTGGAGGCTAAAACATATACAGAACGGTTGTGGAATTAGATATGTCTAGTTTAATGAAAAGAAGGACTAGGGGTGACATGATACATTGTTCCAATACCTCAGGGGTTGCCACAAAGAAGAAGGGGTCAAATTATTCTCCAAAGTATCTGAAGGCAGAACAAGAAGCAATGGATGAAAACTGATTAAGAAGAAAAGCAACCTAGAACTAAGGAGAAATTTCCTGACAATTAGAATAATTAATCAGTGGAACAATTTGCTTCCAAAAATTGTGGGTACTTCGTCACTGGAGGTTTTTAAGAAGAGCCTGGGCAGCCACTTGTCTCAAGTTGTATAGAGTTAGCAGGGGGTTGAACTCGACAACCTCCAATGTCCTTTCCAGTTCTATTCTGATTGATATCTATGTAGTTGCTAGAGGTCAAAATGACTTGATGATACATCAGTTATATTGTATCCTAAGTAATGTCAGGGAAGACATGCAGGGGAATGGAAAGTCAGAAAAGATGCAGGAGATGCTGTGTGGTCAGAGAAGGTGCACCGGGGCAATACAGGTCAGGGTGCATGAGGGTGCTCAAGAGATGCTGCATGAGTTGGACAAGGTGCATGAAAAGGGTGCATGGGGTTCCTTCCTCCCTTCCTTTTCCTTCCCAGGAGGGAAGTAAGTGGCTGTTGCTGGATGGGGGAGGAAGCAAAGGATTGCAAGACTGACTGGGAAACTGTCACAGAATATTGCAAAAGAAGAATGCATGAATAGAGCAGAGCCCACCAGCAACTAGCAGCATGAAAGAGCCACTACTTTTCCCACATTTCATTCCCTTGGGAGTCATGGGTCCTGGATTTTGGACTCATTTGGTAAGTTAATCCATTTGAGGTTCCTTGGTCAAAAATTGTTGCCCTGCGAAGCACTATTTTGCCTAATTAAAATCATGACAATTTATGTTTTAGTAGTATATAGATTAATTTTATTATTCTCAACTATGCAGACAAACAACTTAGACAAAATATCACTATTTTATCATGTCTTTATAATAATAGTAAGCACTTTACAAGCAATAAGCACAGTAATTAGTAAAAATCTGCTAGTTATTGCAAACAACTTTAAATAGAAAATATTTCTTACAGAGCAAGCATCTATCACAAATAGGGGTAAACTGGATAAAAAATGAAATAGGAATAATAGCCAGCAGGGTGACTTTGGTCTTAATTTTATAGAAATATTTTGGAAGGACCTGAAGTTCATGTTAGAAACCTTCCAATAGCCCTGAAGTTGAAGAAGCAGGAAAATGGCTAAAATTCCTCCAAGCTGATGTGCAAGACTAATCAATAGTGATCAGAAACATTTAATTGTTATTGTTGTATAAGGAAGGCACAAAGCTACTGAAAACAAAGGTTTGTAGCTTTGGATCTTTTCCTCAATAAATCAATGAACAAGTATGTTTTTAGAATAACAGAGTTGGAAGGGACCTTGTGTAGGTCATCTAGTCCAGGGGTAGGCAACCTTGGCTCTTTTATGACTCATGGACTTCAACTCCCAGAATTCCTGAGCCAGCATAGTTGATGATACATGGCTGATGATACAGTCCATGAGTCATAAAAGAGCCAAGGTTACCTATCCCTGATCTAGTCCAACCTGCTGCCCAAGCAGGAGTCCCTACACCATTTCTGACAGATGGCAGTTCAGTCTCTTCTTGAAACCCTCCAGTGATGAAGCACCAACAACATCTGAAGGCAGTCTGTTCCATTGGTTTATTGTTTTCACTGTCAGGAAATTTCTCCTTATTTCCAGGTTGAATCTCTCCTTGCTCAGTTTCCATACATTATTCCTTGTCTGGCCTTCAGGTGCTTTGGAAAATAGGTTGACCCCTTCCTCAAATATTAGAACACTGCTATCATGGTCCTTCTTTTCACTAGACTAGTGGCTGCTTTGACTGCTTTGTTTCATTGAGTTTTCCATATCTAGTTTTAGACATAAGTGGAGAGCTGATTACATTTTAGGTCATACTTATGCATAAATATTGAATTTTCAAAAGGGCTCCCAAACTTTTAAGTACTGCTTAAAATGGTATTGTGAGGGCCCACTTCAAAACCTCATCCTAAAAGAGCAGAACTCGTGGAAGCAGTTTCTTCCAAAAGGAACTTTTATTAGGAGAAGCTGATAGCAGGCATAATAAACAGGATCTGAGGGTTTCCCACTCAGAGCAATAGGTTAAAAGTGTCCCAAGCAAACCCCACCCCAATAGTTCATCCGGTCAGTTCAAATGGACCAATTGCCAGGTGTTAAGTCCGTTGTGGGAAAAGACTGATAACACCAGACTGTCTAAGGCTTGCAGTGATGTTTTGTTGGATCTTCACACCTTCCCTTCCAAAAGAGGAGATAGGCCAGTCGCCCAGAGGTGCATTCCTTTCTTCCTTCCACTTCGAGCTGGCATCAAGGGGAAAGACAGTTCAAAGAGCATGTATGCGGAGACAGTAAAAGTGTTACATTGTAGCGATAGAGGAAAAACAAAGAAGCAGCCTGTAGCGTTTCCCCCCTCCCCTCCAGGAGTATGGGAGAACCCAGGAAAATATAAGAATAGAGGGAGAAGTAGAATTACGAAGAGCCCCTGAGAAATGTGGGTTTTGAAAGGTATAGGGTTTCCTGTCTGAGCAAACGGTTGAACTAGAAAACCTCCAAGTCCCTTCCAACTCTGTCGTTCTATTCTATTCTATTCTATTCTATTCTATTCTATTCTATTCTATTCTATTCTATTCTATTCTATTCTATTCTATTCTATTCTATTCTATTCTATTCTATTCTATTCAAAAATGGAACAGAATAAAGGAATGCAGTAACAGTAGCAACAAAAGTCCAATTTAGATCATCCAGTTTTAGATAAACCTGCACAAAGCCAGAAAAATTACGGGTCATCCCTCAAAGTAAACTGACTTCATGGGAACTGGCAGTTCAGGCGCTAATCATGGAGCACATATGTAAGTTACTTAGTGGTTTTTTTGCCCTTTCAGATAAAGCTGATTAATTGTCTGAGTTGTTCAGAATAAATGGTGTAATCAAGAATTTTATGAAAGTATTTTTCCACCTTTTGGATTATGGCCTAAATTAATGGTGTCATATATTTTTAATATTTACAACTATTTTACTAGTTAGAAATATACAGATATGTAGAACTGTCATTATAAGCTGCTTTTTGTAAGCTGTCTGAAGAAAAAAGACTTTGACAACCACCAGTATATGGCTATTTCTCTATGACTATTAGCTAGGATGGAGAGAAATTAATATTAATTAAAAAGTGGTTTATACCTAGTTTAAATAAGCGTATATAATCCTATAGATTATAAATTTGCAGTTACAAATTTATGTTTGCATACACCGCATGCAAGCCAGCTGAGTATTTGTTCCAGCAAGACAGTGAGACCTTTTGTAAAAGTGGCCATAAAATGTAACCACTCTTCCCAAATAACTGCTGTATATAGACTTTCATCAGAGTAATTTCAATTGTTTATTAATAGGACTCATGTAATTCACATGCTACATCCTCTGTCTAATCCAGGCTGTCATTTGTAACACAGTGATCCTTTTCCTAATGTTTTGGGGTTTTAAAATGAATAATTTAAACAATTACCATAACTGTGCCCTCATTCTGCACAGAGCCATTACGAGTGCAGCTATGGCAGCACTTAGGACATTAGCTGGACCTATGGAATATGATTAAACAACTTTCAAAAGAGGAAACTTGAAAAAGCTAAAAATATGACAGAAAAATATGTTTTTCAATACAAGGCACATGTTCTTTTCTTTTAAAAATCAGTACTTATTCGGCATTTCAATTTTTATAGAGCTCTATCATTTTTGCTGATGATATTGTAATCCTAAATACATTTATCCACAAATAAATCTCAGTTAAAATTTAAAACTGTTTTTCTTCTTTGTTGTAGTAGTTACATAAAGACAGTTATATACTTTATTTCTCCTACATTAATATTGACAGCTAAATTTCTTTTTAGTCTCTGTTGTTGTTGTTAGTTGCGAAGTCGTGTCCGACCCATCGCGAACCTATGGACAACGTTCCTCCAGGCTTTCCTGTCCTCTACCATCTTCTGGAGTCCATTTAAGCTCACGCCTACTGCTTCAGTGACTCCATCCAGCCACCTCATTCTCTGTCGTCCCCTTCTTCTATTGCCCTCAATCTTTCCCAGCATTAGGCTCTTCTCCAGTGAGTCCTTCCTTCTCATTAGGTGGCCAAAGTATTTGAGTTTTAGCTTCAGGATCTGGCCTTCTAAAGAGCAATCAGGGTTGATCTCCTCTAGGACTGACCGGTTTGATCGCCTTGCAGTCCAAGGGACTCACAGGAGTCTTCTCCAGTCTCTAGGTTTACAGAATAGGGAGTGATATTTTTGGTTACCTAACTTTTTATTTTGAGCTTTTATTAATACCTTGTTTGTATAACATTTGTAATTTTAATTTTACTTTTATTCTGTTTTTACTTGTGAATAATAGACTAAATTTGCTACTTAACAGTACTGTTTACTAACTACAGCAAATGGTTTAAATAAGGTAAGACTTTCTTACAAAACTGGGCATGATTTTCATTATCTAAATAGAAAGTTCTAGATGTGCATAGTCTGTGCTTTTTAAAAAAATCTTCTATTCATTTCAAATAGATTAGTAGAATTAGGATAGGAAAAAATGCAGCTGCTTTAAAGCATGGCAGAAAGGTGCTGTCTTTACACTTATCTCACTTTAAAGTATCTTTTTAAACAAAATTTAAAGCACTACACAGTCCTAAAGAAAACTCAAATAATGTAAGCAGAGATTTTTCACATAATATAAAATATTATATTTTGTTGTGTTAATATATAATTGTATGTTTCCTCAAATGCCAGCATTTGAGGAAAGAGTTGGTCAACCAACTCTTAGGTCTTTAAAAATTATTGAGGAGCCTATGATTTTATCATTTAGTTCCCAGACAGATGAATAAGTGAAACATGGGCTTCATAGCCAGCATGTGTTCTGATATTGATGACCAAGGGTTTTGGAGGTAGTTGTTTATAGAGCATGTAACCAAAATAATGCTGTACAAAATATGGTAGTTTTATTAGAAATATCACTCAAACACATAAATTAGGTACAAACATTAATTCCTACACAGATAAATTTTATTGTTAGTTATTGTGAAGTTGTGTCCGACCCATCACAACCCCAAGGACAACCTTCCTCCAGGCCTTCCTGTCCTCTACTATCTTCTGGAGTCCATTTAGGCTCACGCCTACTGCTTCAGTGACTCCATCCAGCCACCTCATTCTCTGTCGTCCCCTTCTATTGCCCTCAACCTTTCCCAGCATTAGGTTCTTCTCCAGTGAGTCCTTTCTTCTCATTAGGTGGCCAAAGTATTTGAGTTTCAACTTCAGGATCTGGCCTTCTAAAGAGCACTCAGGGTTGATCTCCTCTAGGACTGACCGGTTTGATCGCCTTGCAGTCCAAGGGACTCGCAGGAGTCTTCTCCAGCACCATAGTTCAGAGGCTCTTTAGTTCTTCTTCACTTTCTGCCATTAGATTGGTATCATCTGCATATCTTAGGTTGTTGATATTTCTCCCGGCAATCTTAATTCCAACTTTTGATTCATCTAGCCCTGCCTTTCTCATGATGTGCTCTATACAGTGCTTTTTTTCTTAAAAAAAAAAAAGGGCTGGAACTCTCATCTTGGCGGGCGCAGGAGGTAGGGAGTGGGGGGGGTGGCGCTGCTGCGGTCACAGGTGCGAGGGGTGCTGGTGGCGGGCTCCCCCCTGGGGCCAGAGCCGGTGCGGCTGGTGCTGTGGGAGCAGCAGAGCCTGCTCTATATGGCGGGGCTGCGTGTGGCGGGCAGCGGAGGCGGTGCGGACCAGGCGATGTTTTAATCTTATAATTTTAAAAATATATTTTTTTCTATTGTAAGTTGCCCCAAACCTCGCCATGTGGATTGTGTACAAATATTATATAATTGGTAAATAAAAGTAGAACATATGTTAAATATACATCAAATGATAACATACTTCCATACAAAGTCAATTCTTGCTCAATGACAGACCAAGGAGTTAACTCGGAAAGGCAAGAGGAAAATCTTGAAGAGATCTGTGCAACTTGTAGAAGGGAAAGGCCCACACTGATAAATTAAAAATCTTTGTGGTCTGCAAAGGAATGCTGGTGGGCTAATCAATGATTTGATGACTAGAGGAGCATCTACAGTGTTGGAGCTCGTGGTCATGGTAAGCCATGGAGACACTAGGCAACATGACTTTCAGGGCAGTGGTGGTGATTTTATTACTTTAAAAAAAAGTCTGTGCTCTGTCCAAGGGTGCTTGGTAGGCTGCATGTACAGGCCTGGTCTAGAATTTATTTTGGAGCATTCAACTATCTAGAGCAGGCATGTCAAACTCATTTTGTTTGAGGCAACTTCTTATAAAAGAATTGCCATTAATTTGTTTTAATAAAATAATTTAAATCAATTTTTTACTTGATTTCAAATTAAATGAATTATATTGGTGGACAAAGAGATTTTTTTAGTACAATTGCCAAATGCAATAAACTAGTTTTAGGTATATGTTACTGGAAGGAAAAAGCAATCCCTGCTGCGTTACTGATCCCAGAGAAACATTTGCATGTATGCAGGTATCCTTAGGGTGCCATAGTTATGGATGAGAAATATTGGTTGCAAAGTTGGCATTTCTGGATGTAATACAGATATTTTGGACTTATTTTTGTTTCTTTGCATATTTTTAAAAAGGCATATGCTGCTGACTACGCTTATGCACATATGTAACATGATCACTGCTTGTCCAAAATTTTAATATACAGATAATACCACCAGAAATTATTTTAGCCTTTTTAATAAATGTTGTTATTGATGTTAAGCTCACCAGGGAAAACATCATATATTGTTATGTATATACTAGGTTAATTATTTAAAGACTGAAGTGCAGCATAACTAGATTCTAAATAATCTATTTTTCAAAACACACAACAGTCCAAACAGTAAAAGTAAAGTCCAAATTAAGAATATTTCATTCTTAAGAATTGTTTAGATTCAAAATAGTTTTCAAGAGTGTACCAAAGATACTATTTTTTCTAGAATCAGCTAAATTAGAT
The DNA here is from genome assembly GCF_964194415.1 of Vipera berus. Lineage (NCBI taxonomy): Eukaryota > Metazoa > Chordata > Lepidosauria > Squamata > Viperidae > Vipera > Vipera berus. Next base: position 30,772,360 of record NC_138206.1, read on the forward strand.
TGAGAAAAATGTTTCTCATTTCTTTCCTGTTACCTTTGATTTCATTGCAGAGATGTTAACATAAGAAATAGATTATTTTGTTATCTAATTTTACCTTCCAAAAGACAGAAGCAGATGAAAAATCTGAGGTTCTTTCCTGTTGGCTTTTTTGAATTAGCTGTTTTAGATTCTAAAAGTTTAGTTCCTAAAGAAGTAATCCTGTAAATAATTTTAATGTCCTCCTGTAGTGCAGGCTCTTTTATGACTCAAGGACTTCAACTCCCAGAATTCCTGAGCCAGCATGGCTCAGCTTAGAAACCTCTCCCTTTCCCCTCAGCATAGCTGGCTCAGGATTTCTGGGAGTTGAAGTCCACGAGTCATAAAAAAGAGCCAAGATTGCCTAGCCCTGCAATAGGCTTAGGAAAGCCAATAAGGGAGCTTTTTTTTGCAAAAAAAAAAGGTGCCGAAATGCCGTTCTGAGCATTCTATGAGAAAAAAAGCCCTGGCTCTACATATAAGTTAAACAGGCAGGGTGACAGTATACAGCCTTGCCGGACTCCCTTCCCAATTTTGAACCAATCAGTGGTTCTGTGTGCAGTTCTCACTGTTGCTTCTTGACCTGCATATAGGTTTCTCAAGAGACAAATAAGTGGTCTGGTACTCCCATCTCTTTAAGAACTTGCCACAGTTTGTTGTGATCCACACAATCAAATGCTTTAGCATAGTCAATGAAGCAGAAGTAGAGGTTTTTCTGGAACTCCCTAGCTTTCTCCATGATCCAGCGTATGTTGGCAATTTGATCTCTAGTTCCTCTACCTCTTCGATAATACTCTCCTCACAGATAATACTCTCCTCTGAATACTGATTTTCTTCCAGTTAAATTTTTATCATGTTTATGATAGCTAATTAATATCTTAAAGACATTTCATGTATCTTTGTCTTTTGATTTTACCTTGGATGTCAGTTGATATGATATTATACATTTGTATATTAGATAAATTAATGTATTGATTATAATTTACTTTAATTGTGTTGCATTTTTCTCTTTCTGTTATAAATTAAGATTTATTTCATGAATATATAATATCTACGTGGTATCTTAGAAGTTATTTCATTTTTGAGGTTTAAAATGAGTATATAAACCTACACCATAATATATAAAAACAAAGTCCTATTAATTAAAAAATAGGGTTTTTCCTATGCAGAAAAATGTAAAAAAAATAGAAAACCAAAAAGAAAGAAAAATAAAATTCAAGATACTTCTTTGTAAATTATGCCTAGAATAAGAACTACTAACAGCAGAAATCCCTTATGTCTTGTGCACATAACTTGTAATGCACAATATATTGATTCATTTTGTAAACAGGCTATGGATAATTGATTGAAAAAATCCAAGTAACATAATATTATTAACTTTGCTTCTTGCAAAATGTAATTCAGGAGAATGAGTTGTTCATGACTGATTATATAACTTACTAAATTAAAGAATAAATTCAAAATCAGATTAAGGACATGTTACAACTAAGCAAAATTCAAGTCAAGAAACACTGAGATGACATCAGGAAGTAATAATAATAATAATAATAATAATAATAATAATAATAATAATAATAATAATAATAATAATAATAATAATAATAATAAGAAGAAGAAGAAGAAGAAGAAGAAGAAGAAGAAGAAGAAGAAGAAGAAGAAGAAGAAGAAGAAGAAGTAGGAAGGGACCTTGGAGGTCATCTAGTCCAACCCCCTGCTCAGGCAGGAAACCTTATACCATTTCAGGCAAATGGCTGTCCAGTCTCTTCTTAAAAACCTCCAGTGTTGGAGCATTCACCACCTCTGGAGGCAGGTTGTTCCACTGGTTAATTGTTCTAACTGTCAGGAAGTTTCTCCTTAGTTCTAGGTTGCTTCTCTCCTTGACTAGTTTCCATCCGTTGCTTCTTGTCCTGCTTTCAGGTGCTTTGGAGAATAGCTTGACTCCCTCTTCTTTGTGGTAGCCCCTGAGATATTGGAACACTGCTATCATGTCACCCCTCACTCTTCTCTTCGTTAAACTACACATACCCAAGTGATGATTTAGATTCTTTGCTGTTCAATTGTTCTAATATGTGAAATGCATCTAAACAAATTCAGAAATGGGAACCACTTTTATGTGTATATCTGTAAGATTATTCCTTGGATTACATTTTTAAATGTGATGAATATGTATTTCTTACTTTTTTTACCCATTTATCTTAAACAAATATAAATTTATTTTGTTTAAATATATATTTTACCTGAGAATCTATCCAGTGTTCAAATACTAAACTGCAAGACAGACTTAAGGATGAGAAAGTACTTGAAGTGCTACTATATGTATGATTAATATTATAATCTAATTAAATGAACCACATTGAAATGTATTTTTTAAAAGGTTCATTAAGCTGAATTTAGATCAAATATACCAAAAGTCTCTTGCTTATGTTCAATGGTACTTTACAGAAGTGTTGTATTTAAATCATCCACTTAAATAAATTGGATGATATTTAAGTATTGTATTAAGTAGAAAAAAATCTAATCCAAATAAACTAATTATAGGATGGATTAAATCCTTCCTTCCTTCCTTCCTTCCTTCCTTCCTTCCTTCCTTCCTTCCTTCCTTCCTTCCTTCCTTCCTTCCTTCCTTCCTTCCTTCTTACCTACCTACCTAGCTACCTTCTAGAATTTTTGTGGTTTTTTGCAGCCATTATAAAGGTAAAGGTAAAGGTTCCCCCGCACATGCGTGCTAGTCATTTCCGACTCTAGGGGCCAGTGCTCATCTCTGTTTCAAAGCCGAAGAGCCAGGAACGCTGTTACCTTCCCACCGTAGTGGTCCCTATTTTCCTACTTGCATTTTTACATGCTTTCAAACTGCTAGGTTGGCAGAAGCTGGGACGAGTAACAGGCGCTCACTCTGCTATGCGGCACTCGGGATTCGACCCGCCAAACTGCCAACCTTCAGATCGACAAGCTCAGCGTCCTAACCCACTGAGCCACCGCGTCCCTTTGCAGCCATTATAGATCTATATAAAACATAGATTGTTATATTTTATGACTTCCATACAATTATAGTTTTTACACAACTTACAAACCAATCTTTATCCCTTTTCACTTTTTCTCTATTTACAACTCTGAAGGATACAACCTTAGGATGCGATTCTTTATTTCCAAATTCATGCAAAACAGCATTTCTAAAAGTTTGTTCTGTGCTTCTTCAAATTTTATATCTTTGTGATCTAATTCTGAATCAGTCCAGCTGTTTTGATATTAATGTGAAGTCCTTATATTCATGGTATATGTCTTTATCTGTACTTTACTGATCATAAAGTTTCCTGCTTAGGCAACCAGATGGTTTTGCATTTAGTCTGAGAAAAATATAGCTTATTATTATTGTTGTTCGGAATCATTGAACTCTAATTAGATGTCAGTGTGGAAAGAGTTCAGAAAAATGAACGGCCTTTCAAATTTGTTCACTATTTGTTTTGCAAAAGGTAGTGAATTATTTGGAGTAATTATATTTATTCATAATATAATAATAAGTTATTAGCCAAGTGTACATTTTTGTGAATGAAAACAACTGAACACTTCATCTGTACAATTTCAAATAATACATATTTAGAGAACTCATTGAATAATAGATTTAAGATAGGAATCTTGTTTGGACTAGTCCAGGGGTAGGCAACCTTGGCTCTTTTAGGACTCGTGGACTTCAACACCCAGAATTCCTGAGCCAGCACAGAGTTGAAGTCCACGAGTCATAAAAGAGCCAAGGTTGCCTACCCCTGGACTAGTCTCAGTTGCACAGTCTGAAAATTACAAAAATAAGTTTGAAACAACCCAAAAAGGTCTGCAAAAACAGTGTGTTTATTAAATATTGCTAAAAGATAGCAAATGTCATCATAAAAGCATCTTTGTAGCAACTATAGGATAGTATTTAATGAATAATTTGTATCAAATTATTTATTTAATGCTGTTACAATGTTATTTTACTCATGCAATATTAACAAGTGGATGACAGCCTCCTTGAGCTATGAATGCTCTGGAATCAGAATTTGCTTCCTATGGGAAATGACATAAGCATAAACAGTCAATTTCTTCCAAAACATTTCAGCCGATCATTGTTTCTGATGCTTTTCCCATGGAAGCAGTTTTTAACTCGTAGTATGAATTAAGCAATCACAATATATTTGATAAACATTACTTTTATAGTAAATGCATTCTTAATGAAAATGAAAACTTAACACAGGATATTATACTGTTTCACTGATTTTACTAAAACTAGTGAACACCATGGAGAATTGTATTTCTTTTTTATCTTTTCAGTTATCTTTGGTGATTAAATAAATGTCTCCTTGGATTTTTAAAAGACTTTTATCCTATGTTAAACTAAAATGTATTACCATTTAAATTTTCCTGTATCACAGTCCAATTCTGTGTGACTCTTTTTATAAAGTGTTTAGGTTACACGTTTTTCTGGCATGTTTAAAATTTTTGAATGTTGTATTTTATCTACAGTAATAGTATATTATATGTAGGACTGTCAGGATTTGTACTGAGGAGAATGGGACATTAAGTCCACCTCTGTTCTTCTCCTTGTTTTTGATAACAATTCATTATTTCCAGTATATTGCTTCTGTGGTTGTTTGTATTTAAATTTGTACAGGTGCTTCTTGCTTTATGGTCCTAATTAGGACTGGAATTTCCAAAGCTAAACAAAGTGCTTGTTAGCTGAAACATCACATGACCACACATTTGTCTCCACTTTGGATCTCCTACCCTTCTTCCCTACTTTGACCTCTTGATCGCCCTGCACTTTGCCACCACCAGTCTTGTTCACATTCCTGTGCTCCCTTTGACCTTTGCCATCTTATTCCTGGTGTTGACCTTTCCCCTGGACAGGAAGAGATAGGCAGTGGCAGCAGAGTGCAACCAAAAGGCAGCTCAAGAAAGAGATAGGTAGCCATTGGAAAAGGCCAGCCTCTGCTTCAGGCAGGCATAATTCAGCAGCAGCAGCAAGGAGATGGTGAAGGTCAATAGTGGAGGGGGGTGCAGAGTGGCCAAAAGAGATGCTAAGAGATACAGATGGGGGAAGTTGAAGTCCATCTGTAGTCATATATGTGGGTGAGCTTCTGTGGCCAAGTGGCTTCTGTAGTTACACCATTGTAACTTCAAATGGACACTGAACAAAGCTTGTTAAACAAAAATTACCTGTGATTGAAAAATTTTAACATATATAAACTTTGCCCAAGTAAGCCAAAGGTCCCTGAGTCAATTGGCTTCATAAACAAATTCCACCAAGCCTTTATAAGGAACCCTCAAAATGGTAGGCACTCATACATTTTTTTAGTTCTACTATGTTTTATCTTGGTTGGTGCTGAGCTTCTTCTATAGTGGATAGTTGAACCTTCAATATTGTACTTGTGAATACAAAAGCTATAGTTGGAGGACTAGCAGAAGGAACTGAAGATACAGTAAGACTGTTAGAAAATTTACAGTAGGTATATGAGAAACACATTAAGCAAAAGTTCATTGTATGGCTCCTTCATATACAGCAGGAGAGGCTTAACTTATGTGTATAGTATAGATTCACTTTCCAAGTGCCTGAGCCTCTGAGAAATTTTCTCATAGTTTTCCCTGCAGAGCCTGTCATTAGCAGTCAAGTAAGGACAATTTTACCATTCTTTCCTGCTGCTCTATTTTTTTCAATGCCAGTACATATATTTGTTATTCTTTATATTCCCTTTGAAGTTGGAAATCCAAAGGGAATCTAATACCGAGCAGATGTTTCTAGTGCTAAAGATGCAGAAATTTTAGTTTAACTGAAATACAAGGTTGTACAAATGGCATTGCAGCTAAAATTCCATTTGTTAAATGTATTTATTATTTATTTTTTACTTGTACTTGCCATCCATAAGAGGTGATACCTCATGTCACTAGCTCAGGAGGGAAAATGAATGGGTTTATCCAAGTAAATAGCATTTCAACAGCTGTCTGGTGATTTCCCAAATGGGTTTTTTGTTCCACTGCACTGCATATTTCCCACCCATCCTTTCATTTCTAGCTAGGAAAAATAATTTCTGAATCACATTGATCTTGGAGAACGGATATATAGATGTATCCATTTGGCTGGTCAACATATAATGAACACTTTAGAAGAAAGATTTAAAAGATAGAATATTAATAACATTTAATTTCCTTTCCCATGTATTTTATGTAAGAGGGTATACTAGCCGATGTAATTTCTGTGCTGCCTTTCTATACCTTTCTTCAACCATCAAAACAGCTTAGTGTGATGAATGAGTACAAAATGTAAACTAAAACAACATTATTACAATTGAAATTGGATTATACATTGGAGTTAAACAGGTGGTTAACAAGATGTGATTTTGTCAACTTCCTACATATTAACAGAGTGGATAGCAAATTGAGTTTTGGGATCTTCCAAAGAGCTTCAAAAATAAAGTCTGGAAATTCTCTTGAAATAAGCATAGGCAAACTATACATAAAATTTATGTTTTGAAACCACATAATTCTGGTCCTATACCATACCCAACTCATTCCAGTCTTTGGAGAAATTTATTTACATTTTTCATTTACTGATACATTGTGGTGTTTTAAGATTCACTCCAAAACTCTCATACATAATTCATCTCATACATGTATATAGATGACATGTTCTAATATTTTCACTTTCATTTGATTTCTTTGAGGTCTCAGATGCCTAGGTCTTTATCAGAGACATCAACAGACCTTTGTATATACTTTAAATTTTTAAAAGTATATGTGGGATTACTGGTTTTCCACAAATGACTTTGTATATCCTGGGTTGAAAATAATAGTAGTAGTAATGTGATTTTTCATGCATCTGTAACTAGGCCAGCTCAGAATAATAAGTTCCATTATTAAAAAAATGCACTGACTCCCTATAATCTAATTTAAGATTACAATTAATGTAAAAAAGTTAAATTCATATCCATTTTTTTACAATATATATAATACTTCCACTTCCTATTGTCCCCACAAAAACAATGCTGGCAGGTGATTTGGGCCAAGAAAGAATTACTCGCCCAAGCATCTTAGTCAATTTCCTCATCTAAAGGAGGACCACATCTCATGGGCTCTCAATTTCAAGTGAGCACTTTAATCATTATTCTAAATTCTTAAAAATTTGATATTCATTTCAGAGAACTTTAGTAACCAGAATGACTTTTAAAACAATCATAAAAACAAATCATAAGATCCTTCACCTGGATAACAGCACCTATCTGTATAAAGAATGGAAGTAGCTTCATGAAAGAGAAATTTGTTAGCACCTTTGAATATTTTAATAAATCAGATTCGAGGCAGAATTCCAAGTTGATTCCAGAGAAGTGATTATAGATAGAAAAATTTCCTTAACCATACCATGTTCAAAATCTCATCGAATCTTTCCAGAAAGAAAGACATCTGAATGGACTACATAGTAGTTGGCAATATTATTCCAATATTTTATCATTCTGTTTTTCTGTGCGTTGTATTTTTTTAGCTCATATTTTTCTAGCTCAGAGAGCACCAAGGATCCCTCATATTTTTCTATCCAATTATAAACTATTTGTAGTCACTTTTGCTAGGGGGTGGCTATATAAATCAAATCAATATATCAGTATATTTTCCATATTTATTAAAAAGTAAATACAAAAGTAATTGGATAGAAGAATGGAATATATATTGCATGTATCATTTTCATTTTTTTCATTGAATATTTCAACAAATAACAGCATCTGAAAAAATCAGCGATAAACAACTGAACAGATTTTATTCTAAAATGAAAAGGTTCTGTATGATTATAGGATGTCCAGTTCTTCACTGAAGAAAAGGGGACAATTCAATCAAAATATTTCCCAGATAATTATTTTTCTTCATTTTAATGTATTTGAGATATGCTATTTACTTTGCTATTATTATAACTTGTAATGGGTCTGTTTCTTTATTAAAGCAAGGATTTCTTTTTATTGCTTTTGTTACTGATGATGGTTAGCTTAATTATATAAGGCTCAGAATTGGGGGCTTAAAAATATCCCAGGTTTTTTTTCCCTCTATTCAACAATTGTAGAAAATTTATTAACTGACAATAATCAGTAATTAATATCCTGCCAAGAAGAGATTTGTGTGACCCTATTACTGGAACACAAAGTCAGATCATTCTGGATTTTAACAATCTAATTGCTTTTAATGTGTATTTCTTTAAAAATCATGTACCACCTTTATGTCTTAATTTTAATGGACTTTCCATTAAAATGAAACGGAAGAAAAGTATGTTAAGTTTTAATAAACAAAACATCCAGATGTTTTTTTTAAAAATTAAAGAAGGTAAACAATTCCTCATTCCCAAAGGCAAGCTCTTTTATAGAGGAGGTAGACCTCTGGGGTTCTGCTAGATGGCGTTCTTTAATTGAAGAAAACTGGAGGGGAACCAATCAGGCCATATACCATGTAGAGCTTTATAGGTAGCAACGTGAATTGCAATTAGAAGCAAAATTAGAACCCATGCAGCTTGTAAAGCCATGCCACTGCATTCTGTAGCCTTTTAAGCTTCTGAATGCTGCCATGTGGAAGTAGTCAAGTTATGAGGTAACCAGAGCATGAATGACTATCTGAAGGATCCCCTGATCTAGGAATTGGTTCAACTTGCAGACCAAATGAAGCAGTGCAGAGACCATTCATGGAGAAGGAGGAGCTGTGAATCCATGGAGTCCCCCAAATTATCCACCAACTTTGAATGCAACTACCACTGCATCCAAGTTCAGTAATGGACTATCACCAGATGGCGTAGTCCAGATAACCACAGGAACTCGGTCTTGGTAGGATTGAATCAGATATAATTTCTCCACATCAAAATGTACACAGCCTTCTGGTACTGGGACAGAACCTTTGTAACCTCAGTTGACTGATCTGGATTCAAAAGCTATAATTAGGTATCATCAATATACTGACCCCCAAAACAGCAAATGAACTCACTTGGTGGTTTCTTGTAGATGTTGAAAAGGAGAGGGGAAAGAATAGAACCATGTGACCACTCACAAAGGAGGGACCTGGGGAATGATCTTTCCCTAACTTCCAACATCAACTGAAACTGGTCCTGCAATAGGAAGAGAACACCATAAAATGGTGCCCCTAACCCCCAACCATGGTCTACTCTATTGATAGCTGCCAAGATATCAAAAATGGATGTACCACTACCATCTCGGCTTCACAGGTCATCAACAAGTCTTAATACAAGACGTCCTTGACTTATGATCACAGTAGGGTCCTGGAATTTTGTTTGTAAGTTTTGGGGGATATTAAAATTAAGTTTGTCTGAACACTTTCACATTTTTTTTCCAAATTAGGAAGTTTAAGTATTAATTTTTCCAATTCAGAATTTCTGTGTGTAAATACAGTTCAAAACATTTTAAAGAAGTCTGGAATAAAAAAACAACATATTTTCAAATATATTTTACACTGCTAAAAATTAGAATTATTATTCCAGATCATTAATAAATCACCCTGGGAATTAAAAGAATGGTAAAAATTAACATTATTATTGCTTGGTATATAGCAGCAGCAGTAAAAATGTAACTACTTCCCTAATTCTTGTATTTTTTCCTTAGATTCTCTGTGAGTATGTTTGTGTGTTTTTGTGTGGGTATTCAGTAGATACAAAATAGTGCTCTTAATTCATACAAAAATGATTAGTGAATATATCTAGTGTCAAAAATCAAGAATAAATGCAAAAGATTCTTTATAAAAAATATGAGTGAAAGATGTTTTAGAATTCCAAACTATAATTACAATCTTATTATAATGTTAATGACATTGATAATGTTTTTCCATGATAAACTCAGAATTAATTAAGGCTGTTTTTAATAATTTGTTTTATCTGTTTATTGCTTCATTTTAATTGTTATACCCACCCAGTTTGTCTGGCCATATAAATTAATACATACCGTATATACGTAAGTACCTTGGCAAAAGATGAAATGGCTACATAGGATTTCAATAAAAATTAGGGCATATCCCTTTACCAAAAAAGTATCTATCAAGAATTGGAATTTTATTCAAAATCCATTTCTTCTGAACAGGTTCATAAATAGAAAAAATGAGTCCCTAAATTAATTCCACACTGATGTTTTATATTTCATAATACATTTTAAGATGAAGATAACATTAAACAGTACTAAGTATCAAGGTTGGGAAAGGAAAGAACTTTATTAATTAAAAGATTTATATGATGAGGACACTCTAAAACATGGGAGAAAATATGCAGGAAAAGCATTTCAGTGGAAAAATTGACAAATAAAGATAGTAGTAATGTAATAGATTATTTTTTACTTTATTTGGCTTAAACCTATTTAACAAAATGATTGACTTCTATCAGTTCCAAGTTTCATTAAAATAAGGTTACATTTATTCTGCTTTCTGTATATTCAACTGTATTAATCACTGTAGTAAATTTAAATAAATGGAAAAGGAATATAAGCTGATACGACTCAGCTTAGAATGTGCTTCTGTCTGTTTATCTGTCCTCTTCTCCTCACCCAAAAGTTAACCTTCATAATCTTCATTTTGCTTAATAAAAATATCGCTTTACTACTCTACATTTTTTTTCGTGGCCAATGTTGCTATTGTTTCTTATTTCTGAAATAATAACATTCATTAAAATGCCACAAGGCTGTGGCTTTTGTTAATACCGTTATTTAGTTTTTAGTCTTTTAATTTTTGTATTCAAGTAAAGGTAAAGGTTCCCCCACACATGCGTGCTAGTCGTTTCATCTCCATTTCAAAGCCGAAGAGCCAGCGCTTGTCCGGGGACATCTCCGTAGTCATGTGGCCAGCATGACTAGATGCCAAAGGCGCACAGAACACTGTTACCTTCCCATTTTTCTACTTGCATTTTTATATGCTTTCGAACTGCTAGGTTGGCAGAAGCTGAGACGAGTAACAGGAGCTCACTCTGTTACGTGGCACTTGGGATTCGACCCGCCAGTTAGTGATTTTAAATGTTGGACTTTGGCTGAAGAATATTGTTGGCAGTCAAAGGAAAGCAAATATTATATTATTTGATTTAGATGTTGCAGTTGGGATGGATGCAGCATTTAATACGGTAGTATTCTATTATTCTCTGTTTCCTGCCTTCATTAAAAGGGGGAGGCTCTATTGTTTTATTTTTCAAACTGTAATGGATAACAGAGAGCATGGTTGTTGGAAGACTGACTAGTGCAGGTTGGGGGGGTAAATCAATGTTCAAATTTCTACTTGGCCATTGGAGGACATCCAGCTTCCATCAACCTAGCTCTTTCCATAGATCTGTGAGATAAAAGTGAAGAAGGATTCAGTACGGAGAACTATGGAGGAGAATACAAATATCAAAATCAGTAAAATACCTGATATAAAGATACTCAGGATATTGTAGTTTTAATCAATAATCATGACAAAATATATATGAAGAGAACTTTCTGAAAACACCCTTCCACATCGTGATAGGTGGTGTCCATTTTATTAGGGAAAAATAATCCCTGTGTGTGATTAAATGTTTAGGAACATGAAAAGTACAGTATCTTTGTCAGAAAAAAAGAGTATGATAATGTTAATTGAAAGAGAAAATTACAAGGCACAAATACCTCATGCTGTGCCTTTCATGCAATGCTGTCAGTTTCTTCACTTTGATAAGAAATACAGAGCATGTGGTGTTACTAGCAGGTATTCCCACTGGTTGGATGCCTGATGGATTGGGCAGAAGCTTGCCTTGAGATGCTACCAGAAACTATGTAAAACAAAAGAAACAAAGCAGGATGCGTAGAAGTTGTTCTGTAACTCTGCTGAAGTAAAAGGGTAAAACTTTTATGGAGTAGCAAATTTAGAACAAAACCTACTTTATCCTATATTTGATTGGCTAGATTTTTCATTTACCTTAGGGAAAGTTTTCGATGTTTTCTTTGTTTCTTACACTTCCTGAAGTCTATTTAAGATTTGCACTATGCTTTTCATAAGTCTGCAACTACAGTTAGTGAAAAATTGCATTGCTGATTATCAACAGTAGTATTAATATGAAATTCTAGAGATGTCAAAGAAAGTGCACAGGAACTACATATCATATGAGATCACAGATCACAATCTTCTGTGGAATACAGTCATTTGATAGAATTTGCTCAGTTACCTAAGACAGGGATGTCAAACTAGCAGCCCGCAGGTCGGATAAGTCACGTGCAGGCCACGCCCACCTCAGCTCCGCAAAGGCAAAAACATTGTGATATGTCACAATATTTCATGTGATGTTACTGAGTTTGACACCTGTAACCTAAGATGTCCAAGAAGTAGATGGTAATAGGTTTAAGGAACACCACCACATATTGCTACTGCTCATTACATATCTTTTTTGTTAATCCTGTTGATGTATTTTATTTACTCAGTTTATGTTCTGATTTTCTGTTTAAAAGTTTAAGGCAGCTTATGACATAAAGGAAACAAGGCAGCTACAATAAAAAAAGATAAAAAATATAAAAACAAAGTAAACTTTGAATATGACACCACCTATTTCCTATCTACAATACAGTCCTTTCATACAGTTTCAAGAAGTTTCCACACCCATTTGCACTCTGATTCAGTTGATCCTGAGGTCACAGGTAAATCCCCCAAGTGGCCTCGACAGCTGTCAGAGAAAGTGCTAATGACTAGATGACTGCAAAGAAATATAATCCTTCCATTCCCCCTCTCCCCCATTCAGTCAGAACTAATCCTTCCATCTCCCTGTCATCCAGCCAGAACTGATGAAGCTTCTTGGATGAGAAGCGAAGCATGTTTTTCTTCCTCAAGGGAAAAAAACATAGTCTAGTTGCCTTTTGAAAGGAAAAGCACCTTTGAGACAGTATGCAGTGTAGATGACATTAAGGTGTTGTTGTTAGCTGTGAAGTCGTGTCCGACCCATCGCGACCCTATGGACAAAGTTCCTCCAGGCCTTCCTGTGGGTTAGATAGAAAAATGTGGGTTAGATAGCATCACCACCAGATGGATTCGTAGTTGGCTGACAGGCCGTACTCAGCGTGTGGTCCTCAATGGAACTGCATCTACATGGAAGGAAGTGTGTAGTGGGGTGCCCCAGGGCTCTGTTCTGGGCCCAGTGCTCTTCAACATCTTCATTAACGATTTGGATGAGGGGATAGATGGGGAACTCATCAAATTTGCAGACGACACCAAGCTGGCAGGAATAGCCAATACTCCGGAAGATAGGATTAAGATACAGGAGGATCTGGACAGACTCGAACACTGGGCACTATCTAACAAAATGAAATTCAATGGTGAAAAAAGTAAGGTTCTACATTTAGGCAGGAAAAATCAAATGCACAGGTATAGTATAGGTGGTACCTTGCTCAATAGTAGCAACTGTGAGAGAGATCTCGGAGTCCTAGTGGACAATCACTTAAATATGAGCCAGCAGTGTGCTGCAGCTGCCAAAAAAGCCAACACAGTGCTAGGCTGCATTAACAGAGGGATAGAATCAAGATCGCGTGAAGTACTAATACCACTTTGCAATGCCTTGATAAGTCCACACCTGGAATACTGCATCCAGTTTTGGTCACCACGATGTAAAAAAGATGTCGAGACTCTAGAAAGAGTACAGAGAAGAGCAACAAAGATGATTGGGGGACTGGAGGCTAAAACATATAGGGAACGGTTGCTGGAATTGGGTATGTGTAGTTTAATGAAGAGAAGGGTGAGGGGTGACATGATAGCAGTGTTCCAATATCTCAGGGGCTGCCACAAAGAAGAGGGTGTCAAGCTATTCTCCAAAGCACCTGAAAGCAGGACAAGAAGCAACGGATGGAAACTAGTCAAGGAGAGAAGCAACCTAGAACTAAGGAGAAACTTCCTGACAGTTAGAACAATTAACCAGTGGAACAACCTGCCTCCAGAAGTGGTGAATGCTCCAACACTGGAAGTTTTTAAGAAGAGACTGGACAGCCATTTGTCTGAAATGGTATAGGGTTTCCTGCCTTAGCAGGGGGTTGGACTAGATGACCTCCAAGGCCCCTTCCAACAACTACTACTACTACTACTACTAATTATTATTATTATTATTATTATTATTATTATTATTATTATTATTATTATTATTATTGTTGTTGTTGTTGTTGTTGTTGTTGTTGTTGTTGTTTTGTTGTTATTATTATTACTACTACTATTACTACTACTACTACTACTACTACTATCTTCTGGAGTCCATTTAGGCTCACACCTACTGCTTCAGTGACTCCATCCAGCCACCTCATTCTCTCTCGTCCCCTTCTTCTTTTGCCCTCTATCTTTCCCAGCATTAGGCTCTTCTCCAGTGAATCCTTCCTTCTCATTAGGTGGCCAAAGTATTTGAGTTTCAGCTTCAGGATCTGGCCTTCTAAGGAGCAGTCAGGGTTGATCTCCTCTAGGACTGACCGGTTTGATCGCCTTGCAGTCCAAGGGACTCGCAGGAGTCTTCTCCAGCACCATGGTTCAAAGGCCTCAATTCTTTGGCGCTCAGCCTTTTTTATGGTCCAGCTTTCACTGCCATACATTGCAACTGGGAAGACCATAGCCTTGACTATACGCACTTTTGTTGACAGGGTGATGTCTCTGCTTTTTAGTGTGCTGTCTAGATTTGCCATGGCTTTCCTCCCTAGGGGCAAGTGTCTTTTAATTTCTTGGCTACAGTCCCCATCTGCAGTGATCTTGGAGCCCAGGAAAATAAAATCTGTCAATACCTCCATTTCTATGACATTAAGGTAGAATAACATAAATGAAATTTAATTAAATGAGTCACAGAATCAAAATATATTTAGAATTACCTTTTTGATTATCATTTCAGTTTTTTTTCTCTTTGTAAAATAGACAAAGCATTTTTGCCTGCATTTTATTAATTCATTTAAGGCATTTATAAAGACATTTATAGTCTATGGATAATATTTATATCAGGTTGAAAACAGTGTAAATTAAACATAGTCAGATATATAACATAATACAGGAAACTACCATTAAATAACACTTCAATTGCACAATTAAAATGGCAAGTTTGTAGCAAAGTAAAAGTTAAAATATATTGCATTTATTTTTAATTTAATTTAATTTAATTTAATTTAATAACATTTATATACCGCCCTTCTCCCTGAGGACTCAGGGCGGTTCACAGGGCAGAATAAAATAGCGAATACAAACATTAAAATAAGATTAAACAAATTGCCCTAGTTAAAAACAATATAAATACAACACTAAAAACCCCCAGAAAAGTTAAAAAACGAAAAATAAAATAACCCCAACACTCCCCCTCAGGCTAGGCCGGCTTGTACAAACAGAAATGTCTTGAGATCGCGACGAAAGGAGCGAAGATCGGGCGCCATCCGGAGCTCAACCGGTAGCTGATTCCACAGCTCCGGAGCGCCCACAGAGAAGGATCTCCCCCTGGGGGCCACCAATCGGCATTCTCTGATCGGTGGCACCCTGAGGAGGCCCTCTCTGTGGGAACGCACAGGGCGCAGGGAGCTTGATGCCGGCAGCAGATGTTCCCTGAGGTATTCCGGCCCCATGCCATGGAGTGCTTTAAATACCGTTACCAGTACCTTGAATCTCACCCGGAAGACAACTGGCAACCAATGCAGCTCACGGAGCAGAGGCGTAACGTGGGAGTATCGGGAGGCTCCCAACACCACTCTCGCGGCTGCATTCTGTACCAGTTGGAGCTTCCGAGTAGTCCTCAAGGGCAGCCCCATGTAGAGAGCGTTGCAGTAGTCCAGACGAGAGGACACGAGCGCATGAGTGACCGTGCATAAATCGTCCCGGCTAAGATAGGGCCGCAACTGACGCACCAGGCGAACCTGTGCGAAGGCCCCCCTAGTCACGGCTCCTATATGGTCTTCCAAAGTGAGCCGTGAATCTAGGAGGATTGTTACCCTTGGATGTTACCCTTGGATTGTTTCCAATCCAAGGGTAACATAGTTACCCTTGGATTGGAAACAATGACCTTATTTTCATTCTACTTGTTATTAATTTATTTGCTTATATTAGATTTTTCTTATAAGTTATATTGGTTTATTAAAATTGTCATTACATATATTTTTTGAATGACTGTGAAGCCATTATATAGTGATAGATTTTAAGAACCAGTCTTGTTCCATCTTAACTTTAGCTACATTGACAAGTCATCAGAAGAGATGCTTTTGACCAGCACTTCTAATTACTTTGCTTTAATATCCTCTTTAGCCTTAATGAGCAGAATAAAATGTCCCTATTCTTATCTTAGTTTGTCAAAGCATCTCTTCAAAGATTTGGCTTTAGTGTTTTATGTTTTCTCCCTTGATTGCTCCAAGTTCTGAGTAAATCACTGATCAGTTAAATAGTTCACATAATGGTTCCCCCAAAATGTAGGTTGTTAATTATTTTTTCAGTACAATGGCAATTTAATGTACCTCAACAGAGCATTTTGGTAATACCTGAAATAGCTTTGGACCTAGTTTAGAACTCTGAGAATTATTTTTGCTTACATAGCACTAGGCTTTTGAGAATATTGTGCACTTTGAAGTCACTAATGGATAAAGCTTTATGGACATCTTGGGTAGAAACTTGTGTAATATTAGTTTCATTGGCAGGTAAGAAAACTGGCACATGTACAGGACAAGTGACTTTTTAAACAACTTCCCGTGTATTAGTAGTACTGCTGGGAAATCAAATCTTTTCAGGGCTGCTAGGAGAATGAAACAAAAACTGAGATGTATGCATCTCATAAATCTGTGCTTCTCCTGTACCATTCTAGCTGCATGAGTGTGTTCATCAAAGCAGTATCCAGGCACATGGGATATATTCCTTCAGATTAGGATTTGCTTGTTTATTTTCTGCTTCTGCTATACTAAAATGCATAAAAGTTGGAACAAATCCTACAAGATAATTGGTTTTTTGAGTATGTATGAATCACCCTTTTTTCAATTAATAAAGCAGCCACATCTTTTCCCAGATTCACATGATGGCTTCAGAAGTATCGCCTAGCCTGGAGTGGAGAAAGCCTGGGAGCATCTTCTGAGACAGTTCTACAGGTCTGAAGAAAGAGGGAACTGCTATAATATTTGAAAAAGAGGTGCTTTTTGCATGTCCTTGTATGTTTTCAAGCAACTCTTTGAATAATTTCTCAAAACCTAGAATGTAATAAATAGAAACCTATCAGAAACCTATGTAGAATTCCTTCTTCCTGACATCTAACTCTGACATGAGATTATTTGTGTGTGAATGTATAACAAGGAGTAATACATTCAGTTTCTTATTATAGTGCAGATAAGGTTTCTTTGATCTGTTGTTTATGTTAAATTTTGCAATTAGCTCCTTGGTTATTATATAGCTCTATTACTTTTGTTTCTTATTGTAGAGTTATGCTATATGTTTGTGGAATAGCATCCACAGTGATTTCATTTATAGCACTGGGAGTTTTACAAGAACGTAAACACATTATAACACATTTTTTCTGAAATGGCATAGAGTTTCCTGCCTGAGCAGGGGATTGGACTAGAAGACCTCCAAGGTCCCTTCCAACTTCTTCTTCTTCTTCTTCTTCTTCTTCTTCTTCTTCTTCTTCTTCTTCTTCTTCTTCTTCTTCTTCTTCTTCTTCTTCTTCTTCTTCTTCTTCTTATTATTATTATTATTATTATTATTATTATTATTATTATTATTATTATTATTATTATTATTATTATTATTATTATTATTATTATTATTATTATTATTATTATTAAATGAGCCGTACTGTAAAGCAAATTAAATCAAATAGTGAATACAAAAAGGCCAGTGTAAATTGTCTTTATACATCAAAAACATCATTTTAAGTTTATGAACCAGTAGTGAAACTGTTGAGAAAAGCTTTCTAATGACATAATATGTAATCTACATTCTCTTCAAAGGCATCCCAACACCTTGAAAATATTACAATTCAAATTAAATATAACTTATAAAATTGGTATAAATTAGCACAATAGATAATGGGCATAATCTGAAGGGCAGTTTTGAGAACTAAATCCAAGAGAATATATAGATCAGACATGTCAAACACAAGGCCCGGGGGCTAGATCCGGCCCGTGAAGTGGTTTCATGCGGCCCGCGAAGCCATCCTGGAAACAGTGAGGGAACGGCCCCCACTGCCTTGGCCCTGGCCCAGAGACCCTCCTTCTGCCAGAGACCCTCAGATCTGTCCCACTCCTGCCCAGGCCCCCATAGGCACCCTTGATGCGAACGATGTAGAGCTGGCCATGCCCACCCGGTAGGCCATACACACTCTAGCCACGCCGACCCAGTAGGCCACGCCCACCCTGGCCATACCCACCCAGCCCCTTGAAGGCAACCACAATGCTGATGCGGCCCTCAATGAAATTGAGTTTGACACCCCTGATATAGATTTTTAAGAGCAATGTTATCTCACCTGAATCTCAGTCCTTTGTTTTAGTGATTACAGTAGTTTCTGTTTGCTTCATATTTAGCTTCAATATGCACAGTTATTTGATCTGATGCAGACATCAGATAATGATTCAGAACTTGAAAAACATTTTGGGAGTTACTGTAGAAAGAGACTGAAGACCCTTATTTAAAGAAGGTGATACAGGTACTAGTTACATAATCAAACTAGCATCACTCTGAAGGAGGTTAATTTTTAAAATAGATGTCATATGTTATGGAGCATTATTTATTAAACTTGCATTTAAGATTTTATTTTGAATTTAAAATAAATCTGTGTGATCTCCTAATAGTCATATTGGGATCATTCGTACTGATGTTTTTTCATAAGAGAAGTACCTTCAGTGTTCAATTAACATTTTGTGGGATATGAATGAGGACAATGAATTAGAAAAAAAAATGAACAATAAAGACAGTTTAGAACTTCAGAACAAATTACATTACCAGTATTCAGAATGCTTATGTATTCTGTATTTATAAATGTATTATATTTTATGTATCAGCCCTTTGAGATAGGTCAGGTTAGATAACAGGCAAGACAACAACTTCTAGAACTCTGCTTTATTCTTATAGGTATAATCAGGGCTTTTTTTCTCATTGAACGCTCAGAACGGAGTTCCGGCACCTTTTTTGGATGGAACCTTGTAGGATAGGCAAGGTGGGTTGTATGACATGTGTGATTTCCGGCACCTTTTTCTTTTACAAAAAAAGCACTGGGTATAATAATAGAATCTTGATAATTTGCCACACTATTCTTTTACTTCCTCTTACATGAAACAATCATATTCTTACTTTGATTTTGTTTTTCACCCCTTTGAGTGTGTTTTGCAGGACTGAGTTGTTTCCTTAACATTTCTTACATTCCTTCTTCAAAATTATCTCCATTTTCCTCTGTAAAGTAAGTGTGTTATTTCCTGAGAATACTGCTTCAGTTCTTATTGGACATAGATTATTATGATGTTTCTTTAGAACTTTCTTTTTTATTTGCTCTTTCTTACCTTAGTTCCCTGGCTGAATTTAAATATTGCTGAATTCACACATTGCTGTAAACTATAATATAATTTGTTTACTATTGGTTTAGTGCATTATATGGGATTAACCACTATGTCTCTAAACCACAGTTTATGAAAGTGTTATATCTGAGCCAGGCCACTATGGATTCTTCAACAAATTGTCCTTAAATAAATTATGTGTTGGCAGGATCGCAAACCCAGACTTTCTCTTCGTTCATGCTGCCATGTTCACTATCTTTTATTTACTCTAACAAGCATCAGTATTCTGAGAACTATGAGAAAGATTCTTCCTAGACATCTTGTTTGTTTTTTTTCAGAAAAAATGGACATATCAGTGACTGAAACTGGAACCAGTTGCACAAATATCTAACTGCCAATCTTTCTTCTAAAATATATTGACTTGTGATGCCTTCCAGCATGGAGTAGGTGGTTCTGGCAAAACAACTACATATTTTAGATGCCTCACATTAGTAATAATTAGTGATCACTAATGATCTGCAGTAAGATGTTAGTTCACATACCTCATAATATTTGTATAATGTTCTGACTCTTACAGAATATATTAGCTGATTGGGCTAAAGTAAGACAATCGTTTCCAGGAAATGGTTTTTAATTACCATTCTTTTTGTATGATTTTCTCCATTTTATAGAGAAGTAATTCAGTATTTGTGATGTACTCTTTTTTCATCATGGGAAAGGGGAATGCATCTCAAGCTAAACTACCATCAACATTTTAATTTTTTTAATGTAATATTTGCTTTGTGGTTAATGTGGTGTAGTCTTAATGGATTATCTCATAAGAGCGCCAGACAGTGTATGGTGTGCTTAGCATACATAGACAAAGGACAAAAGATCAATATTTATTCAGTTGATTGAAATCCAGAGACATTTATGGAAGTAGGCCACCATGCTCCAACTATTTCTTCAGCAGTTCTGGATTACTAAATGTAAATGCTGAAAACAGTTTAGAATGCTTGTTGAATATAGTATGTATATAGATCCTAACAAGCTTTTCAGAAAGGAATTCCACAATGAAAATTAATTACACCTTTGTTTTCAGCAGATATGTCTGTAAGATACTATTAAAAATAATCAAGGCTGAATTGTGAAGAGCCAATAGTATATAGGCTTTATTAAGTGAAGGATAAATACAAAGAAAAATAATGTTCTTCTTTTCTATGCAAACCACAGTTTTATTTTCAGTGTAGATTTTGGGTGTTGTTTTAAACAAATTGTCAGGATAAGCCGCTTAGAGGCTTTTGTGATTTAACGGTGTAGTGGAACGCTTAGTATTTTGAATGTAGAAAAATGTATATGTTGATTGTTACTCTCCAGAACAAAGTTTGTCTCTAGAAATAGTAGGAAGCAATATGCATAATAATGTGGAAGTGCATGAATATGCAGCTATTCAGGTCCAAAGAAGAAAAAGCTCTTGAGAAAGGGCATGGATCACCTTCTTGAAGAAGCCACACCTCTTCATTGTTTCACAGAAAAATAACATATTTGAGTCAAAGGAGCACAAACAGTGCCAGTTGGTTGGAGTTTGCAAAAGCTATTCATGCTGTGGTTCCATCACAGTTTAAGATATACTTTTATTGAGGCTGTCTTGGAAGACTAAATAGAAACTGTTCTTGGTGCAAAATAATGGAGTAAACTGGAGTAAAATTGTTGCATGGCATTATGCTATTCTCAGTGCTTTTTTTGTAAAAGAAAAAGGTGCCGGAACTCACATATGTCATATAACCCGCCTTGCCTACCCTACAAGGTTTCATCCCAAAAAAGGTGCCGGAACTCCGTTCTGAGAGTTCTATGAGAAAAAAAGCCCTGGCTATTCTTATATGTTTAAAGACCTGCACGAAACACTGGTTATTTTTGATGCGATATATGTTCTGGCCTTGTAGTAAGGCAAACCCCTATTCAGAAAGAAGAGACTGGAGAGCGTCCAAGGCTAAAAGGCGTCTGCCAGGATTTATTACTCAATTAACAAAAACACTAGAGCTTGTCTCCTCAAGCGGAAGAGTTGCTTTCAGCAACCAGCCCCTCCCCAAACACTCCTTTTATTGAGAGCTCAGGGCGTGGTCTCCCTGTGCCTCCTCCCGAGGAGTCCCACAGCCTTTCTTTGTTTGTTCCTGCTCGACTGCCTCCTGCGTCGGGCGTCCTTGAACAGGGCCAGCTGTGGGTCATCATCCTCCGCACTATCGGGCTCACGCAGCTGAGAAGAGGTCCCCGGCTGAGGGCTCTGCAAAGCCTCCAAACCATCATCAGCCGGTTCGTCTCCCTCCTCCCCCTCATCTGAGTCATCCGATACATCGGAGCCGGCTGTCGGACCCACAGGCTGGCCCTGAGTCACAACACTATCCCGCACCGCAGGGCCCTTCCCCCGGGTCTGCCGATCCGGATGCGGTCGGGATGGGAACTGTTCGTGAAAAGCAGTCACCAACGCAGGGGCATGAACGGCGGTCGCGTCTTCCCATGTGAAGTCCTCCGGCCCGTACCCTTTCCACTCGATCAGGTACTGGAAGCGACCTTTCAGCCAGCGGGAATCCCTGATGCTGGCGACCTCGTACTCGGGGGTGCTGCCTCCATCACGAGGTCCTGATGGGGGAGGTTCCGCTTGACGAAGTGGACAAGCCGGTTGTTCGGGGACCAACAAGGACCGATGGAAGACAGGATGCACGCGCAGGGAACGTGGCAGAGTTAAACGATAGGCGACCGGGTTGATGACGGCCTCGACTGGGAACGGTCCAAGGTAACGGTGGTCCAGCTTCCTCGCCGGCCGAGTGGATGGTAGGTTCCTGGTGGACAGCCAGACCCGATCCCCCACCGATAGTGGAGGCGTATCCCTTCTCGACCGATCGGCGAACCTCTTGTAGTCGGCCTTGGCCTTCTCCAGCTGCCGTCGCACCAACCGATGGATCGCCTGTAACTCCGCCATGAATTCGTTCGCTGCCGGCTCCGGTGAGTCCACGGGAGAAAGGGGGAAAAACCGGGGGTGATAACCCACGTTGGCCAAGAACGGTGTCATCTGCGTGGAGGTGTGCTGCGAGTTGTTAAAGGCAAACTCGGCTATGGCCAAATAGTCCACCCAATTGTCCTGCTGCAGGTTAACGTAGCAGCGCAGATACTGCTCTAAGATGCCGATGACCTTCTCGGTACCCCCGTCGGTCTGAGGATGATGCGCGGACGAGAGGCAAACCTTAATGTCCAACGCCCGCATCAACTCCTGCCAGAAGCGGGCTGTAAACTGGGCCCCCCTATCGGAGACGACTCTATCGGGAAGGCCGTGCAACCGGAACACCTGTTGGATGAACATGCGACTAGTGGCGCGAGCTGACGGTAAGCCGCGACAGGGGATGAAGTGCGCCATCTTGGTCAGCATGTCCACCACCACAAACACTGTCGTGAAGCCGGAGGATGGGGGTAGATCCGTCAGAAAGTCCATGGACACAGCCCCCCAGGGTCTCTTGGGTGTTGGCAAAGGCTGCAGTAAACCAGGCGGGGCCCCTGTCGCTGACTTGGCCTGCCTGCATGGGACGCAGGAGGTGACATACGACTGGACATCGTGTCGGACTCGGGGCCACCAGAAGGTACGGGAGACCAGGTTCAGAGTCTTGAACAGGCCAAAATGCCCCGCAGCTGGGTTATCATGACACTGGCTGAGGACGAGTCCCCTGAGTGGCCCTCCTGGAACATAGAGCCGGTCACGATAATACAGGAGTCCATCCGTGACCGACCAAGGCGAATCTGGCCCCACCTCTTCCTTCCGCTGAGCCACCCACGCCTCCTGCTGCTGCGCCTCCCGAATCCGAGCCCGTATATCCACCGGCTCCCGCACCGCAGCAAAAGACTCGACGGGGATCACTGTCCTGGGCGGAAGCTTGTCTTCCACTCGGGTGTACTCGGGCTTCCTGGACAGAGCATCCGCTCTCTGGTTGTGCCCGCTTGGTATGTACCGCACCCGGAAGTCAAACCTCGCAAAGAAGAGGGACCACCGGATCTGGCGTTGGTTCAAATTCCGAGCGGTCTGCAGGCTTTCCAGATTCTTGTGGTCCGTCCGGACCTCGATTTGATGCCGTGCCCCCTCCAGATGATGCCTCCAAGCCTCGAACGCCGCCTTGATGGCCAGCAGCTCCTTCTCCCAGATGGTATAGTTGCGCTCCGAGGGGTTCAATTTCCGCGAGTGATACGCGCAAGGGAAAAGGGTACCGTTGGGCGTCGCTGCCTGGAGTAACACGGCCCCAATGGCAATGTCGGAGGCGTCCACCTCCACGACAAACGGCCGTTGCGGGTCAGGATGCTTCAAGATGGGCTCCTTCATGAAGGCGTCCTTCAAAGCCTGGAACGCCTGTTGTTCGGGGGCGTTCCACTGGAACCGAGTCTTCTTCTGCAGGAGCCGGGTGAGGGGGGCTGTCAAGGCAGCAAAGCCAGGGATGAATGTTCCATAGTAGTTGGCGAATCCAAGAAGTCGCTGAACATCCTTCACGCGACGCGGGGGTTGCCAACTCTGCAACGACTCAACTTTACTCGGTTCCATGGCGATGCCCTCAGGAGAAATGCGGTGACCCAGGAAATCGATGGTCACCTGGTAGAACTGGCACTTCTCCAACTTGGCAAACAGCCGATGTTTCCGGAGGCGCTGCAGGACCTGACGGAGATGCTGATGATGCGCTTCACGCGACGGGGAGTAAATCAGGATGTCGTCCAGGTAAATCACGACAAACTGGTCCAACAGATCTCGAAAGATGTCGTTCATAAAATGCTGAAACACAGCGGGGGCGTTGGTCAGGCCAAACGGCATCACCGTGTACTCGAAATGTCCATAGCGAGTACCAAACGCCGTCTTCCACTCATCACCCGGCCGAACCCTGACGAGGTTGTAAGCTCCACGCAGGTCCAGTTTCGTGAAGATCTTAGCCTCCCGGAGTCGGTCCAAGAGCTCGGGGATGAGGGGCAGCGGGTAGCGGTTACGCACCGTGATGGCGTTGAGTTTCCGGTAGTCACAGCAAAGCCGTAGCTCGCCCGACTTCTTTTTGACGAAGAGCACGGGCGCAGACACTGGCGAGGACGAGGGCCGGATGAAACCACGAGCCAAATTCTTAGTCAAGAAGTCCCGCAATGCAGCCAACTCGGGCTCCGACATGGAGTACAAACGCCCCACTGGGAGAGGCGCATCAGGGACTAGATCAATGGAGCAGTCGTAGGGCCTGTGCGGGGGTAATTGGTCCGCCTCTGACTCGCTGAACACGTCAGCAAAGTCGGACAGTTCGGGAGGCAAGGAAACCCCTGAGGAACCCTCCACCTGGCCGGCACAGATATGGCGGGTGTGGTCCACGCACTGCAAACTTGGGAAGGTGACCAAGTTCTGAGACCAATAGATCTGTGGATCATGCGCCCGGAGCCACGCCAGTCCCAAGACCACGGGGAAGTGCAGATCCGAAGTGATATAGAACTGAATGGCCTCCACATGGGAACTGATGGCCATACACACGGGTTGCGTGGCGGCCGTAATAGGCCCGGACAGGAGCACTCGACCATCGATGGTCTCCACTAGCATGGGCGGATCCACCGGACACTGGGGAACAGCCCATTTGGCCACGAAGGCCGAGTCCATAAAGTTAGTGGTAGCCCCAGAGTCAATTAAGGCATGGACCGGAATCCCCTCTGGCTTGCCAGGAAGGATCAGACGTGCCTCCAAAATCAAATGCCGTGGAGGTTCACAGGCACCGTCGGAATGGCGTCGCTCGGCGTGGTTGTGGTGGGTCGCCCGATCTATCACACCGTCTAGATCGGGCTCGGGCCGTTTCCCGACAGCAAAGCAGGGGACTTTCTCGGGGCCGGCTTGGTCACTGATGCCCGCTGACGCTTCTTTGGGCAAGAAGCGGCCAAATGTCCAGGGTCCCCACAGTAAAAACACAACCCCCCCGATCGTCGTCTGTCCATTTCCGTCACCGAGAGACGGGACCGGGCGGCACCCAGCTCCATTGGCTCCTCCCTCTGGACTGGGGGCACACGCTCAACAGGGGCGGCAGGGGTCTGTGGGGTGGCACGGTGACTCTTTCGCTGCTGCAGCCGGGCATCGATCCGCAGACAAAGATGGATCAGCCCATTCAGGTCTGAGGGAATGTCCACGCGGGCCAGCTCATCCAACATCTCCTCTGACAAGCCATCCTGGAAGGCATCCACGAGCGCAGCCTCATTCCAGGCGGAATCCTGGCTAAGCAGCCGGAAATCGCTGATATAGGCCTGTAGGGGGCGCTGACCCTGCCTCAAAGCTTTCAGACGTCGGGTGGCAGTCTGCGCCTTAATCGGGTCCTCGTACATGAGGCGCATATGGTCACAAAACCCCCCAAAGTTATCCAACAAAGGGCTAGGCTGTGCCAGCAGAGGCGTGCCCCAACGAGCTGCATCCCCCGACAGAAGGCTCAACACGAATCCCACCTTATCTCGGTCAGTGGGGAAATCAGCTGCTCTCACGCTGATAAAAAGCTGGCATTGTCCCAGGAAGGCAGGAAACAGTTCTGGATTGCCAGCAAATTTATCCGGCATAGCTATCTGACATTTCCTCCTGGGTGGGTGTGCAGCATGTACCTGAGCTTGCAGTTGAGCCACCTGAGCTGCCAGCAAAGTGAGTTGCTGGGTGAGCTGAGCGTTCTCGGCAAGAAGCTGCTCCATCGTAGTAGTAAGGGGTGGGAGGCTGAAAGCAAACTGTTCTGAACCAGCCCTCTTCTGGCCTTGTAGTAAGGCAAACCCCTATTCAGAAAGAAGAGACTGGAGAGCGTCCAAGGCTAAAAGGCGTCTGCCAGGATTTATTACTCAATTAACAAAAACACTAGAGCTTGTCTCCTCAAGCGGAAGAGTTGCTTTCAGCAACCAGCCCCTCCCCAAACACTCCTTTTATTGAGAGCTCAGGGCGTGGTCTCCCTGTGCCTCCTCCCGAGGAGTCCCACAGCCTTTCTTTGTTTGTTCCTGCTCGACTGCCTCCTGCGTCGGGCGTCCTTGAACAGGGCCAGCTGTGGGTCATCATCCTCCGCACTATCGGGCTCACGCAGCTGAGAAGAGGTCCCCGGCTGAGGGCTCTGCAAAGCCTCCAAACCATCATCAGCCGGTTCGTCTCCCTCCTCCCCCTCATCTGAGTCATCCGATACATCGGAGCCGGCTGTCGGACCCACAGGCTGGCCCTGAGTCACAACAATATAATATATTAATTTTAAAGCCCTCCGGTTCCACCTGCTATTATTATGATCCTGTAAAGGCTTTGCATTCTTCAGAAAAGGTATTTTTAAACTGTCTCCCCCCCCCCATCCGAGTTGTCCAGTCAAAAAATAAAGGGGAGAGTTAGGAGACTGCAGTTGAAGCCCTGCCTGTTTTTAATGTGCATTCTGTGACTGATATAAACAAAGGCAGAGATTCAGTCCCACCACACATTTGGGCTGGTGGCCTGATCCCTTACTAAAATTTAATTAAAACTCATTGAATTCTATTTAAAGCAATCCGTTAATGTATATCTGCATATCATTTTTGTCCCAGTTATTGATTGATTGGTTATTAATTTTGGTGAGACATATTACTGTATATCACAGTATTGAATTTTTTTAAAAAAATGGTAAATCTGAGTTAATAGCTAACTTGATAAAGCTAACTTTTCTGAACAAAAGTTTATAAGTGTAATAAATGTTTAAGATAGCATAATACTTCGATACTTTCTTATCCTACATCTTTGGTAGCATGCAACGGTTTATTCTGACAACTGTTTTTTCTTAATCTTAAGAGGGGACTATTGGAATTGTTCTCCTTGTTATGAATGTTTTCAGTACGTTTCTTTTCTATCTATTGTATTCAAGCATAGTTCCACAAATAAACATAATGAGAGGGAAAGAGAGAGAACTTTCTTCTTGCATTTTTCTTTTCCTCTTTCCTTAAATAAACAAGCAAACTGTTCCATCACACTGAAAAATAGCATGCCAATGGAAAAGGCTAAGTTGAAATCTCTCCCATTGATCCAGACATATTATGTTCTAGATGCAGGTATTTTTCACACTTTATCTTAGTGGATAAGAGTATTTGGATGAAAGGCGGCAGCAGTAGCAGCAGACTAACGCTATAGACACCCAGTTCCCTCTTCATATTATCTCTGGATTGAAGCATTCTATTTTCAGATATATTACATTTAAATATAAGCACAGAAACACTATGTCATTCATCACTTTTTTGCATCCATCCATCCCAATTGATTGATATGCTTCTTAATAGTTACTTTGTATATATTGTCAGCTTTAGTTCTGTCTTCAGGAATTCACGTGCCTGTGAGTTTTCACAAGATCAGTAAATTGGTGAATTGTTTTAATTTTAATTTTAACCATCAAGTGTCTCCCACTAGCGTTCAGGTAGTGTTTGTCTTTTATTTACAGATTATTCTTTATTCTATATGTCTCTTACAAATTTGGGGATTGTACCACTTCTACTTATTATTGCTTTTCTTAACCCATGGCATTTTTACCACTTTTGCTTCCAATTTTTAAAAAAGTGAATCAGTGTATTGACACTATGTTGGATTCTCATCTTATTTGGAAATGGCAGTAAAAAGTTTATTCTGACATTTCAGTTTCCATAATGCTCACTATCATTATTTGTCAACCTGCCTAATGCGTGGAGACTTTATAGGTTCTTGCATGCAACAAGAACAAATAAAAACAAAAAACTAAAGAACTAACAAAATTTTAAAAAAACTATATTTAAATATAATGCTTGGCCAAAATAAATCACTTCCAAAATTAGAATAGAAAACTGATAGCAAATTGCAAAAATTGTCAATACATTTTAACATTCTTTTTTCCTCACAAGAAACAAGGTGTGCTAAGCCTTCAGATAGATTCAGTTCATCTAAAACAATCTTGTTAACAGAAATACCAAATAAACCTGTTCAAAAATTAACCCTGTCATATTTTCATATACCCATTTATCCTGAAAATCCTGTGTACCAAAGTGATATCTTCTACCAAATGCAACCCTGCTTTTAAAGGTTTTTCCGGGACTGCACTAAGATACATAGAATGGCCATTTATATAGTCATAGAGTAGATTAGAATGGTCCAGCCTGCAAACTTTGATTTGCAAAAATGAAAAGAAAATTGAAGATCGTTTGAAGGGATTCCATTTGACCTTAATACAGACTTTTTAAAAAGTCAGTTTAAAAAAAACAGAAGAAAGCCATATTTATTGTTATAAAGGTAAAGGTAAAGGTTCCCCCGCACATGTGTGCTAGTCGTTTCCGACTCTAGGGGCCGGTGCTCATCTCCGTTTCAAAGCCGAAGAGCCAGCGCTTGTCCGAGGACGTCTCCGTGGTCATGTGGCCAGCATGACTAGACGCCAAAGGCGCACGGAACGCTGTTACCTTCCCACCGGAGTGGTCCCTATTTTTCTACTTGCATTTTGACGTGCTTTCGAACTGCTAGGTTGGCAGAAGCTGGGACGAGTAACAGGCGCTCACTCTGCTACGCGGCACTCGGGATTCGACCCGCCAAACTGCCGACCTTCTGATCGACAAGCTCAGCGTCCCTTTTATTTTAAAATTTTCAAAATCCAGAGCCCAGTTCTAGTGTTAAAAAATCTGCAGTAGAATTGATAATGAACAGAAATGGAAGCTGACAACCTATTTTCATTTCCCTGGATGCTATATAAAGTCAATTGCCTAAATACATAAAGTAGTAAATTAGATTTTAAAAATTGTTTCTGCTTAATAACCCAAAGTGTTATTAGTAATACAGGTAAGGAAATTACTTAATAAAAAGTCTGTGATTTTTAACCTGGCAGTATCCCTTTTAATTAAGTCATAAGAAGTCTTGAGATCTAAGATATAATAAAAGTGCAGTATGTAACTTCTATTATTTATAACAAAATGCAAAAGGTCTACTGAAACCGATTAAGTTTAGCAGCAGCCACAAAGTCACATGTTTATTTTTCTCAAAATGTCTCCCTTTTCCTTTGTCTGTATACTTTTAGCAGCATCATACCAATATCCTTGACACTGTAACTAGATTTCCTTTAAAGCTACATCAAATAATCCTAATATGAGCCCTGTATATAAGAAGGATTCATAGTGGGATATATAGCAAATGTATATGTCCCCGTTAACAAGGACTACATGTGGGATTGCGTTCCCATTTTCCCTTTAAAAAAATGTTAGTGATAAAGGAAATAAATATTTCCTGTTTCCCCCCAGGCTTTGTTCCTACACTACCATAGGGAATTAGCAATCTTTCTCAATCTGGAACCCTTTGCAGGAAGGCTAACATTTTGATGACTTGTAACCTAAGCAGTTTTTAAGGATTTTTATGAGTGTTGTTATTCCTTAAACTTAAACTATTTTCACATATCACCCAGGGCTTTTGTTGTCATAGAACACTCAGAATGGAGTTCCGGCACCTTTTTTGGATGGAACCTTGTAGGGTAGGCAAGGCGGGTTGTATGACATGTGTGAGTTCCGGCACCTTTTTCTTTTACAAAAAAAGCACTGATGTCACCTAACTTCATTTACTGTAGCAGGTACTAACTAAGAACAACTACCATGATAGTTTCTCGAGATGTAAAATATGTATGTCTGTTTGATGTACTTTGGCTAGAGTTGATAGGAGACTGGTAAAGTTGGATTATTTTCTATATATTTATTTTTGAATTTGCTTGTATTATATTATTTTAAGTTGTTATCCTTTGTATACCACTCGCAGTCAAGACACATCCCATAATAGCAATAATAACAATGCCTTGTTTGTCCACTGGAAAGTGACATGAGTTAAACCAGTTGAAAGAGAACAGCATCTTGGAAGAATTGGTGTGAAGAAATGGATTAGTTAACTTATCTTCTGCTGTTTCAACTGGTTTAACTAATATCACTTTCAAGGCCCCATTCATAGAGATCTGGAAGCCAGTCAGGAAAAAAAGTGAATTTCTTCTCAGTGAGCTGAAATTAACATTTTAATCAGTTTTTTTTATTTTTTTCTAGTTCTTTAGAGTCATTTTTTTTGCTTGCAGTTCTATATTGTAAAATAAGTAAAGCATAGAACTTTTTAAAAGCATTGTTGTGCCATTTTGTTTTTTCTCCTTTTTAATAATTTATTTCTTGCATGGAGAAACATAAGCATAAATAATGAGAGTTGCTTCAAACATATTCCAGTTTGTGTTCTGTAGCCTCAGATGCCCTACAATCTGTAAATTACTTTTGAGAAGGTACTAAGAGGTAATGATACAGCCCAGCAGCATATTAATCAAATGAACTTGCTTCTAATGTTTTAGCTCATAGATGGAGTGGATTTTTGAATTGAGAAGTGCCAATCTGTTAATGTTAAGTAGTTACTAAGCTGAAAACACTCAGTTCTCTTGTGACATCATTATACTGAATGAATAAATCCTTTGTCTTGGGCAATTGGTTCTTAAGTAAGGCATCTATGATAGTTGGAATATATGCCTAGCTATGACAATGCACGGATTAGCTTTTTCTGTCTTAAGCCAGTGGTCACACATGTATTTGACATTAAAGCTAAGGAAAATATTTTAAAAGGTTCTTTAAAAAGATTCATGAGTGCCCATAAATCAACCTCTTTTTTGATTGATAAAGTAGCCAATTCATTTGCAAACTTCAGATGTGTTTCAGAATTTGTTTTCTGTTGTATCCCATATAGAGACAACAAAGGGCAGTTTCCAAAGCAGTATCACACTGTTGTAAATTTAAGGTTACTTACTGACAACAGATGTTTAATATTTGTTCCTGCAAAGGTTCTGTAAGGTACAAAGTGTGAATTTCATATACTTTGCACATACATTTTCATGGGAGTTCCGATTCATATTTTTACATTTCACTGGAAGAAAGCATTGGATCCGTAATTAACTTAATGACTCTTTGGGGACCACATTCCAGTCCTTTTTGTTAACTTTTCTCCAATAGCAAATAAAGCTTCCCTTTTGAGAGATTCTGTCATTTTTATGTTAATTCTGAAGTAGGGCTTGAAGGACAATTCATTTGGTTTAGCAGTACTAGGGAGGGGTGTTTAGCCTATCATTATTTCACAGATGTAAATAATAATAATAATGTAGATTCGCTTCCCATCAAACTATATTTATTGTACTAAATGAAAAATATAACAAACAGGTTTTCTTTTAAGTGGGAAAATAACATGTGAAGAAAGAATTATACATTCTTTTTCTGTTTTGCACTAGTCTGATCAGGTCTTTTCCTTTGCTTTTCATTATAGAATAGAAAAACAGTATCACCTGTGCATTAAAATAAATATAGTGTGTTCATTTGATCTTCATTTGCTTTGTTTCATATCCCAATGTAATTATCTAAATTGGGCAGTGATTTTGTTATCAAAAAGGATATCTTTTCTAGTTAGAAAATGTACAGTATGATTTTTGGTCTGAGATATTTCCTCATACCTCATATACATCTAAAAGTATTCATTATTTAACATCTAGATTGTAGCTCAATAATGCCCATGGAAATAGGAAATAGATTCCTGGTACCAGTTACCTCTGCAAAAAAATTCCTGCTTGAACCTGGAGAGCTATTGCTACAAATAATAATAATATTGGTCAATTGCAAAAGACAGCTTTACTTGGAACAGTTTATATCCTGTGACAATACCATCAAACAACTTCTGCCTAACCCAGGCTAAAAATGCCAAGTCCAGTCTAAACACCTGACTGACTATGCAATCAATGTTAATATATTAAATTTTAATGCCACTGTCTCTCAATGATTTTGGGCAGCTCACAATAATCAAGGAAATTATGCAAAGAAACAATATGATCTAATGGTCTAACAAAGTAAGAGTAATTTTGTAGTCTTAAATTTTAATCTAATAAAAGTGAATTTACTTTTTGTGGGACTACTTCAGATTATGGAAGACCAAAGAAGGCTGGCTCCAATTAGGAACTTTCACATTTAACCCAGATCCAGTTGCTCTGTATTTTCATTATTTAATTTTACAGCACCTCTATGCCGAGTATTAATAGCCTTTGCCTCAAAGTTCATTTGAAAACAAACTAACT
This sequence comes from Vipera berus, assembly GCF_964194415.1. Taxonomy (NCBI): domain Eukaryota; kingdom Metazoa; phylum Chordata; class Lepidosauria; order Squamata; family Viperidae; genus Vipera; species Vipera berus. The sequence continues at coordinate 30,804,881 of NC_138206.1, forward strand.
ATATTTTTCTATAAATTGCCAAAATGCTCTAAAATATAATTTGTGCTGCCCTCAGCCAGGGTGGGAAATTCCATTATGGCTTCATGCCCATAGCAGGTAGAGTGGAATTTAACGAAGGAAACTGCTGTGTTTTTGTGTTTTTCTGTATGTTTTTCCTTTAAAACCAAGAGCTGGGCAGACTTCCCATTTGACCTGATATGACCCAAACAAATTGCTTCTTACATAAAAACAACTGCAGGGTTAGAGAATGTAAAATGTGCACTGGATCTTTTTTCCTCCAACTCTGGGGAGGGAGGAACGGAAGCCCGAGAAATAGAATTGCTCAGTGAATGTTCGGCAAAGATTTGCAGTTATCACTCAAGCTTGATAAAGGAATTTAAAGCAGTTTTACTGAAGCCAGAGGTTTTTTTTGAAGTTAGGTTTGGTTACTCTGAAGTTTAATTTCATTTGCTTTTGTATGCTTGCTCTTCTGTCAACCAAAGACTAGTTTTAAAGGAAATGCTTTTCCTGGTATGATGATACATTCAAAAAGGGGGAGGAGAAAATACAACTCTTAAGGAGGAAGATATGTGTATGATTCCAAAGCTAAAACTGAAAGGAAAAAAACTTAAGATGTTTAAAGGAGGAGAGGAGGGAAAGAGTTAGATTCTTACACTGTGCCTCTAGTTTGGGATTCAGATGTAGACTATTTAGGCCATGTCTATTGATAATTGTTTTCAGATATCTTGTCTTGGCACATATACTTAAAATAAAGCAAAAAGATGTATGTTCTTCTGAAATGACTTCACAAAATGCTCCCTTTTATGGGTTATTCTGATCACAATCCTATTTAAATTTTATGAAGTGCTATGCTCCCCACCCCCATGTCCTTTTTTTACAGAACTGTCTGTTCTGAAGTTGGCACCTTCCACAAAGCAGCACACAAAAATTAAAGGCGAGGGAATAGAGAGGCTTTAATCTCCCTGGACAGCTAATGTAATGCATACTGAAGCTGAAATCTGCTGTGGGTAACAAATAAAATGAATTTCAAGGCCTTGGCTTTGAAATGTGTACGTAAATGTAAACTGGAGAATGTGTCTTTTTTCTAGTTGTCCTCTTTTAATCAAGAATATTTTATCTGAGGTCTAAGTGAAGCTTTTATGTAAGTGTTTGTGTAACTTAGAATGATAGGCTGAAAACATTGACAACAGAAATATTTCAACACTTCAAATACTTTTTAAAAAGTTTTCCTGGGGCCATCCCATTTATACTGATATATGTAGATGGGTCAAAGCTCTCTCCTTAATAGTGCTTCTAGAGAAATGAAGAGAGAATGAGAGAATGAAGGCTATTGCTAAGCACATTGATTTGTGCTTCTTAGATTGTAAGCCGCCCTGAGTCTTCGGAGAAGGGCAGGATATAAATGGGATTTTAAAAAAAATAGTTAGACAGCTATGATTTTCCTAACAAAATTGGATTTTGCCATGATCACAAATAGTTTAGTTATTAAAAATAATTTAAGATAATATTAATTTATAATTACTGTACTTACTGACTTTCATATGAGAGCTAATACAAGTAGTCCTTGGATAACAACCACTCATTGAACAACTGTTTGAAGTTACAACAGCATTGAATGAGTGGTACTTATGACTGGTTCTCAAAGATCCTGCTATCCCAGCCCTCCTGTGGTCACATGATCAAGTTCTGGGTGCTTGGGAATTGGCTCCAACTTACAAGAATTGCATATCCCAAGGACACATGATTGGCATTTGCAACTTTCCCTACCAGCTTCCCACAAACAAAGTCAGTGGAGAAGCTAATAGGGAAGGTTTTAAGTTACTCCTGTAAGTCACTCCCACACCTGCCACGTTTTCCTCTGGAAAAGTCCACTATGGAATATGAATCCCAGGAATCTTTCATTCCATAGCAAGTGTGTCTGCCCTGAGCACCTCTCTGTCCTCACTCCATAGTGCATGCATTACCCAGCTGAACATGGGTGGTGCTGCAGCAGCTAGCTGCACACTTCCTTCTCCCAGGCAGCAGCCATGTCCGGATGTTCCCACACTACACTGTGGTGACCATCTTGCATCTTACCGCCCTCAGCATCAGCCACCCCCAGCCATGCTTACACTATGGTGACTACCAGCACACCCTCCTGTACCTGGCAGCATCCAATCCCAGCTTATTTGTGTGAGCCACAGTACACACCACTGCATTTTCCACCACCCGTATGCAGTACTACACACTTGCACATCCTCCCACAACCAGCAGTAGCCAATTCCACCTGGCTGCATGTGTGTTGTGCCACAGCAGCCACTTACCTGCATTCTGGTCTGCTTGTAGGTCATCCAAGACTTGCAACTTCCTGCTGGTTTCCTTAATGACTTTGCTTGTTGGAAGCCAGCAAGAAGTCATGAAGAGGTCCTTGCTTAACAACCAATGATCCTTGCTTAATGCCGGCAACAAAGACTACATATGACCAAGTGAAAAAAAAGCTTTGTAGGAGCAAAGCATGAATATTAAATAAATAAATAATGCAAACATCAGGTATACCATGGATAAGGTCTAATTCAGATGACCTGTTAAGATTACTAAAAAATAACATAGCATGTTAATAAGATAGTAAAAAAGAAATATTTGTTAGGACTACTTAATTTTTTCATGTTTATTGTTTGGTGAGAATAGAATTCTTTTTTTCTAATTTATTTCATTAACATTAAATATATATTCATCTTTCTTTCCCCATTTTTTACTGTTGAATTGGGGGATGGATAATGTATTCCTCCAGGCAGTATTTATACAAAATAACTGCACCAGAAACTAGATGTGCATTATACACACAAGACACACCTTTCTACACAAATATAGTTGCTGGTTGGTAATAGTTATTTAGCATCTCATTTAGGTTGCTGTGGCTGATTATGTATGTTCAAATAGAGTCCTAGATTTTATTGAATGTGCCTGGATCCAGAGAGTAGGATTGTTACAAATGTAGGACTGTTACAGTTCTCAATGCAAATAAACTTTCTTATATTCATACTTTTCCCCCCATCAAAATGTGTATAGCTGTCCATCTCACAAACTGACTGTCAAATGTGGCTTACCAAAGAATATGACTTTGTCTGGCACAAAGTCATACTGCACATTGTCATTCTTGTCTCCTTCAATCAAAATTTTGCCAAACACCTTCCCAATTTAAGAGATTAATGTTACTTAAGAGATTAATGCTCCTACAGTTTTTACATGTCACCCGTCTCTTTATAGAGGATAACAATGGTGGCATTCTTCTAATTGTTAGGCACAGCTGCAATTAAACAAGTAGGGAGACCATCTGTAAGCAAGCCATGTCTATATCCATTTCTTCAGGTATACCACCTATACTTGCAGCCTTACTTTTTTCAACATTGTCATATTATCATTACTTTTTTATTGCATTTGCTGGCAAAAGTGAATGCACACATGCCCATTTTTTTGTTTCATTGAATCCTTAAGTGAGCAGGAGTGATCACATCCTTATTTTGCAAAGCTAAAACAAGAGAACTTTCTGAAAATTTGCATAAATTTGACTTTAATCCTATCATATCACCTCTTGACAGGCAACTGAGGTCTTTATATAATAGTTTTTAGAGAAAAGAAAAATGAGAAGCAGTTTGGCATAGTGGCTAAGGCACTAGGCTAGAAACTGGGAAGACTCTTGGACCAGCACTGTAGATGTCCATTCTTAATTATCAACTAAAGTATGAAAGAAAGTACTATGCTGCAATAGTTAAGATAAGATGCAATAAAAGTATGGATAATTTGCTGAATCTAACAAACCCAAGAAGGGTTAATGTTGGCACCACAGCTACCAGATCCATTGACATTTAATATTATGGAGCACCTCCAAATTGTGAACTTGGTAGATGCTTATCTTAAATTGTTTTCCTTTTAACTCTCAGTGTCTTTGGATTTAATTTTAACCTTTTCTTCTTCATCATTTTTTGCTCCCTTTTGCATGTTATGTACTATTTAATGAAATATGTGTGTGTGTGTGTGTGTGTGAAATGTTTGTTAAGCATTCAGAATACACTTGCTTAGTCCCAGACACGGGACAAATCTTATTTCCTGTTTCAGCCTAGCCCAAGGCCATCTACAGGCAGTAGCCACACAGTGGCAGCTTAGCAAGCCAAAAAATTTACACACACACACACACACACACACACACACACACACACACACAATTTTGTGATGAACTCTGCTTGTTAGGTGAATGAAAAATACAGTGTGTACATATTAATCAAAAGAGAGTCCATATCTAGGTCATTTAAAATCCAGGTCCCAACAAGATCTGGATTAGTGGTATCTAAATATATTTTGTTCTTGGATTTTTCTGGTATCATGTTATGATTTTAAAAAATGTTTATGCCACCTGAACACACATGTTCTAATTTAGATAGCATAAAAATATTTAAATCAATCAATCAATCAATCAATCAATCAATCAATCAATGCTAGTCAACATACAATCTAAAATAAGCTTTCAGTTTTAGCAACAGAGATTGCCAATTATTTCTAGCTGAGCTTTTCTTCTAAAATTAGGTCTAATTAAGAAGTTTCTGTATTCTGTTTAGTGAATGTTGCCTAGCACATATATTTACATAAACTATTTAGAATAAGTAGAGAATGTCTTACACTCTTGTGGCTTTTCTCTGATGCTTTCTAATGTACTATGCCGTGAAAGTAGTTCTCATATGAGTCTGATTATTTTGATCAATAGAAACATTAAAATTGCACTTAAAACATGTATGATTGCTGTTCTCTATCTCTGGGTCATTTAATGCTAACAATTGTTTTACATTAGGTATTTATTATAAATTTTATTAAGTTTCTATTTGTTTATAAATTGAAAAAATGTTTTCTTAAAGATTATTCAGTGACATTAAAGTCCTAGTATTTTTGTTTTCCTTAGATAGTCTGAATTTCTTAATTGTAATATACTGGATCTAGGCCTTTTATTTTTAATTTGCCCATGTTGCCTGCATGTGAAATATGCTTACGTATTAACTTTAGTGTTCTTTCAGATATCAATCCTTTATGCTTTTTTTGTGAATTAAGTCATATTATAGAACTTCCTAAATTTCCTTTCACAGGTTTCTTTACAATTGGGACAAAATTGAAATCAGTAATGCATTTCAGCTCATCAGTTGGACTAATCAAGATAAATATATGAGTAATATATAAAGATCCTGGGATGCAGGTTCCTATATTAACCTCTTCCATCTGTTTTTGAATATGAACCACCTGACCAAGGTTGTCTAGACTCAGGAGCTCAGCAAGGTTTGCTAGAGGTCAGATTGGGTATAGTTGGTCCTCATTTAATGCCTTGTTTAATGTTAGAACTTACAGTGCTGAACAAGAAGACTTTTAACCAGTCCTTGAGCTTCTAGCCATGTCAGTTTCCCTATGTCATGTGATTGTGATTCAGGCACTTAGCAATCAGCTTGCAGTTGCATTGTAACATTCTGCAATCAGGTCATTACCAGACCTCCATTGCTAGTTCGAACAAGCAGAGTCAATGGTGAAGCCGACACAGGGGTTGTAAATGGTGGCCATGTGATATCTTAATGACATCATGGGAATCACTCATGAATGGCAACCAGAACTGCCATCACTAAGTGACATCATACTGCATCACTTAGCAATGAAAATTCCAGTCCCAATGGTTGTCATTAACCAAATGCTACCTATAGTAAAAAAAAGCCTAGAAAAAGGAAATGACAAATTGCTTATGTAGTAACACCAAGAATATATTATGGATAAGCCCATATTATTATCAGGAGTCAAGCATAACCTGAACATGTCTTTGCTTTTGTTAAACCAGGAACAAGATATCTGCTTGAATCAATTGCAATAAAGACAGTTCAGTTATGAAGCATGTATAGATGACAATTACAGCATGATCGTATTAATAGTCAGTGCTTGCTGGTCAGGAGAAAAAGTTTCTTTCTCTTTCTGTATTTGTAGATTGGAAGGCATAGTTGTGTTGGCAATCAAGAAGTGATTGTTAGACTCAACCAAGGTTGAAGCAGTTGGTTGAAGATGTTTTGCCTGAGAATAATAAGGTTTGAGTGCTCTTAATATATATGAAAGTTTCACTCTTATTTGGTTGAAGCAGATGACTGGGAATCTTGACAATTTGAAAAGGGTAATGCTTAATGGGCTGGGCAGGATGTTTACTTGAACTATTTTGATGTGCATGCACGCATGCATATTGTTAGAAAGAAAACTTCATTTGATATGGCTATTTTGTTCCTTCATTTTCTATATTGCTGGACAAGAGTCATTCCTCCATAACTTCCATATTCTGCTATTACAACTCAAGGGAGAGAGGTGTTACACCTTAAGCCTAATGCATATATACAGTTTAAAGGGCTGTTCATTTGTGTAGGCTACATAGAACATTTTGTCTTGTTCCAGGTGAAGATGGATATTTAAATCTCTGCCATTCATGCCTCCTCAAAATTGCAATCAGTAATTTCAGTGGATGGATTTTATTCCTCCTATTTTTTCTGCACTGTTACAGAGTTGAGTTGAGTTTCCACTGAACTTTAAAGTTGAATACTATAGGACATGTGCTTTTTTAGCACCTCTGAGACATTTACAAGATTTGCTGCACTTTCTTATCTCCCCTGTTCTACGTTATCAAGTCTTCAGAGTTACATTTTAATTCCTTATCATTTTTAAATAATTTCCATTCTGTAAATCTTAGCCTTGCTAAAATATATTTATTTAAAATCATGCATTTCATTTTTAATACATCAGCACTTAAAGTGACAACAGGTATAACAATCCAGTTTTGATAGTTATGATTATTTTAAGAAGTTTTGACCTGAAACTTCAGCTTTGAAATATATAGGGCAATCCTGCCCCTCCATCTTTTTCCAGCAAGAAAATGGACATAGCTATAAAAATGGATAAAAGTGTTTAATGGAAAGTTTGTATTTCCTCCTAGATAACATTTAGCCTGAAGAGCTATTCTGCAGATGAGGCAGCAAATCCATTTCCTGCTGCTCTAGAGGACATACTAAAATCTGTGGGTCTATATTGCAGAAAAGCAGAATTCAATTAAGCTTAAGAATAAGTGTAGTATTAATAAATTTTTATCAGGAAGAGAAGCTTTAGGAAATGGTGATATTTTTGTTTGTAATATATAAACAGAAAAATATATGGCCATATTTTAGGGATTATTAAACATTTTTAGTTATATTGCTTTAGGCATTTGAGTTTAGTAATTTTTTGCATTAAAAGTTAGAAAAGAAATAACTTTGGTAACATGAGAGAAAAAATTATCTTGACAAGTATGCTTCTTGGCCAATATAGAGTTGTATATTCTTTAATTATGTAGATAATCACTTTACAAACCAAGTTAATTTGAATTGGCATCTTTCTTAAAAAGTTTAAATTATCTAATTGTGTGAGCTCCTTTTGGCATAGCAGCTCATAATATACTTGATAAATTTTATTTTAGCAAGCATTTGTAGAGTAGTGGAGTTCTCATGAACATTGGCATATTTTATTGGCCATTAAAGATTGAATGTATATTTGGTTTTGAGAGCATATTGTTTTCTGTATTGTGTAGGTTAGTCTGGGAATAATAGATTATGGATGAATAATGTAGGAGGTTGTAGTGTTTGGTCCTTAGAATTCTCTCTACTGTTAGTCATTCTTACACCAATTCTGGTAGTTTTTCAGTCTAATACTCACTTTCAAAGTAGGTATCAACAATATTTCCTCTTCTGGAAATATATGTTGTCTTGTTTCATTCATTATATTTTTCATAAGAGGGCATGCATTCATGCCAATTGCTATTTTACAGTAAATCTGCAGCTAGAAAAAGAGATATATGTGATCTGCATAACTAATGGAGAACGGTAGCTTTTTTCACATACCATTGGATCCATGTAACAATTTATATCGCTTATTTGTCACTAGTAACAAGCTTATTAATTTTATTCAAAATATAATTGTAATATATATTGTTCTATTTTTACAAAAAAAAACTTGAAATGATTTTAAGTTGGATGCACATCTTGGCTCTTTCATGTGAAATTGTTTAAATAATATATATTTTGTTGACTAGTGGGGGTTGTCTTAAGCCTTTTTATTAGTTAATAACCTCCTCCTACCTCCCAGCACTAATCTTGTAAAGATCGTGATTTAATAAATCCAAGGAATTATTAAATAAATTAAGTATTTTATATTACTTGTCCTCATTGAACCAAATTGCAATGCAACACAATTACATTTTATAAATAACACCTTTCATACTAGCACCACAGGGCATAGTACAAAAGAATCTAAATAGAATGTGAATACTGTAATCAAATGCAGACCCTAGGAAGGCAAACTGAAAAGGCCTGTTGCTGGATAAAAGAATAGACAGGGTAAGTATAGATGGTCACTGCAGAAAAGTTGGTTTTGAATAGAAAAGCTCAGTGGAATAAAAAGTCATTTTCAACTGTTCCAAAATAGGAGTGATTGGGGAGAGGGGAATAAATGACTTAGAAGTTGAAGGAAGAAATCCAAGAAGTATATTATTTTGTTTATTTTATTTTATTTCTTGCATTAAATTAAGTAGACAAAGGTATAATTCTTTTAATTAATTTTTATGACAATATCTTCTTTGGATTTCACCATGAAAGCCAAATTGGCATGCATAGGATTCCAAAGCAGTTCATCTATTAGCTGAGTGTAGATCTGCATCCACTGCACCGTGAATAACCCTCAGATACGCTCCAGATTTTGAGACAAGGAATAGCAATAGGATTTATAAAGTTGCATTTAGGCATATTTTTGAATGGTTTCAACCATTCAGAAAGTTGCACAAATTATCAAAATAAGAGGCATGTTTCAATAAGATACTTATATGTTTTACTACTTGTTTTGTATTTTGAATATATTATTCTATTTAAGCAAATATATATATGTATAAGCTTTTTATTTAACTGTGTTTCAGTAGGTTATAATGAAAGAAAAGAAAAAGCTTGCTTGCAAACTTTCATATTTTGTATTACTATATGTTAAATTTGATGGTAGTAGATAGAACAGACCTAAATATAACATTCACTTTATGTAAATATAACCTCATAACAGATATATCGATGGACATTTTTGTCATGTCCAGAGACTGGATTGGCTAATATAGCTGATTTTAGGCATGGACTTCTTATATTGATGGACCACTACCTTTTTAATCTTTTATCTTAGAGCAGACATGTCAAACTCGCAACATCATGTGATGTTGCACGACGTATGGGAGCTTTTTCTCCATTGCTGGCAATGGGGTGGGTGTGGTTTCCTGGTGATGCATCCGGCCTGTGGGCCGGCAGTTTGACACCCCTGTCTTAGAGCTTACTAGAACCATCTGTCTACCAAAACAACTTTCGCAATAATATAAAAAAATGTGACTTAGTGTTATCCTGCCTGTAGAATTGTATGGAAAAAAGTATAGAGTATGACAGTCTTTTTGTATTAACATGTATCATTCTTATAACCCCCTATTTATGAAGGAGGGAGACTCATTTATTGATCACTGTGTGAAAGGGAAAGTGCTGTTAATGATTAAGGTAGCATAATAAATCTATTTTAAACTTTGGGGATGAATGCATTATATTACAATTCAGACATTGATCTATTAGTTGCAAAAGGATGATCAGAGTAAAGGGCAAAATAGTCTTGCTAGGATGTTTGCAAACAATGAATAAAATAGTTATGTGAACTAGTGCAATATGCCCCACTGCATCTTTTTTTTAATTAACATTGACTTGTAAATTCTGACTACCCTCTGCTTGCATGCCATCAGCATCAGTGCCAATCTCATTGCCTCACTCTTCCTTTTTCAGTGCATATCTTTGTCATTGAAAGTTTCATGTATCAGACAATGTCTGAAGTTAAGAACTAATTTTTTGGTTATAAGTGCATGCATTGATCTCAATCTATTAAAAAAAGTTCCCAAAATGAATCTCTCAGGACATATCACAAGAACAAGCAGTATTGAAGATGGCTATTTGATTACTTTTGCTTTATTAGGTGTGAACAAACTAGTCTAACGCTGAGGAACAAATTCCCAGAATCAACCTGTAAACAATATCAGAGAGAAGGAAAATATGGGCCTTTACAGCACCCCGCTGTTTTAAAGATAGATGAAATATTTAGTGGCACCACCAGGACACAATGAAATATGAGATCCTGCATCCCAAGTTATTTGTGACCTGTTAGAGACAAACGTAGAAGCTGCATTGCCAAATTAAAACTTTAAAGAAGAGCACATCTGGGAAATTCAGAACACTGGAGGAGCATGATCGGCCTCTTGTCTCTCATTGCATTGTGAATTGCAGCCATGCCCACGGCAACATAGATGATACTAGAAGGAATGGCATTATTTGTATTATGCATCTAGCATGGTAAAGTTCCTTCTTCCTACAATTCCTGCATATTCCTACAATGATTTTTTTTTTGCTCATATCCTCCCCCCCCCCCCGCTTCCCCTTTATTTGCCAATTTTGGAGGCTCTTTAACTTTCCTCAAGGACACTATTCATTTCTGATCCTGCCTTCAGTTTCCCTGACAATCCCATCTGCTTTCCCATGCGCTTGGAAACTTCTGCTGATTACTGCTTCCAAAGGATATCTCTCATTCAGTGACTCAGTTCATGTATTTCAGTAAGCCAGATTGTAGCCTATTCGATTTTGGCATAGCACTCTCAGCTAATTGTAGTTTACTCAACATAACGTAGGGAAGCAAACAATGCCTTAGTTTGATGTGTGAATCTAGGTAATATATTTATAAGACATAATCATCCTAAATCAGTTACTCATAGTGGAGGAGGTCACAGTGCCAGCCGCTAGTATTTTAGGAGTTGAAAAGATCATTACTCAAAGCAACAAAATAAAGTATCTTTTAGTGACTACTTCTGATCCTTTAACTGATATTAGTCTACCCATCTGAGTGTGCACTGCATATGTTTGGAATCACACCCTACATAACTGATCCCTTCAGGTAACAAAGAATAAATATCAGTATATTAAGTCAAATATTAAAGCATTATAAAACAAGGGAAAATAGTACATTTTGTACTTGTTAGCATAGTGATAATTTATAAGAGCTTTATAAAAAGCCATGATTTGAAGGTGTTGGACTAGAAGTAGGAATGCTTAGGTTCAAGTGCACCATCAGGTTATGGAAGCTCATTCACTGACTTGGGGCTAATTACCCTGTTTCAGCCCAACCAACCTGTTATGCAGGGAACGTATAGAAGAAGGAATGGTATGTAACTTGAGCTCCTGAAGGAAGAGCAGAATATAAATGTAAGAAATATAAGTAATAGAAGCACAAAAATATTTTTCTTTAATATTGTATATAAATGACAGGGTTAGTCTTTTTTGTAATGTATATGCATCTTTCTATAGATTTTAGATTTAATTCAGTAAAAATTACTGTTACTGTTGGACCCCTGAGTTGGTCTTTCAGGATGAAACAAACAGGCCCAGTTAGTTCTTAGTGATCTGATGCTTGAGTATATTTTATTTATTTTTTTAATATATTTTATATATTCATATGTGGGTCCATTGACCCATGTATGTTATTGTATCATAGGTAACTTTTCCAAGATAATCAGTGGAAAAAAACATTAACAAAGTGATGTCAAATGAAAGTTTGATGAAAAAGCAATATCTTAAATGTTTTAAGTCTTTTTTGAAGCAGGCATATACATAGAATGAAGGCTACTGCTAAGCTTGTAATCCGCCCTGAGTCTTCGGAGAAGGGCGGGATATAAATGGAATTAAATGGAATTAAAAAAAAATAAGTAAATAATGAAATATAGGAGAAAATCTCCTACAAAATCTCCCCAAACTCTGATTTTTGATTTTGAGCAGATCTGATTTTTAAATGTATTTATCCTCTATAAAGTTACTGAAGGGGACGCGGTGGCTCAGTGGGTTAGGACGCTGAGCTTGTCGATCAGAAGGTCGGCAGTTTGGCGGGTCGAATCCCGAGTGCCGTGTAGCAGAGTGAGCGCCTGTTACTCGTCCCAGCTTCTGCCAACCTAGCAGTTCGAAAGCACGTAAAAATGCAAGTAGAAAAATAGGGACCACTCCGGTGGGAAGGTAACAGCGCTCCGTGCGCCTTTGGCGTCTAGTCATGCCGGCCACATGACCACGGAGACGTCCTCGGACAAGCGCTGGCTCTTCGGCTTTGAAATGGAGATGAGCACCGGCCCCTAGAGTCGGAAACGACTAGCACGCATGTGCGGGGGAACCTTTACCTTTTAAAGTTACTGAATATGATTAATGCTCTATCTTTTAATCAATTACTGGTTCTTTAATACCTGGCATTTTAATCAGGGTAAAACATGATGATGTTACTGGTAGTAAAAACTATGTAGTAAATAACTATATAGTTATAGTTGCTGGTAGTAAAAACCATATAGTAAATAACTATATGTTATTTTCCACCAAATATCTCACAATTTACAATCAATAATGTAAATAGCCATGAAAAAGAAGGAAGCAGGAAAAAGGAAGTAATCCAGACTTAAGAAGATTGAATTCGAATTGTCAGAACTGGCAGAGGCATCTCTTAGCCTACACAGAACAGTTTTATTGTTTTCTGTAGATATTTTTATGTTAAAAAATACTGACATTGTATGATGATAGCTATTCAGAAATAGAATGAAGAGGCTGGTACATTTCATTGGACAAATAATCAAGTGTGGGTAAATAAGTTTGCTCTGAACTTGTTCAGGTCAAGTTATTCCATATGGTTGGCTTAGTAGCTTGATGCCAATAAGAACATTACAATAACTGCTTGGGCTGTTGAAAAATTTGGGATTGTACAGCACATAGAAGCCATATGCTTTTGTGTACAATTAATAAGTCTGGCAGAATCTATTGTAGTAAGATTTTCCATTACCACAGTTCACATTTTTTTTACTTTTAAAGTTGATTTATTTTTGCTCTTTCTGCAGAAATCTTACAACCTTGTTTCATTTTCTTTTAATTTCTACCATTTTTACTCAAATGTGCTCTATCAATACCATTTCTTTAGTAGATTTGAACCAGAATTTTGGTTTCTACTGTAGTGATTTTTAGACAATTCTTAACTGTACAGACTGACTGAGAGACACCTATGCAGCAGCTAACATGGAAATGAGTTTATTGTAACTATGTAATGTTGTACTTCCTTTGGTGCTTTCAGGCATTTTCTAAGTACCTTGTTTTTTATGCAATTTGGCATGTCAAAATCAATGTTTCTTTTTCTTTGGGACAAGCATAGTATGTCTTTTGTTGATGGATAACAGAGGGGTCAGCAATTCTGCCATGGCTTAGAATTAGATCAGTATTTGGCTGCCAGGCTGACTGAAAAATTAAATAGCCAGGATAGGGCCAACAGCTATGGAAACTATGGGATTACATGAGTTCTTATGGTCTGTCATCCTGTTATATCTGCTTGCTGTCTATGAAAATCAAAGTTGTAAGTGCAGTTAAATATTCCTTGTGATTACAAGCTCTCAGTAGGAATCCTGCAGAGAGGATCCTGACTTCCATTATCCTAGTTTGCGAATGTATCTAGCCCTGTTTTCTCTATATCTTTTGTCACTTATTCTATGCTTTCTTTGCATTATTTGAAATGTAGAGTGACCCTTTTAAAACAATTAAAAAGAAGCCTCCTCTAGATATGTCTAGAGAAATTGGTACACTAAAATTTGTGCCGATCTGTTCAGTAGTTCTGTGCTAAGAGATCATTACATTGCAGTCTTTAGATTAAATATGTCCTTTAGACTTTAAATTCATAGCTGCTTAAGGCTTAGAATACTATCCCCAGTAAACCTCAAATATAGCATTTAGGTGATTATTAGTGCTAAAGAAATTTAATTTAGTAGGCAGTGATTATGCTGAACTTGAGCTGTTTGCTTTTCTTCTTGAAAACTGCATGAATTTCTGAACATTTTTTTCTTTTTATAGCTCTCTCTCTCTCTCTCTCTCTCTCTCTCTCTCTCTCTCTCTCTCTCTCTCTCTCTCTCTCTCATGGCTGTTTCTCTGCTGTTTTGTAAAACGCTCCATGAAGAGGCAGAAATTTACATTCTTATGGCAGGATGGGATGGATTTTTTGTTTTGTTTTTCTTTCTGTTTATTTATAAGACATTTCCTTTTAGTTAGTAAAAGTTTGATCGTTAGGAGGCTCCAGTGATTTTCCTTCCCACCTCTTTCCTCCCTAAAGTGTTTTTTTGTTTTTTGTTGTTTTTTTTTGCCTCGGCACTCCCTGTGGATCCTTGTGAACTCAAAAAGCTAAGGCAGGCATCACAGCCAAGCTTTGTCACTCTCCGGAGGCAGAAAGGCTCCTTCGTCATCACTTGGAACAGGAACTACAATCATTGTGGTGAGTGCTGTGGATTTAGAAGTTAGTATGTGGATGCTGTTAGTGGTGAAAGAATTTCTCTCTCTCTCTCTCTCTCTCTCGGTTTTTCATGTCACACTAGAGGCTGAACATTTTAACAGCTTTCACAGAGCTGAGAAACTTTGCCTTATATTCATTGGTAGCGACAGAACAATCAATACTGTTTAGGTTAACTTTAGCTTGCCTTGGTGGGCTTTCCTGCTGTCACCAGTGGGTGTCAGCCTTGGCAGTAGCTAACAAGGTGCTTGTAAAGAGACAAGAGTGTACTGCTACAAGGAGTTGGAAAAAAAGAGAAAATATTAATCCTTCACTTAGACTCTTTGTCTGGCAACTTTTCATGCCTGTGTTTCTCAGCATTTACATTATGTTCTGAAGACCTGATTGTCCAGCCAAGCATAAAAGAAACTCTCCAGTGAATGCATGATAAAAGAAAATACTTCCATGAAAGCAACCTCTCTGGGAATAGAGAGAGGGGCGGAGTGGTGGGAAACCATTTATAAATTAGACTTCCACAGGTCTGTACAGGAGGATTTCATTTTTTTTTCAAAACTTTATCCCTTCTGTTCTTTTTCCTAATGAGATGATATAAATGATTCACATGTGTTATTCTGAAATAATCTCTTATATAGGCTTAATAGCTGCTATGTATTTTCCTCTTCATGAAGAAAAGCAGCTGGAAGAGGGGGCACTGAGCAGGAAAACTCCCAGAGAGAAGAGACTTACGTAACTCTTTACACTCCCCCCTTCCTTCATGTTTGCAGCCCCTGGAAGTTCTGTGTATTTGTGCATCCATATGCAACTATGTATGTATGTGTGTGCATGCATATGCTGACAAACACATACAGTTTTCACTATTTAGAAATAGCCATGAAATGGGAAAAATGGAATTATTTCATTAAAACAGATATACTCAACAATCATTACATCTCTGATATTAAAACCTAAATTTATTTATATGTTTAGAATATCCTATATTACTTTTACTTAATAGTAAAAATAGCTTACTATTTTAAAAACAGAATAGCACTTTAAAAGAAATCTATAATATTTAAAAATTGGAATAATTCAGAATTCAGTACTAGAACATGTATTTGTTTGCAAAATCTTGGTTCAAAAACTCCATTTAAATAGAAAACAAAGCTGGAAAAGGTCTCACTTTGGGCTGTTTGAAGGCCTATTATGCATTAAAATGGCATGCTTGAAAATGCATTGATGAAATGTTGAAACATTATTAAAAATATTTTTCCATAGAAATGTTCACGTGATCACTTAACACTAATATTATACATTATATTTGGGAGCTAGTTGGTTTGGTGATTAAGACACCAGGCTAGAAGGCTTGGGCCATAAGCAGCTCAGTTAATTCCTATTTCAAGTAGTGGATCAACATTCAGTTGCTCTGAAAAAAAGCAGACCTTGTACTTGCAGAAAACCCCTAAGAAATATCTATGTATATACAGTGTGTGTGTGTTTGTGTACACATACACATAGACTCTGTGTGTGTGTGTGTGTGTGTGTGTGTGTGTGTGTGTTTGTATGTAATTATTCTACATACATATAATATAATTTAATTATTGTCTTAATATAATTTATTTTTACATTTGGGCACTAAGGTTTAATTTGTTTTTAATTTTGTATTTTCGTTATTTTGGTATTTATGGCCCTGTTCACCGCCCTGAGTCCTTCGGGAGAAGGGCGGTATACAAATTAAATTAAATAAATAAATATATGTAGCAAAATCTCCTTAGAATTACAATTGTTTCCTGCAGTCAGAGTTGCAGTATACCTAAAAGATTGTCTATTCAAATCTAGTTATATCAGTCCAAAGGTTGGTCATTGAGGCTCTTGCATGAGAAAAAAAAATAGTATGTTCTGAACAATTTTGTCATTTTTGAATATTTGTTTTGGAAATTCCTAAGTTTGATTTTGAAAATCAAAAGAATCTTTTTGATTTTTTAAAAATCTTGCACCTACATGATTTCAGGTATATAATCACCATGTAGACATATCTTTCACTGTACTTAAGAGACAACTGCATAGCCAACTCTCATAGAGTCACTGGCTGTATTCTGCTTTCTGAGTTTTAGGTTCAGAAAGAACTAGATTATTTCAGAACCAATATCTTTTCCAGTTTTGCGTCTAATTCTATGTAACCCTTTGGTCAATGACCCACAGTTTCTAAGAGCTTATCTGTAATTCTGATTTAAAGGTTTTATTTGTTTGTTTTTTCTTTCCTAGTAAGTTGCATCAGCCAGCTGAAGCCCAGTCTTCTTTACCAGTAAAGACTTGATTTGCCATGGCCTGTCATCATTGCTAAATAAATTCCCATCTGTTTCACAACCTAATTTTTCATAAATATACAGCTAAGCTTTTTCTTATGGTCTTCATAATGGAGTGTATAAACTTTTTAGGTTTCACTGTTACAACTATTGAAAAATGTCTTTTCCCAGTTCATATCTCCATTTCAGGGGCAAATCAGGGAAAAGTGTTCTGCCAATTTTTAGGAGGGGTCAGAGAGATTTAATTTGTTCTGGTGGGAGGGAAAGCTGCATTTTTTTAATTATATGTGGCAGCTGTTGGTTGGCTAGCTGCCATCATGCTTACTGTAATAGCACTTTATGTAGAGCATCAAAACTCAACTCACAATATTATGATGCTATACATGCGAATCAAACATCTATCTCAACTCCATTACAACATTATTATTATTGTCATTTATATGTTAATGGTATCATCAGGGCTTTTTTTTGTCATAGAATGCCCAGAATGGAGTTCCGACACCTTTTTTGGATGGAACCTTGTAGGGTAGGCAAGGCAGGTTGTATGACGTGTGTGAGTTCCAGCACCTTTTTTTTTTTACAAAAAAAGCACTGGGTATCATTATTACATGTTATACAACTATAAAGTTTCTTATATGTTACAATAATCAGATTGATAATTAGTTAGCTAGTCTATGGTTTTATCCCACAACAGTCAAAATTTGGAGGAAGGAAACATAACATTTCCTCAGTTTTTAAAACTATACTGCCAGAAATATGGGTGGGAATGAAAGACATTTTTTATTCTATACTTGGTTTGATTTAATCATACTGATTAAACTGTGTAATAAAACTATCATCTCTTTTACATAAATATTATATCTATATTGTTTAAACAGCTGACTTTCCTCTGGTGTTCATATATGTAAGTTGTAACCTACTTACATATTATATCACCTAGGGTAGGTATATGTAGCTAGAAACATTTTGCTCTTTTTGTTTGCAGTTCTCTTGTTATGTGTGATTTTATAACTGTTTCTGCTATTATTTTTTGAAAGCAAACTCTTCTTTATCGTAAGCTGCTTCTGAAACTCCTCTGAGTTTTCATCATGTTCAGAAGATCCTCAGATGCTTTAATAACTAGTGCTATCAAATAGACTAATAAAGGCATCTAATACAACACCCCCATAGGCATATTATTTAGTTTTATTTTTCCTCTCTGCATGTTCTAGGATTTACTATTATGTGTGCTAAGTTCCTGAGCTAGCGTGAGGTTATGCTGCTGGCAAAATAATGTCAGTGCAGATTACAGGGGAATTACATTGCTGAGGCCTTAAGGCATTGAATTTCATAGTATACGTCAGGGTACATGTCTCTGAGTTCACTAAAATATGGGTATCATGCCCATCCTGCATCATTATATGTGTTATGCAGAAAACAAGAAGGCTTAATCACATATTCAAAGGAACAGTCTTACAATAAATTTTGCCTTAGCAAACTGCCATGCATAGCGCAATTTCTCCTGCCTGTGCACATTACATGATAAAGAAAAGATATCCTGCTGTATATCAGAAGGTTATAATTTCGTTTAGGTGTTCTATTGAAGTAGTAAACTGTGAACATAAAGCTCAAGTGGTTATTTTAAATAGAGGTTTTAAGCAAAAAACAATCATGTCTGGCAAGAATTTTCTTTTTTCTTAAGGTTGCCAAAAGTTTTCTTTTTCCTTTTGTTTAATAAATAACTTTAAAATAAAATGGTGTGCTTTCTAAACCATGGCAGGTATCCGTTTAAGCCAGCAAAATCCAAACTGGACAAAGGAAAATAAATGCTCTTCAGTAGGAAAACTTTTGGCGTTATAACTTCCCTCTCTCTGTTTCTCTGTTGTTGTTTTTTCAATTATAGATACTGTTGTCTTTTGATTAAATAAGTAGTATTATAAACCACTGCCATCCATTGTTTAGGCAAGGGTGGGGGGAGAAAGAGAGAGAATGGCACCAAAATGAGGAAGAAGCTGCTGACAACTTACTGTACCTTATTACAAGAATTAACCAGTTTTGACTGGTTATAACTTGATTCAAATGTACTGACTGCTTCTAAACTGTCACACCATCAATTGGGCTAAGCCTTGATTCATAATTATCTGCAGCATTATTTCAATGAATTGTTCCAAATCTTTCTTTAAATGTTTTTTTTAATCTCCCAGCAGAATCCCCACCTCCTGACAAAGATTATGAGACTGAAACCTTCCCTTATGTAAATCAGTACATTAAGTCCTCACTTAATAACCACAATTCAGACTGGCAAAACATTGTGTGACCAGAATTAAGATGTCAGTTCCATTGCAATCACATGCAGTCTTTAAGTGTGACATCACATAAATCATAGCTTGCAACTTACTGCCAGCTTCTCCATTGACTTTGATTGTTACAAACTAGCTCTGAAGCTTGCAAATGGTGATCACATGACCATGGGACACTGAAACTGTCTTAAATGCATGTCAGTTGCAAAGCACCTGAATTGCAGTCATGTGACTGTACATTTGAGGACTAGTTGTTAAACTACTTTTTCAGTGCCATCATAAGTCTGAATGGCTGCTAAACAGGAGTGTTACCTGTGTATTTTCTGTCTCATGTTGTTTTCTGTATAAAAGAAAGCAGTTTTCTTTTGAAATGTTCCATGATAGCAGCATAATGTATACTTTTACAACTCAGAAGATGTCTGTTATTATGGAAAACATTTCTCATGATGGCCTCAACATGTAACTTTATCCCACTTGTGTCTAAAACCAAAGCAAATACAGCATTTTCCAACACTTTTCTTATTTCCCTCTATTAGTCTTCCTTATGGAATATCCAGATTTGGTATTCATCTATACATTGTTTACAACTACTTTCATTCATTTCTGCAGTCATTCACACATTCAAATATATAATGTTAGAATGCCTCTTGAATGCTGATTCAGCAAAATGCTGCCTCTGTCAGAGCTACTTAACCTAGAAACCTTACTGAATACATTTATTGCTGTATTATGAGGGCTTTTTTTGTCATAGAACGCTCAGAACGGAGTTCCGGCACCTTTTTTGGATGGAATCTTGCAGAGTACGCAAGGCGGGTTGTATGACATGTGTGAGTTCCAGCATCTTTTTCTTTTACAAAAAAAGCACTGTGTATTATTATGAAGCTGTTCAATCCATGGCTATTCATTTCCATGTTTTAATACTGACTGACTTCTCAGCCTCTCTGAAGATTTTTTTCCCCTCCTTCAATCCTACAGATGTGTGAGTAAAGTTAGTGATTATTTTATTTCATTATTGTGGAGGAGATGATAGTATTTTTTTTTTTGCTAATTCAGAACTATAGATGGGAGAATCTACTGGGTAGCCATGGAATTCCTGAACTTGAAATGCACACAATCTTGAAATTGCCAAATTTGAGAAACATTAGTCTAGACCAGGGGTAGGCAACCTCGGCTCTTTTATGACTCATGGACTTCAACTCCCAGAATTCCTGAGCCAGCTTGGCTGGCTCAGGAATTCTGGGACTTGAAGTCCATGAGTCATAAAAGAGCTGAAGTTACCTACCCCTGGTCTAGACTCTAAATTTACAGAAATTATATAAATAGGCAAGAAACAATTACACTGATTATCAGCATAAATCTGCAGTAAATCTAACATGAAACATGCACAAAGAGTTCCACCACTTCTCGTTGCAAAGAATCCCCAAGTATTTAAAAGTATAGAAAAGGTTTGGAATAGCATTTGTAAGATGACTGTATCTCTTTCAGAGGGAATCAAGTATAGTTGCATGATAGCAATATGCCTTGGCTAACACACTTATAAGTTAACTTATAAGTGTTCTCTGCTATTAACTCTTGTTGAGTTTTTCTGTGACTAATGTAAAGTTTGAAGAGTATACTGTTTAGCTAGCAACAAGCAGTAATTCAACCTTTAAAAGAGAAAAGGATATTTTTATCAAAAGAATTTCAATTACAGTAACATTCTTAAAATCAGACTACTTAATCTTCTAGTGGCTAAAATGTCTTAAGTTAGGACAGGCTGAATAATTGACAGGTTTTTTTTATCTTTTCAGGGTTTTTTTCAAGAAAAGTTTCTCTTTCTCTAACATGTTACAGGAGTTTAGGCAATGAGAAAGGCAGACAAAGTCAAGGACTAAAATAGTACTGGAAAAATTACTACTTTGGCAAAAGCATCAGTTAATTCAATAATTAATTTTCACAAACTATGATTGTACATTGAGGACAAAACTGTTTTTTCTCTTGTTTTATGAAAAGCAGATATGTATATTCTGATATACTCTTAGTTGCTTACCATGCCACCAGTGAAATCTGCAGTAGTTTCGAGTTCCTTAGCTATAGAGCTATGTCATTTGCTGTTATCTTTTCAACAGTGATATGTGTCTACTTGTACCATGTGGAAAAATGAATAAAATATCTAAATGTTAAAAGACAGTTTATAAACACCATATGCACATTCATTCCATTCAAAAGGAAAACTTTTAAACTGAAAATATAATAACTGAAAATCTTTACTTCCACAACTAAAATTTTTAAAAAACTGTACAAACTTTGTACATTATTTTTTTGTCAGGGCACAGTTGTCAGACTATTTCCTATGGATTCTAATAGAATCATAAATAGTGTAAACATTTTTTATTTTGAAGGATGAACGCCATAAGGTGACTGGTTTCAATATACTGTACTCGGAAGAAGTAATTTCCAGCTTCAATTGAATCTCTTTCTAGAAAATATAATGCCAAAGAAATATTGCATGGGAAAATATAAGAGTGAATGTTTGGCTTTTATGCATATGAACAAAAAAAGTTTTCTGTGGCTACATTTTTAGGTTCCCCTAATAAGAAATATGACCACAGTCTAGATTTATGTCCTGATGATTGTGTCCTTTAACAAATGCTAGCAGAGAAACTGATTATGAGATTATATTCAAGACCTCATGTACTGTTTTAAACCTAACTAGCGTTCAAAGCTACATAAACACGTTTTCTTTTTTTCTTGCAGTGATGTTTTGTATTCCAGAGTAAGGCCGAACTGTGTGTGCAGAAGTAGTTGTTTGAAACTAATTGACTTTATGACTGTGATCAAAATTATGACTATAAATTAGCCTATAATAATAAAATTAGAATGAGCAAGGATTGTAATGGACATTTGCAGAGATAGAACTTCACATTTTGGAGAAAAAAGGTAGTTGATCTTTGAACATTATAAGACAGAAATATTTTGTAAATGATCAAGGAATACATCATTTCTCGGGTTTCATAAAAAACAATGTAATAAAGCAATTGTGATTTGAAGCAATGTTAGTTTACATGTATTAGGTAGGGAAAGAGAAAAGGAAGACAACAAGGTAGCAAAGGAAGCAAAGTATATCTTTCTCATATATCCACTAAGGATCCCTTAAGTTTGTGTGTGTGTGTGTGTGTGTGTGTGTGTGTGTGTGTGTGTGTGTGTGTGTATTATGAACTGAAACATTTAAAAAATTATACTACCTGATAAATTTTAATTTATTTGTCACATGTAGGTTCTGCCTTTTTGTTCAGGGGCGCAATGGGATGTACATAGTGCTACACGTGACCTCTGAGAGCTGTAACATGCCACAGCCTTTTTCTTTCTCACTTACAGTTTGGACAAAGCTGGACAAATTGAACAGCCAATGTTACTCCAATATTTTAAAAAGGGGGAAGACTGCACCGAGGAAACTACAGATCAATTATTTGGAGGTCAATACCTGGGAAAACTCTAGCAAAGATAATCAAACAGTAGGGTTGCAAGCACATAGAAACTAACAGGGTGATTACCGCCCTGAGTCCTTCGGGAGAAGGGCGGTATACAAATATTATTATTATTATTATTATTATTATTATTATTATTATTATTATTATTATTATTATTATTATTATTATTATTATTATTATTATTATTATTATTATTATTATTAATTATTATTATTATTATTATTATTATTATTATTATTATTATTATTATTATTATTATTATTATTATTATTATTATCAGAAGCCAGCGTGGATTAGTTAAAAACAAATTGCATCAGACAAATTTTACTGCTTTCTCTGACAGTGTGAATATTAGTGAACCAAGGAATTATCAGTCCTGCTAGATAAACCAGACCAGAAAATCAACTCCACCAGAAAGCCAAAACTACTTTTATTGAAATTGTCTCTAATAACAGAATCTTTCAAGTCTGATTGTACTGTACCTCTTCCGCTTTCTTAGGTTCCAGCGAATTAGGGAAATATCTACCTGAGCTACTTCCAACTGTTACCTTATTGCTATGTACTTAAAAAAAATGTTTCATCCCTTTTGGCTTAGACAATTGTTCTTGCGCATTTCTGTCAAGATCATCGTCTCTAGTCTCTACAGGAAAGCTTTGGGTACTGCGTATTTACATTTTAGTAAGGCATTTGGTAAAGTAGACCATATCCTCGAACTTGATAGAGTGAAAAAAGTGGCCAGATGCCATTAATATGGTCCTTAATAAGCTTATGTACAAATGGAGGGAAGTATGTAGTGGATACCTTAGAATTCTCTCCTGGGTTCAGTACACTTCAAAATCTTCATAAAAAGAAGAGGCATTAGCAGGAATGCTCATAACATTTGCACATGACATAAAGCTGGGTGTATTGTTAATGCCCCAAAAGATAGATGGAAGATTCAGAGAAGCTTGATTGATTTCAACATTGAAGACCTATCCAACAAAATGTTCAGTAGTAAGAAAGGTTCTGCACGTAGGCAAAAAAGAAAAAAAAGCCAAAACAGATAGTGGTTTTTCTTGAAAGTAGTCTTCAAATTAAAACTATTCACTTAATGACCGTTCAAAATTACAATGGCACTGAAAAAATGCCTTGAGCATTTTTCACATTTACAATTGCTGCAGCATCCCCATGATCATATGATCAAAGTTTGGACACTTGGCTACTGAGTTGTATTTATGACAGTTGCAGTGTCTTGGGGGTCATGTGATCAATTTTTGAAACCTCCTGACAAGCAAAGGTTAATGGGGAAGCCAAATTCACATAACAGCCCCATTACTAGCTGAACTGCAGTGATTCATTTAACAACTGTGGCAACAAAGATCATAAAATGGGACAAAACTCACTTAACAACTGTGTTGCTTAGCAACAGAAATTTGAGGCTCAATTGTTGTAAGTTGAGGACTATCTGTACAAAGTACAATATCTGTACAGCACTAGTATCTGTAAGAAAAATATGAGTATTTTCGTAGATCACAGATTAAGCAGGAGCCAACGATGTGCCACAGTTTCCAAAAAACCCAATGTGTTGTTAAGCTGCAATGACAGAGGTATTTATGTATTTATATTTCATATTTCCAAACCATCCATTTCCTTCAAAGAGAGGCTCTTTGAGATATAGTATCACAATCACAGAAAGTGATAGTACCACTCTATGCTGCACAATCATACCATTCCCAGACTATTGTTGCAGTTCTTGTTGCCACAATGAAAAAAAGATGCTGAAGAACTGGAAAGTGTGTAGAGAAGAACAAGAAGTATGAAAAGAAGCTTAGAGGCTAAATCCTGCAAAAAACAAAAACAAAAACCAGTTCACTTAAAGAAGTCTTAAGAGAAGTCGTGATAGCAATCTTCCAAAACATGAATAAATATCACAGGGCAGATGGTATGAACCTATTCTCCATAGCAACTGAGGGAGGAAGAGGGGCGCTTTCTGAGCTTGCTTGTTTTGCTGCAAATGTTTCATTACCTAAATTAGGTGTTAAGTAATATTATCAGTGGCTAGTCTAGCACTAATAATGTTACCAGTACTTAGTTGGGTAATAAAATGTCTGCAAAAAAACAACCAAACTCCAAGTGCACCAAGGATCCCTCATTTCAACCCTGACCTACAAATATTCTCCTTTATGGAGGGTCGAAAAATTCAAAGTTGAAATAAGGATGAAGTTCCTGATTGTGATAGCTGTTAAATAGAGGAACAGCCTGCCTCCTGAACTATTGGTGTCCTAACTGTGGAAGCTTTCAAGAAAAGATTGGGCAGCAATTTGGTATAAGGATTCCTGCATTGGGTAGGGTATTGGATCAGATAACCTTCAAGATTTCTCCAATGCTGTAATACTATGATTCTGTGGTTAACTGAAACTTATGCTCATTATCTTGGGTCCCAGTTTGGTGGCAATGGAAAAACACTTTCTGGTCATCTCTTTAGCATCATTTGTACCTGAATACTGAGCTTTTTTTCCCAGATAGAACATCCAAAATTCTTTAGCCACACTCACAGGCAAGTCCTGAAGTCTCTGTATGAGCTTTATTACCCTCCTCATTTCTAATTGGTCAAAATCCTTCTGGAAATGTAGTACCTAAAATAGTTATAGATACTCCTTGTATGAAAGGCATGCATATAGATAGATAGATAGACAGATTGACAGTATTTCTTATGGGTTATTCTCTTCTGCAGTCTGACAAGAAAATTTAGTTCAATAGCCTGTCTATAATGTAAGGCTGAGGGCTGTCTCCTTTCATAACTAAACTTTTGCAAGTAAGCAAAATCCCTCCCATCCCTCAGCTTGCCTTTATATTCTTTTTAAATTGAAGATAACCCCATCCCAGTTCTAATACCATACGTGGATCAACTGTGTGGGGTTGAACTCTTAAAAGTGCAGAGCTTGCAGAGATAGATCTACAGATTGAAGGCTTCAAACTGAAGACTTCAAGTGGCAACAGAGCCAACTAACAGCTTGCTGAGCTGATTATGTTTAAAAAGAAAAGAAAATCAGGATAGATCACCACCCACTGGAATTGTGTATCTTCTCTTTTTTAAGGGAAGGGAGGGAGATGGGTATGATGATTGATAAAAGGGAATTAATTGAAAGGATATTTTGATTTTGAACCAAATCCATCTGTGAGAGAATTTGGACAAATTAATTGAAGAGAATTCAATGAACAGATTTGGTGTGATCTAGGGGTGGGATGTAAATTACTTGAATAATTTGTTTTATTTGACAAACATTAATTGGATTGCCCTCTTTAAAATTTTAATAATTCTAGTAATTCTTAATTTGCATATTTATATGTATAAATTACCATATGCAAAGCTAATGCAAGGGACTTGCTTAAATATTTTCAGTGCAGTAGTTAACAAGTTCCCTTTTGGTATGATTTTAATTCAGATTCTCCTAGTAGTAGCCTTACTGTTTCTGGAACTTCAAATTAATAGTTTGTCAAGTTATCCTATGAAAAATTCTAATATCCTGCTCTTTGTCCTGTAGTACTGTAGTGTTTCAGAAAATAATGTGCATGTCTTTGTTCAAAAGCTCTGGCTAAAAAGAAAGCTATATAGGTACTTTAAAAAAATGATGTTTCTTCTCATATATTCTTTTACAGTTTAACCTAAAACATTAACTTAGTCAGTTTAACTATTGAACTTATGAAAGTTTCATTAATGATAAATCCTTTTTTCTGCAGGGGCTTGTTTTGGAAAAGACATAAGCAGGAGGGAAAGCAACAGCATCTCCTTATTGCTTGTTCCTTGTATTGAGCATTTATAGATTCACTATCTTTCAAATAATTTCTTCTACCATTCTCATTCATAATTTTGTTTTGCCCCCCTTTAAAGCCATTCAGTCTAACAGCACCTTCCAAGCATCACCTAGACCTACAGTAGATTTTGTGTACTTAAATAAAACAGAGCCAAATATACTTTTTAAATAATGCAGTGAAAATTCTGAAACATAAACAGTGTTCTCTTTTTGCAGTGTGTGGGCAAGTTTCATTGACAACTACAAGACTTCAAAACCGAAAAAGATAAAAGCAGCACAGACAAATAAGGAGTCATGGTGACATTAAAATCAACAACTTATTTTTTCAGATTGAATTTCATACTTAGTTTGTAATAATATGCCTTCTTAAGTCCTTTAAGAAACAGAACTCCTGAAAACAAATTACTAATAAAACGTCTAAACAAAAAAAACACTAAAGAATGCAGAACTAAAGAATGTAACACGTAGGCATTATAGTAAGCATCCTTGAACATATAAAGGATATGTAATTGTAAATTTAAAAGAATCAAGGGCAGTAATAATTAATCTTAATACAGTAATCTCAGGCTTTTAACACCTGAAAATCCACACTTGAATTTTGTTTCTAACTATCAGGTTTAATAGAAGTACCACTGCTAGCAGAGACAAGTGTTTCTTTAAAACTATAGAAAAGATCGTGTTTCTCTCTCCCCTCTTTAGCAGTGGGCAGGCCTTCAAACTTTTGATCATCCCGTCCTTTGTACATTGCATGACTGAACTCGGCTATGCCAAACATCTTCTGAGGAAGTTGACATTTGTGCAGTTTCTCAAAAAAGAGGGAAGAATGAATCCCAACTGTTTCCTTTTGCCCTTTTGATTGAGAGAGAGCAGTAAGTCAGCAGGAGAGGTGTGGCTTTTAACAAGGAGGGGTGGCAGAAGCTGAGTTCAATCCTTCTACAGGCAAAACAGAAAAGAAAAGGGGAAAGACTGGTGTGAAGCAACACTAGTCAGAGCTGATTATGGGGAATGAATGGACTCATTGATGAGGACAGGCAAAACAAAGAGATTAAGCAATAGGGAAAATCCTGAGCAAGGTTGATGGAAGTTGTTTTGATGACCCAGGAGCTTCCTTTGAAATCTCATTTCTTTATTTGGAAGGGCCCTTATTTCTTTTGTGTTGCTCCATGCACCAATAATTGGAAATATCCTAAGTTGCAATATTTCTTACTTCTGCTTTAACAGAGCACTGTCTGACCTTACAGTGCTAAGAGTCATCAAAGCTGCATCAGTGGAAACCTTTTTACAAATTAAGATACTGGGAGTAGGCAAATAAATACACATGGGATCTTGGTCTTGTTATAAAATTATTTTAAGAACGTATAGAGGTAAAACTTTGTTAACTATAAGCCAACGTAGTTTACAGTGGAGATGTGGGATAAATAACATAAAAATGATCTAAAAACTTATTTATTTGAACAAGCCGGCCTGGCCTGATGGGTTTGGGGTTTTAATTACTGTTTTAATTAATTTATTGTATTCGGGCACAATTGTTTAATTTGTTTTTAACTTTTTTATTTTGTATTTTTGGTATTTATTGCCCTGTACACCGCCCTGAGTCCTTCAGGAGAAGGGCGGTATACAAAATAAATAAATAAATAAATAAATGAATGAATGAATGAATGAATGAATGAATGAATGAATGAATGAATAACTTTCTCTAGATACTACTTTAATCTGAAAGCCCTTCCCTTAAATAGTTCATATTTTAAGGCAAAAATCAGTGATATATAGGTAAAGGTAAAGGTTCCCCCGCACATGCGTGCTAGTCGTTTCCGACTCTAGGGGCCGGTGCTCATCTCCGTTTCAAAGCCAAAGAGGACGAGGACGCCTCCATGGTCATGTGGCCGGCTTGTCCGAGGACGCCTCCATGGTCATGTGGCCGGCATGACTAGACGCCAAAGGCACACGGAACGCTGTTACCTTCCCACCAGAGTGGTCCCTATTTTTCTACTTGCATTTTTAGGTGCTTTCGAACCGCTAGGTTGGCAGAAGCTGGGACGAGTAACGGGCGCTCACTCTGTTACGCGGCACTCGGGATTCGACCCGCCAAACTGCTGACCTTCTGACCGACAAGCTCAGCGTCCTAACCCACTGAGCCACCGCGTCCCTTTTCAGTGATATATAGGGATATATAAAACATTTATAATGTCAAAGCTCATTGTATTCAGACTTTGCAACAGATCATTCTATTATAGAGGCTGACATCTTCCCGTAAAACAGCAGCTGACTGAGCTGGTGCACCAGGAAAGATCTGGCTTACAGCCATGCTCACTTTGATGGCAGCATTTTTGAAAATGCATTTCAACTAAGAAAAAAGTAAATCAGAAAAAAAGCAGAAAAGATAAGGTGGTGTTATCAGAACGAAAAAAATCTCTCTATCCCCTCAAAAAAATGAATTCAGATTGTGCATGAAAAATTATACATCCACTGTGATATAAATAAGGCAGAGAAGAGGGTTCATTAAGTAACTCATATGTCTCTTTAGTCTTTTTCAGGCTATTATTAATTGGCAACTTGAAGGCCCCATCTTTCATTTGTTAAAAGTCCTTATTTAAAAATCAGACCTGGATTGGACAGAGGCTTTTTTTTAAAAGAAGAGTCTTTATTAGATAGCTGTTCTGGTTTTAGTAGGAGAGCATAAGCAAAACTATGCATTTACACTCAAAATAGCAAGTTTTGATGGCTGTCTGTATTGAGCTGCCGCTTATAGCGGTGTCTAGTTAATCTTAGCTAAAGCCAAGGACAACATAGCTTAGTATTTAGGCTAGAAGCCACTAGGAAACTCAAGAATTCCTTTCCTTTCCTTTCCTTTCCTTTCCTTTCCTTTCCTTTCCTTTCCTTTTCTTTCCTTTCCTTTCCTTTCCTTTCCTTTCCTTTCCTTTCCTTTCCTTTCCTTTGTATTCTTGAGTTAGTCTTGACAGCTGGTGATTGCCCACACAACTGGTTTTCTTGGCAAAATTTCAGAAATAGTTTGCCATTGCCTGCTTCCTAGAGCTGAGAGACAGTGACAAGATTTCCCAGTTAGTTCTATGCCTAAGGCAGGACTAGGACTCACAGTGTCCTGGTTTCTTTCCTGGTACCTTTAACTACTCCCCTTCATGGATTACTGCCTTGTCGTGGCGAAGGGGCTTGCGTAATTCAATGAAGCTATGAGCTATGCCGTGCAGGGCCACCCAAGACGGACAGGTCATAGCTGAGAGTTCTGACAAAACGTGATCCACTGGAGAAGGAAATGGCAACCCACTCCAGTATCTTTGCCATGAAAACCCTATGGACAGTACCAAAAGGCAAAACGATATGACGCTGGAAGATGAGCCCCTCAGGTCGGAAGGCGTCCAATATGCTACTGGGGAAGAGCAGAGGGCTAGTACTAGTAGCGCCAGAAAGAATGAAGCGACTGGGCCAAAGCCGAAAGGACGCTCAGCTGTGGATATGTCTGGTGGTGAAAGGAAAGTCCGATGCTGTAAAGATTTTTTCTCCATAGGAACCTGGAATGTAAGATCCATGAATCAAGGAAAGCTGGACGTGGTCAAACAAGAGATGACAAGACTGAACATCGACATCTTAGGTATCAGCGAACTAAAATGGACAGGAATGGGTGAATTTAATTCAGATGACCATCAGGTATACTACTGCGGGCAAGAATCCCTCAGAAGAAATGGAGTAGCCTTCATAGTCAATAAAAGAGTAGGAAAATCAATACTGGGATACAATCCTCAAAATGACAGAATGATCTCAGTTCGAATCCAAGGCAAACCATTCAATATCACAGTAGTCCAAGTCTATGCCCCAACCACCAGTGCTGAAGAGGATGAAATTGACCGGTTCTATGAAGCCCTACAGCACCTTATAGAAGTAACACCAAAAAATGATGTCCTTATCATCATGGGGGATTGGAATGCTAAAGTAGGAAGCCAAAAGATAACTGGAATAACAGGCAAGTTTGGCCTTGGAGTACAAAATGAAGCAGGGCACAGGCTGATAGAATTTTGTCAAGAGAATACGATGGTCATAGCAAACACTCTTTTCCAACAACCCAAGAGACGGCTCTACACATGGACATCACCAGACGGTCAACACAGAAATCAGATTGACTATATGCTCTGCAGCCAAAGATGGAGAAGCTCTATACAGTCGGTAAAAACAAGACCAGGAGCTGACTGTGGCTCAGACCATGAGCTTCTCCTTGCAAAGTTTAGGCTTAAACTGAAGAAAGTAGGGAAAAGCACTAGGCCAGTCAGGTATGAATTAAATCATATCCCTGTTGAATATACAGTAGAGGTGACAAATAGATTTAAGGAATTAGATCTGATAGACAGAGTGCCTGAAGAACTATGGACAGAGGTTCGCGACATTGTACAACAGGTAGCAACCAAAACTATCCCAAAGAAAAAGAAATGCAAGAAAGCAAAATGGCTGTCTGAGGAAGCTTTGCAAATAGCTGAGGAAAGGAGGGAAGCGAAAGGCAAGGGAGAAAAACATAGATATGCCCAATTGAATGCAGAATTCCAGAGAATAGCTAGAAGAGATAAGAATGCCTTCTTAAATGAACAGTGCAAAGAAATAGAAGAAAACAATAGAATAGGGAGGACCAGAGATCTTTTCAAGAAAATTGGAGAGATGAAGGGAACGTTTAATGCAAAAATGGGCATGATAAAGGACCAAAATGGCAGGGACCTAACAGAGGCAGAAGAGATTAAGAAGAGGTGGCAAAATTACACAGAAGAACTATACAAGAATGAGCTTAACGTCCCAGATAATCACAATGATGTGGTCACTGACCTCGAGCCAGACATCCTAGAATGTGAGGTGAAGTGGGCCTTAGAAAAGCTGAGCAACAACAAAGCTAGTGGAGGTGACAGTATTCCAGCTGAGCTATTCAAAATCTTAAAAGACAGTGCAGTAAAAGTGCTACACTCAATTTGCCAGCAAATTTGGAAAACTCAACAGTGGCCACAGGATTGGAAAAGATCAGTTTACATTCCAATTCCAAAGAAAGGCAGTGCCAAAGAATGTTCAAACTATCGCACCATTGCACTCATTTCTCATGCTAGTAAAGTCATGCTTAAAATCCTACAAGCTAGACTTCAGCAGTATGTGGATCGAGAACTACCAGAAGTACAGGCAGGATTTCGAAGAGGCAGAGGAACTAGAGATCAAATTGCCAACATACGCTGGATCATGGAGAAAGCTAGGGAGTTCCAGAAAAACATCTACTTCTGCTTCATTGACTATGCTAAAGCCTTTGATTGTGTGGATCATAACAAACTGTGGCAAGTTCTTAAAGAGATGGGAGTACCAGACCATCTTATTTGTCTCTTGAGAAACCTATATGCGGGTCAAGAAGCAACAGTGAGAACTGGACACGGAACCACTGATTGGTTCAAAATTGGGAAAGGAGTCCGGCAAGGCTGTATACTGTCGCCCTGCCTATTTAACTTATATGCAGAGCACATCATGAGAAAGGCAGGGCTAGATGAATCAAAAGTTGGAATTAAGATTGCCGGAAGAAATATCAACAACCTAAGATACGCAGATGATACCACTCTAATGGCAGAAAGTGAAGAAGAACTAAAGAGCCTCTTGTTGCGGGTGAAGAAGGAGAGTGCAAAACTTGGGTTGAAACTTAACATTAAGAAAACCAAGATCATGGCAACTGGCCCTCTCAATTCCTGGCAAATAGATGGGGAAGAAATGGAGGTAGTGACAGATTTTGTTTTCCTGGGCTCCAAGATCACTGCAGATGGGGACTGTAGCCAAGAAATTAAAAGACGCTTGCTCCTGGGGAGGAAAGCCATGGCAAATCTAGACAGCACACTAAAAAGCAGAGACATCACCCTGTCAACAAAAGTGCGTATAGTCAAGGCTATGGTCTTCCCAGTTGCAATGTATGGCAGTGAAAGTTGGACCATAAGAAAGGCTGAGCGCCAAAGAATTGAGGCCTTTGAACTATGGTGCTGGAGAAGACTCCTGCGAGTCCCTTGGACTGCAAGGCGATCAAACCGGTCAGTCCTAGAGGAGATCAATCCTGACTGCTCTTTAGAAGGCCAGATCCTGAAGCTAAAACTCAAATACTTTGGCCACCTAATGAGAAGGAAGGACTCACTGGAGAAGAGCCTAATGCTGGGAAAGATCGAGGGCAATAGAAGAAGGGGACGACAGAGAATGAGGTGGCTGGATGGAGTCACTGAAGCAGTAGGCGTGAGCTTAAATGGACTCCAGAAGATGGTAGAAGACAGGAAGGCCTGGAGGAATGTTGTCCATAGGGTCGCGATGGGTCGGACACGACTTCGCAGCTAACAACAACAACAACAACAACCTTTAACTACTACACCACATTGGTTCTGTAGAATAAAGTAGAAAGTTTAACAACAAAAAGCTTGAAACAAGGGCATCAGCGAAGGACTTCTATATTATTTCCAAGAAATCTATATGAATGCATATACTGTATGCATGAAGTTTATCAAAGGATGAGTTTAACTTGAGAAAGTGTATATTTTACTTAGTGATCATATTTCACTCGTGACTGTACTTCTAAAAAAACTGAATTTTAAAATCAGTCCTTTGTCTATTGTAGAAATAGCTTGAACTTCTGTGGCATCACAACCAGTGGTGGGATTCAAATATGTGAACAACCGGTTCTCTGTGTGGATGCCGCTTCCAGAAGTCCATTCTGGGCCTGACCAACAAAAAATTAGCTACCGGTTCTGCCAAAGTGGTGCGAACCAGCTGAATCCCACCACTGATCACAACATATTTGTAAACTGCTTTTAGAGTTTACAGGTTTATTATTATTTATTTTATTAATTACATCTTAATTGGTGTTAAACAGATTGTATTAATTGATTATGTGTCATCAAGTTATTTTTGACTTCTGGCGACCACATAGATAGATCTTCATGATGCTTTGTCCATAACCTGTTCTTTCAAGTCTCCCAACAGTGCACTCATTGCAAGTGTAATTGAATTCATCCACTTTGGTGCTGGTTATCCTCTTTTTCTTTTCTTTTTCCTTCCACTTTTCCTTCCAGCATTAGAGCCTTTTCTAGAGAGCTTAATCTTTACATAATGTTTATGAAGTGGGATAATAAACCCTGATCGTTTGTGCCTCAAGTGAAAACTCTGGGTTGATTTGTTTGATGAATCGTTGGTTTGTTTTCTTGGCTATCCTCGGTATTCTCAAGAGTCTTCACCAACATCAAAGTTCATAGGTGTGAATACCTGCTTCTTTAAAGTGCAATTTTCACTTCCATATGGTGTCATAGGGCCATGGCTAGGACGTTTTGATTTTTGTACAAATAGAGATATCATAGCATTTGAATATATATTCTAAAGCAGGGGTCTTCAAACTTGGCCCTTTTATGACTTGTGGACTTCAACTCCCACAATTCCTCAGCTAGTGTGCCTGGCTGAGGAATTCTGGGAGTTGAAGTCCACAAGTCATAAAAGGGCCAAGTTTGAAGATCTCTGTTCTAAAGCCTCCATGCTGCTCTATCAATCTGCAATAATCTGCAAAAAAGGAATACAACCCAGTTTTTAAAAAACGGTCAAGACCTCTTAGAATGTCTCTAGGATGGTGCTTTACTAATCAAAGTAATTATGATGAGGTAATATATTAGGGGGGGAGTTGATATTTGACTAAGGAACAAGAAAATTGATCCGGAAAGAAGGGGACGAGAGGGGGAGCATTGATGAAATTATCTTGGAGAATTAGTAGATGGTAAAACTAGCCAAGGAATGCAAAGTAGGTCAGAGAGTATAGGTTAGAACAAAATTTCTCAAACTTGGCAACTTTAAGTTGTGTGGACTTCAATCAACAGATTGCCCTAGCCAGCTTGCTTTTAAGACTGGGAAACAGCGTGCTAGATCATAAAAGACTGAAATCCATATTTTGTGCTGTAAGAGTCAGATGTGTGATGCACAAGTCTAAATTAGAATCAATTTATTATGGGTACGAGTTTTCCAGTTGCTATAACTCATTTGCATAAACTGATACTGTGTGCCTGTGAGTATACACTTTGTCAACCCCCAATGAAGGAAAAATAGTTTTTAATACAATTGTAAAATAGGATTATAGTGCTTACAGAGTGACATTTAGCATAGTACAAATGGATTTCGACTGGTGCAACAAAACATCTCCTTCCCTGATATGTGTAAGCACAATATTCCCTGGATAATTTTGCAGTATTCCAGTATATTTTTGAAATGCCCATAGGTGTCATGAGAGAGAAAAAATGCCATTCAGCCTTCAATGGGATTTGTTTAATGATAAAATAGACCACAACACCTTTCCAATTAAACAAGCAAGAATGATTTAAACAAACATCTATGCATCTGCTTTGAGTTTACAAACCTAAAGTAAAGTTTTGGTTAATTGCTATTTTTGGATTTGGGGAAGAACATGCCTGTCCATCTGTTCTTACATTCATTTCTACTTTCACAACTCATATTTCAACCTTCACTAACTTTTATTTAAAATCTCATCAGTAGTTAACCTGTGTTTCAGAAATGCATAGTAATTAATTCTGAGAAATCTGCATTGGGTTGTGAAAGGAAAATATGCCATCATATTTTTAAATTCTAAGCGGTTGTTGAAGGTTGCACTAAGAATCCTAAATAAAACCTTACAGATTTTTAGTGGCCATGGCTTCTAAGAAAGTGTGCTTGCTGTAAAAGCAGTGATATTGTACATAAGGCCTAAGGCCATAGAACAAGAATTGATTTTCCCTAGTTAAATAAACTCAATAAAGTGTTACAAACCTCTCACATTAGTTCTTCATGTTGAGAGAAGAAAGGATTTTCCAGGCAATCTGAAAATAAGATTTCTAACAAATGTTACACACGATACCATTTTGTCTTTAAAATTAACTTCAGTGGTAGTCACCAAATCATAGAATACCTAAGGGCCCACTGAAATAACTTCATGTGGCTTTTATTTTTCCATAGGGAACAGACTCACAGAGTAATCTTGTCTTGGCCACTCTTATTATGGTTTCACACTTGATGTAAACATTTACAGTGTATAGACAGAGAAGACATCTATTCCATTTGTGCAGTTATATAATTGCTGGGTATAAACTGTTCACAGCTGGCAACATGTCTAACTGAACTCATATCCTCCCCCAGTGTCTAAGATGCAGTTACTTTTAGTACCATTGTACACCCGGGTCAGTTGAAATTGCCCTTCACAGATGGTTAGCTTTCAAGATCGCTCTTTTATTTTATTTTGAGAAATAATTCTGAGTTTTCCCAGGCCTCTGTTCCAATTCTGAGTTAGTTTGGAGGAAATTTATCATTCTTGGTACCAAATGATTTTTTTTCTGCGGGATTTGAGTGTAAAGTAATGAACAAGATGTATAACTACAAGCTGTAAAACTGAGAAAATATGATTTGACATTCTTTTCCGGCACACAGAAACTACTCTGGTATTTTTTCAATGCCTGTAACAGTCACCAGCCGAAGCATTCTGCTAGGTGCACAAATGATGTTCACACGCTGAATCTGTGGGAAATTGCACATATGTATTCATAGTAGTATATTTAATCTAACATATGTATTCATAGTAGTATATTTAATCTAACATATGTATTCATAGTAGTATATTTAATCTAACATATGTATTCATAGTAGTATATTTAATCTAACATATGTATTCATAGTAGTATATTTAATCTAACATATGTATTCATAGTAGTATATTTAATCTAACATATGTATTCATAGTAGTATATTTAATCTAACATATGTATTCATAGTAGTATATTTAAACTAACATATGTATTCATAGTAGTATATTTAATCTAACATATGTATTCATAGTAGTATATTTAATCTAACATATGTATTCATAGTAGTATATTTAAACTAACATATGTATTCATAGTAGTATATTTAATCTAACATATGTATTCATAGTAGTATATTTAATCATGCAGAATGGGCATATGCAATTCTTTCTCCTTCTCCTTTTGGACTTCATAACACTTCAGCCATGCTGAAACATAACAGTTTTCTAATCTAACACTCTAACCTTTATATTAAGTACTCAGCTGCGTATATTGTTCCTATATAGGTATTTTAATGGTCTGTTGTTTAGGGTAGTGTTCAAGTATGTCCCCTGCTTTTTTTCAGAAATACAGAATTTTTGGCCGTGATCTTGCCAATGTTAGTTTGGGTTTACATATTTAAAACTGTTTTTTAATAGAAAGAAAGGATAATTATACTACTTTCCTGGGAGCAATAGTTCATAAGCTATAACTTGAACTGAAACCTGTCAGTCTATGTTTTTATTTAAAGGGAGGATTCCTGCAATGCTTGGTAGGTTATTCTTATTATTTTTTTCATTTTAAAGAAACTTAAGGTTTTTTTAAACATTCAAAATTGGGTATTATTAAACAGGTTATGATCTCGGCATCTGCACTTAAAAATCCAGCTATCATAAACAAAGCCATTAACTTAAAATGTGCCGATTTAAAAATGTTTCGAACAGTTCTCCATTATCAATCAGCCTATTCTTTTTTTTCCAAATTGGAAAGCCAAATGCTGCAAGTATGTTAACACTGCCAAATTTTTCTATGCACAGAAACAAATTTATTTATTTACATTACATTTATTCTACTTTTTTTCAAACAAATGTCACCCTCCTTCTGCCAGAGTAGTACACATCAATTAAAAAAATCAGATTCAGCTAAAAAGATTCCAAACTAGGATGGCAAGATGTACAAAGAGAAGGGAATGCATGAAACAGCAAGGAAGAAGAGAGAGTAAGTTTGAAAAAAGCAGAGCAAAGTCTATATCTAGCTGAAACAAATCTGAACTTCCCTCCTGATTGTCTTGATTGGATAGAAGTACTATAGTTTCCCTAACTACTGTTTCCTTTCGAATGAGCTCAGATTCTTTTTTGCTTCGCAATCTGATGAAATTAAGTATTCTTTAAGGGAGAATGGTCCATTGCATAGTACCAAAATATTATTCCTGCTACTGGTATTCCTGATGTTAGTGACAAGACTATATCCCCTCAAATCTTTTATTTATATGTATCTTGCAAATAATCTGTTATCAAACAGGATAGTAACAAAAATATTAGGCACCCAGATATTTTACTTGGCTAAATGTTGGCTAAACCTTTATATCAATATACAGTACTATTAAAACTGGCCTGACATCTTAATATTGGATGGAGACACTCCCTTTGTCCCAATATGCTTTCCTCTGTCATATTGAAAACATATGCAAATATTTATTTTGTACCTCACAGAGAGAAACAGATTGCAAATGGATAATAGTGAGGAAACATTTAAGCATTATATAATTTTATTTGTATATTTATTTATATAATTAAAAAATTATATTCTTAATGCATCCTTCAGGCATTCACCAAATAAACTAGAATTTGTTGTGAGCATCTCCTTAAATACAAACAGCTCATAAGCCAGACCTACCTATATTAGCAACCACATTACTGATGGCTTGTACATACCATTTTAAAGATATGATCACATTGGTTCAAGTGATAACCCAAAATGCATGCTATTAATTCATCCCTGCCAAAATAGTTATTTTCATCAGACTTAGTTCATGATGAACTTAGAACACTAATCAAATTAATAGGGGTGAAAAATTGTGGGATAGCTCCCCCATGTTTATATACTGCAGGTGGGTATAGGTGTCTATTTGGAAAATGATGTGTTGCACTTTAATAGAGGAGGAGACAACTTTTGCATATATAGTATGACATATATTGAGTTCCGTTTGGAAGGACTAGCAGTGGGAGATAATAGATGTCTAATACAAGTGCATATGCAGGCTTCAACATATATGTGCTTAATTGATGGAGTCATGTTACTGACAAGATAATGAATTGCAAAGAAATTGTTATTAATACATAAGTTAAACATTTTGTTTCTGTTTCTTTACAACTGCTGATAAAACATGGCCTCTGTTCATTCCGCCGGGACCTGAAGACCTGGCTCTTCGAGCTCTCTGGCCCAGGCTGAGAATTTTAATTCTAATTTTAATTGGGGTTTTTTTACTTTTTCAGGGACTGTTATAATCTTTTTAATTGTTTTTAATTTTTGTATTCCTTGTTTTAATTACCCTGTTAACCACCCTGAGTCCTTCGGGAAAGGGCGGTATACAAATCCAATAAAATAAAATAAATAAATAAATGTTCAAACTATACACACAAGAGAACAGGCTTAGGTGAGAGGGAAAGTGTTACAATTCAATCTATTTATGAATATGAATGAATATGTCCATAATTTCCCAGTGTATTTTAACAGTTATATAGAACTGTGCTATGAGGAACTTACAATTTACATTTCTTATTCTTGGGGAATTAATGACAGAAAGAAAATGGATTGAAAAAAGTAGATGCAAAAATAACATTAGATAAATATGAGAAAATATAGTTGCATATCCTTAAGTAATTTATGAAAAAAATGCTTAAGATTACCACTTCAGATAGACGTACAAAATGTGCAAGAATCCAGATAACCACTAAAATAGTAGCCATGAGACACACTTCCTGGCTGAGGGAGTAAAGGAGACTATTAGAAAGCTAACTTTCACTCTCAGGGGCCATTGAGGACCACCTCCTGAGCTTGGAGCTAAGTAGGGTCAAATCTAGTTAGTGCTTGGATGGCTGACTGTCAGGAAATCTCAGAGATGTAGGTTAGATTGGGGAGTTGGGGGTGGGGAGTGAGGACGTAAGGACACCATAAAGGAGACAATACCAACCAGTTATATACTGTTGCAAAAATAAAGGCTACCCAGATGTCTCCATGAAATGAACAAGAGAAGACTTTAAACTGAAGAAAAGTTTACCATGCTAATCCTGCATGGCTCTAAAATTAGATCGGGCCAATGTAATCATGCCCTGGCGCAAACTAACAGCCAGCACCAGTCTGCAACCCACCTAAACACAGGGATCTGGCGACAGACAGGCACGGCCAGTGTCGTGATTCACAGGACCTTTAATGGGCCTCCCCCCAGGCCCTCTTCCTTCACACCTGTTGCTAAGCCGTGGCTCGGGCGGCCTCTCCTGCCTCCTCTGAACTTTGCTCGCAGCCAACACTGCAACAGCAGCTCCCTCTCCAGAAGGAGAACAAAGAAAGTCCCTATTGGCTTTCGAAAGCCAATAGAGGAAGTAGCGCAGCTTGTGCAAAAGTTGAAAAAAATCTGTCAAAAAAAGGTGCCGGAATGCCGTTCTGAGCGTTTTATAAGAAAAAAAGGCCTGCTTAACTGAAATAGTGACTATGCTGGCTGAAGGTTATAGTAGTCTATAGTCCAGAATATCTGAAGGGTAACTTGCTGTAGAAGGCAGTATTAACTTTTAGCAGTGTAACCAACACTTCATAACAAGACAAGCATACAACAAAGGCTTTTCCAGCCCAGTATCCTGTTACTCATCATAGTCAACCAGATGCCAATAAGAAACCCCCAAACAGAACATAAATGCACATGTCCTCTTCTATTGATGTTTCCAAGGTTTGTGTAGACTTTGAAACTTTTTTTTATTTCTTCCCTTTTTTCTTACTTTTTCTTTTATAAAACACATGCAGGCACATAGTTTCATGAAAATTCATTAATCCATGACATTTAAAGATTCTGTCTGATAGGTGTCTAGAGCAGAGGCCAGCTGCGTACATCAGTAGTTTCTTAGTCTGGCACTCTGTCAATATGTGAGGGCCTCAGTAACAGCCCTTAAATGCAGTGCCCGTAACTATCATGCTCTTAGCATGTCAGTAAGTATCTGAATGAGCAGATATTAAAACGTCAGACCCTTTTGTGACTAACAATAATTTTAGAAACAAAACATTTAAGAAGACAATAGTTTTACCTCTTTGCCTTTGTTTTGCTTTCTGTTTTTTTAACTGTTCTTTATCTGATGGGGCTCAAGTATTTCAATGAAATAAGTATCTTGCAAATAATCTGTTATCAAACAGGATAGTAACAAAAGTGTTACTTGGCTAAACCTTGGCTAAACCTTTATATCAATAGAAAAATACATTACTATATTAAAACTGGCCTGACATCTTAGTATTGGATTGTACTGGATGGAGAAAGTCCCCTTGTTTCAATCTGCTTTCCCCTGTCATATTTAAAACATATGCAAATCTTCCTTTTCTACCTCACAAAGAGAAACAGATTGCAAATGGATAATAAGCATTACTTAAAATTATTACTTCCTATATAACTGAAATAGTTAATGACAATGCTGGCTGAAGGTAAATAATAATAATAATAATAATAATAATAATAATAATAATAATAATAATAATAATAATAATAATAATAATAATAATAATAATAATAATAATAATAATAATAATAATAATAATAATAATAATTTTATTTATATACCGCCCTTCTCCCGAAGGACTCAGGGCGGTGAACAGGGCAAACATATAAAAATACAAAGATACAAAAGTTAAAAAAGAATTAAACACAATGCCCAAGCTAAAACAATAAATAAATATATTAAAAACGACAGTAAAATCCCAACCCATCCCCCATCAGGCAAGGCCGGCTTGTTCGAATAAGTGAGTCTTCAGATCGCATCGGAAGGAGCGAAGGTCCAAATATATCTGAAAGGTAGCTTGCCTTAGAAGGCAGCATTAACTTTTAGCAGTGTAACCAACACTTCATAACATGACAAGCTTACAACAAAGGCTTTTCCAGCCCAATATCCTATTACTCATTATAGTTAACCAGATGCTAATAGGAAACCGCCAAGCAGAACATTCTTGCACATGTTCTCTTCTATCGGTGTTTCCAAGGTTTGTGTCACTAATAATGGCAGCTGCAGTATAGAACTAATCTGATGGTCCAAATGTGCAATCCTCATTATGGTTTATGAAAGCAAATTCCATAATTTAAATCTGTATCATGAACAGGTGAGAGTGTATTATCAAAGACAGGAAAAATCCAAATTGTGCAGTTAGATTTCTCAGTCTGAATCTTGAAAAAATAGAAATTAGCACAGTTTTTGGAAGAATAGGTTCTGCAAGGAGAGGAAATATTCAGTTTACTTGAGAAAGTCTTATCCTGAGAGGAAAGGCTGCTTTTTTAAACTGGAGGAAGAATAAGAATAAGAATAATTTTGTTACGAAAGTAAAAAGGGGAAGGGGGGGGGAATTCAAAAAGCAGTGATCCCAGACATTGATGATAGAATTTACCACCAGGTGAAGATAAATCAAGGGAAGTCGAAAACAAGAGACATACAGAATATACTATACTAATTACAGAAAACAAGCAGAAAATAAGGGGTTATAGACAAACAATTTTACTTAGGACATTAAGAATTGCATATAATAATGCAAATCTGAAAACTGTTTTATAATAGGCCTGTGTAAATTGTATTTGCAGGCACTTCACTTCTATAGCTCATGAAAGCATGGGCAATATAATTTTACCCACTATTTCAACCTAAAGTATT
Organism: Vipera berus; assembly: GCF_964194415.1. Classification (NCBI taxonomy): domain Eukaryota; kingdom Metazoa; phylum Chordata; class Lepidosauria; order Squamata; family Viperidae; genus Vipera; species Vipera berus. The sequence goes on from NC_138206.1 coordinate 30,846,599, forward strand.
AATAATAACTTCAATGTTAGCTTGTACTCTTTATGTATGTGCAGACAGCAGTCTTACTGAATCAGAGACTAGCTGCTTCCAGGAAAACATCTTCACTCATGGCATCACTTTTGAAGGGATCTTTCAACAAAACTTTGATTGAAGTAATATGTCACCTTGAAGATGAACACAATTTTACTGGAATCTTATTAGTCTCATTGGCTGCCCTCTGTTTCCATAATGTCCTTAACATAAGTCTTGGGCCTGAAGAAGTTACTATTTTATAGAAGCATCAAAAATGGATTATTTGCCTCAGGAGGCTAAAATTTATCAAAACAAATCCCCCTCCCCAAGTACAGGGTCAAGCTAATTCCACCCAGTAATCAAATTTTAAACCTGGTTAATTGACACATTTTGTGTACTTAGTCCTCCCACAAAAAGAATTTGAGCAAAAAGCAACCCACTCCATTAAAAAGATCATTGCCAATGATATAGAACACATACCTTAAACTTTAATTAGCTGAAATAGTAAATTTGCCTCCATTTGTGAAATAGTAAAGCCATTCCTATAGTTGCTTGCATGGCCAGTCAAAAAAGGGGCGGTGATGTGAATATTCACTCTTGAAGCAAAATATTAGCTACCTTGGGGCAGGAACACTTTATTCTAATGATTGACCATTCCAATAACAAGAAGCTGTTAAATAGATGAGGAAATTTGACTGAGTGGCTGACTGGATTATAGCAATAGCCTGAGTGCTGCATTGGAAAAGCTTAGCAGTACTGTAAGTAACATCCTACTACTAGAGAAGTCTCTGAAGATTGCTAAAGTGGATGGGAATAATTAGGAGGAAGAAAGTTCAATATTATAAACAATATAAAAATAAAAATAATCAGCCCAAAGGGGATGAGATAGCTTCATTCTTAATATTATTTAGTTGGTCAGTGAAAACATTTCATTTTCATTAACAAGAACATTGTAGGCAGCTAACCACAGCTAAATGTAAACTAAAATATAATATAATCAAAACTTAAAAGTAATTAAAAACACACTGGCATTCTCATTCTATTTGACTTTTAATGATGTTTAATATGTGCCTGAAGATTTTAAATCTGCTTTGTTTGATACAAATCTTCATTTTTAATTATTGCTTGATAATATTTGAAGTTCTGTTTTGGGTAGTCACTGGTAGAGCTGAAAAACTGTATGAAAATACTCTATATATGGATCAAATAAAACAAAGATTCTGTAGGAATATGTTTAGACATTGTGTTTCAGTGTCGGATGATGGGGAAATTAAAGAGGAGTTGTTTTTTTGCTTACCATACTCAAAGGTGTCTTAAAGAAATTTACTGTCAGTATTGATAATGGATGGTACATTTACAGATAGATATTTCATGGCAAAATTTGGGTTTTTATTTAGTATATTGTGTGAAAGAAGTTTTTGCAATTGGTAAGCCTTGATTTTGGTTTAGGATGAGAATTAAATCCAGCCAACTGTGGATTATTTCTGATTTTCTATACATAAAGCACTATTCCAGTATCTTACAGGACTGATTTATGAAAGAGCACAATTCTCCAACATGCTGTTCATGACTAACATAACATTATTATGTTAGGGTGGTATTGTTGTTGGCTTCAGTGATAGGATATTTTGTATTTCTGTTTAGTGTTTATTCTTAAATTCACAAGGTTTTTAGAAATCTCTTCCTTCAATTGCTGGATCTGTAGGAGCATTCTTCCATCATATGATGGATATGGTCTCTGCCTTTTCTTTCTTGGTGAAGAACAACTGCATACATTATTTTATTTCATGAAAGAAGGCTACTGAAATAATTCCTCAGATCTTAAAGCAACACTTTGAGCACAGACTTTAAAAGCACCCAATACTTTAGCTTCTGCTCCATCAATGAAGGAACTTTCTCTCTACTCTGCTGTTGAGAAATACCTACCTGACATACCTGGAAAGGCTACTGTAGCATAAGTGGGAATCAACAGTGAAGCCCTACTTGAGGAAGAAGGGTACCAGAAATTAGAAACTGTCAACACTGTCAGTAATGATTTTTGTTTATATAGATAGACTGTATCCAAAAGTTTGTTAACAAAGGAATAATAGATGTTGACCAAATTTTACCTGCTAAGACAGAGAAAGTACATAAAGTGGAACTACAAATGACAAGCAAAAAGAATTTTGGAAAACGACACTTTACTGCATGTACCAAAGAAATTGGCTGAGGTTTTAAAAATCAAAAGGAAATACAAATGAATACACCAAAAGAATAATTTGGGAAATAATGATGATGATGATGATGATGATGCAGGAAACCCTATACCATTTCAGAAAAATGGCTGTCCAGTCTTTTCTTTAAAACTTCCAGTGTTGGAGCATTCACAGCTTCTGGAGGAAGGTTGTTCCACTGATTAATTGTTCTAACTGTCAGAAAATTTCTCCTTAATTCTAAGTTGCTTCTCTCTTGGATTAGTTTCCATTCGTTGCTTCTTGTCCTGCTTTCAGGTACTTTGGAGAATAGCTTGACTCCCTCTTCTCTGTGGCAGCCTCTGAGATATTGGAACACTGCTATCATGTCACTCCTCGTCCTTCTCTTCATTAAACTAGACATACCCAATTCCAGCAACTGTTCCTTATATGTTTTAGCCTCCAGTCCCCTGATCATCTTTGTTGCTCTTCTCTGTACCCTTTCTAGAGTCTAAACATTTTTTTTACATCATGGTAACCAAAACTGGATGCAGTATTCCAAGTGTATCCTTACCAAGGCATTGTAAAGTAGTATTAACACTTCAAGTGATCTTGATTCTATCCCTCTATTAATGCAGCCTAGCACTGTGTTGGCTTTTTTGGCAGCTGCAGCACACTGCTGGCTCATATTTAAGTGATTGTCCACTAGGACTCCAAGATCCCTTTCACAGTTGCTACTATTGAGCAAGGAACCGCCTATACTATACTGGTGTATTTGCTTTTTCTTGCCTAAATGTAGAACCTTACTTTTTTCACCATTGAATTTCATTTTGTTAGATAGTGCCCAATGTTCAACTATGTCAAGATCCTTCTGTATCTTAAGCCTATCTTCTGGAGAGTTGGCTATTCCTCCCAGCTTAGTGTCGTCTGTAAATTTGATGAGTTCTCCATCTATCCCCTCATCCAAATCATTGGTGAAGATGTTGAAGAGCATGGCCCAGAACAGAGCCCTGGGGCACCCCACTACATACTTCCCTCCATATAGATGCAGTTCCATTGAGGACCACATGCTGAGTATGGCTGGTCAGCCAGCTTCGAATCCATCTGGTGGTGATGCTGTCTAACCCACATTTTTCTATCTTATCAAGTAGTAGGTTGTGGTCTACTTTATCAAATGCCTTACTGAAGTCCAAGTAAATTATATCCACAGTATTCCTCTGATTCAGTAATTTTGTCACCTGGTCAAAGAATGCAATAAGATTTGTCTGGCATGACCTGTTTTTGACAAACCCATGTTGGCTTTTGGTAATGACTTTGTTTGCCTCTAGGTGTTCACTGATTTGTTGTTTGATTGTCTTTTCCAGAATCTTCCCAGGTATTGAGATCAGGTTGATAGGTCTATAGTTTCCTGGATCCCTTCCCCCCCTTGTTTTTGAAGATGGGAACTACATCAGCTCTTTTCCAGTCCTGTGGTAGTTCCCCAGTGCTCCAGGATCTTTGAAAGATATAGTTCAGTGGTTCTGAGATCACATCTGCCTGTTCCTTCAGAACCTTGGGGTGTAGTCCATCTGGTCCTAGTGATTTGAATTCACTTACCATTTTCTTGCCTATCTTAACTTCTGCTTCTAATCTTTTTTTTACAGTACTGTTTTTGATAGGTTGGACTATTTTTGTGATATACAAAAGAAGCCTGTTAAAGCCTCCGTAAAGAAATGTGTGTGATGGGATAAAGAAGAATTAAAAACAAATCAAATCCCTCAAATATGCTTTATTTGATCAAGGTTAAATTAAGACATTTTTGCAAAGGTCTGGCAATCATTTATGGACATTTTCCTGACACCAGGACTGAAAAGTTGATGTTTTATTGATTTGCCTACAGAAAAGGGATGGAGTATGGGATGAACAGATATCTATTTATATGTTTAAATATTTGTATGGGTGGAGAGTTGTTTATAGTTGTGATTAAAGTTGGAAGTCACTTCTTTATATATTTATATTTATATAAATTGTGTTGTGTTGGGAGTCTCCCGATACTCCCATGTTACACCTTTGCTCCGCGAGCTGCATTGGCTGCCGGTTGCCCTCCGGGTGAGATTCAAAGTGCTGGTAATGACTTACAAAGCCCTACATGGCATGGGTCCGGATTACCTACGGCAACACCTGCGGCTGGCGTCAACTTCCGTCCAGTGCGCTCCCACAGAGAGGGCCTCCTCAGGGTGCCTCCGATCAAAGAATGTCGATTGGTGGCCCCTAGGGGGAGGGCGTTCTCTGTGGGCGCGCCAGACCTGTGGAACCGCTTGCCGGTCGAGCTCCGGATGGCCCCCGACCTTCGCTCCTTCCGGCGTGATCTTAAAACTTATTTATTTGAGCAATCCGGCCTGGTTTGATGGGTTAGGGGTTGGGGTTTTAACTTGGTTTTTTAATTACTGTATATATCGGGCATAATATTTAATTGTTTTTTAACTTTTGTATTTCATTTCTAATATTTATTGCCCTGTACACCGCCCTGAGTCCTTCGGGAGAAGGGCGGTATAAAAATTTAATAAATAAATAAAGAATATATCTTTTTCTTATTTTTCTTTTGCTTTTTGTTTATTTTCTGCACTTTTTATTTTTTTCTCATTCTTTTCTCTTTCCCTAAGTTTGTATTAGATTTTATTACTGCAATCCAAATTTTGATAAAATTATATTATAAATAAGAATAAATTTCAAATCACAAGGAATAAGCATTTTATACTATTATGCTCTGGTCATAACAGAATAGAATGAATTCTATTCTAGATATCACATTTTAAGAAGATTCTGAAAAGAGCAGCAAGGATGAATCTCCACTTTAGACTATTAATATAAGATGCAGCTTCAGCTCAATTTTTTATTATACTTAGTTAGCTCAGGTCAGGAATGAATTAGGCCATTCATTGTTCCCTCTAATTCATACTGTACATGATAAGGAATGTCAGTTTTATTTCAGTACTCAATTCCACTGTGGTGGAGGCTACTCAGGCTCATTCTTAGTACAGGCAGCACTTCACTCCTACAGAAAATTGGTAGAAAATTAAAGGTAAGCAATACTCCTTGGGGCTACTTAGCTGTGTTTTGACATTTAGTCCATTTTTCTTAGTGGAGAAAAAAGGACCATAGGTTTTTGATATCTAACAGAAGGCAAACAAACCATGTGATTTTTTTTTCCAACTGGCAAAAAATGTACAGTCTTATGACATGTTGAGATAGATACCTAATTACAACTTTTGCTGCAATATTCTAACAACTTGCTTAGAACCACATCACCAATCTATTATGCTAGATCTTAGGTAGAAGGCCTGTGTTTTGATGGAGTTCAACTGTGAGTGATAAGACAGATGATGAGATAGAGGTCACCTGAACAGGGTTCAAAGCTTCACATGACAGCTTAGGACTAGGATTCCCAGCAAACAAGTAGCCTACATTTTGAAAAGTTCCATACCAATTGCAAGCAGCTCTCATTACTTAAAGTTTTCATGGTTTATCATGTTCATCATTAATGGAAGCTGCTATATGCTGCTCTGAACCCTGCTAATGATTAAGGCTCACTCCCCACAATCCAAGAGTATAATTAGGAATATGAAGATTATTTCATGCTGCACAACCACAAGTGTAAACCCTTATTTATCTTATTACATAGAGAATTCTAGTTGTAGAAATACTAATACACTGGAATGCTTATACTTTATTGAAGATGTCCTGTTTTAAATTTACATTTGTTATAATTCACTCTAAATCAGTTTAGCAGTTCCAATGCAAAGGAAAGTCAAGGAAAGCAAGTAATATTGTAAGATGTGTTGTTTTAAAATGATAGTACATTTTATAGTATATACCCAAGTCTTTCTTAGAATTCAGTGGCAGCAAAGAATTCTTAAGAAGAGGAGATCTTTAGATGCAAACAAGAAAGCTTCATGATATCCCCAGGAAAGAATTTCAGTTGCAAACAACACCAAAGGAACTCAGAAATCATAAATCTACAGAGCAGGATGTTTCCCCCAGTTGTTGCCTAATTGCTTTTGGAGAAGTCCTGATCGTGCCAATTCTTGAATTCTAGGATACACATTGATTTTGCTTCAGCAGCTTCAGTTGCCTCTACTATCTTGGACCAGAGGCAAGAGCAAATTTCAATACACCATATTGTCCAGTTTTGTTCTCTTTTAGAATAGCATAGAATAATAACTTTATTGTCACTTTGAATGTACACTAATCAGCATACATTAAAATGAAATGTTGCATACAGCTCTCAAAGGGTCACCACTTCCAATATACACTAAATAAATATAACAAAATTAAATAAATACAGATTTATGGATATACCCACCTACATTATATGACACAGAAACAACAGTCTAGTTCAGGTTATGTATACATATGCATGGCGAGAAAAACGAATCTTGCGAGTTTTCCAGACGGATGGCATAGGGAACAAAGCTGTTACAGAATCAGGTAGTCCAGCTAGCAATACTTTGAAACCTCCTCCCAGAGGGTAACAACAGAAACAGACCGTAAAATGGGTGTGTGCGGTCTCTAACAGTGCTTTGAGCTCTAAGCACATAGCACTTATTGGCAGCATCCTGAATACCAGGGAATGCGCTTCTTATGATCTTCTCAGCTGTCCTTGCCATTCTCTATATGGACTTTCTATCTGAGGCACTTTTTGGAGCGGTGTGTCTCAAGCTGTTTTGACCCTGTTGACATTGAGAAAGACTTTGCCAGACTTCTCATTAAAAGCTCTTAAACTTAGTAAATTCCTTCCTTCCTTCCTTCCATCAACCTATCCAAATTGCAAAATGCACTGATGGAAGGTGTATGGAATATTTTCATTGTTGGAGGGTGGGCTAAATGTGTTGCAGAACCTGCATGGCAACCGTGTCTTCCAATGTACACAAGTGGTCTATCCTGACTTCTTGCTCCCTGCTAAACTTATAAGATTATGGACTGGTCCTTTTTTTCCCAACCCCACCCCCCAATTCTGCTTAATGCCAAGCAGTAAGCAATGGCCACCAAGATAGGTAGTTAAGGCTAGAAGAATATTAACCCTGAACAATGTTCTCATCCCCTCTCCCCAAACTTCAGAAAAATAGATCAGCAATTTGCAATTCATTTTCATGCTGGTAAATGATGGAAAAGGTATTATTCCAGTTGCTGCTGTAAAACTGTGCTATGATATAGTATATACAGGCAGGGATATTGTTTTTGCCCCATTACTAAGACACAGTAAAGGTAGTCTATGGAGGTTCATACTGACATTCTTTCTTCCCAATTTAAGAAAAAAGCACATTACTGCCAATGCGAAAAATACCCTTTGGGGGAAAGTAGTAAATGAGTCAAGTTTGCAGTGGATACTAAAGTATTTAAGATGGCAAAACCCCAAAGTGATTGTGATGAGCTATAGAGAATCTCTTTAAACTGGATATATAGTTAACTAAATAGCAAATGAAATTCAATTTAACTACAGTGAAAGCTCATTTTAATGGTCATTTGCATCAGCTTACAGTATATCATTTGAGTAATGCTGTTATTACATTACACAAATAGGGGTAGAATTTGGCCAATTGTGCAGTATCCATTACACCAAGGTCTGATAAATCAAAGCTTCACTGTAAATGCAAAGTGATGCACACTGAGGCAAAAACTCTACCTTGATAGACATTGGGAAGAAAGATCATTGGATCATAGTTCCAGCTCAGCAAAGGAATCAATTTAATATACAGCAGAGACATTTTCTTTATTAATTGTTTACAAAAAAAGTAATAGATTATGAAACAAATGTTAGTTATAACAACATTAGTACTATGCAGTACATACAGTCATAAATATGTAAACATATATACATGTTATATAAGTTATACTAAGTATTTCAGTGAGTGATAGCCATATTTCATCATGCTCACCCATAGTTAATCTATATTGGTAAGTAAGATATTTGTACAGTAAGTTGCAAATAAACATAGTTGGAGTTATGTTTATCTTTCCAATGCTGAAGCATAGTCATCTAATTATTCTTAGAACATGGAAAACCCAGGATTTTTTGCCAGATATTAATTTCCTTGCAATTAAAATATAACTCAAAAAGATATATACATCTAATTTTGCTTCAAAGTTGAATTAATAACACCTCCCCAGCTATAATAGTTACAGGACATTGTACAAAATATGTTTGAATTATTAAAGCATTAATTTGTATTTTCAGAATCCTGACAATTTGTTTAAGTCTTTGTGATGTAAATGCAATGGAGTACATTACATCTGAAATATTTTTTCTTGCTGAATTCTAAGATCTGTTGAAGCTTATGATATTGATATTAACACTTCTTCTCATCATATAAGGTAGAATCAGAATCCATCTTTACTTTATTCCATCCATCCCTTAGAATTTGAAAAAGAAAATTCCATATTAGTGGTCATGTGTTAGTTAAGAGTTGACACTAAAATGAAGGCATATAATCAACTATTAGTAGTATGGATTACAAAAAGATGAGATCAAATTTACCTACATCAAATAAAGAATGTGAAATCCTTTGACCAAACAGAAGTTTTGCTACTCTTTGCGTAGGGTGTGAGTAGATGATGGTCTAAAACAAATAACTATGCTTGGTAGATAGAAGAATAGGAATGCCATGGAAGAAGTGTCCTTGGAAGTGCTACAGATTATTGCTGGACATGATACAATATCGTAAGCTTTTGTCTAGATAGTCTTAAGAAGAGACCTAACTAATTCTTTTATTCAAAAGCTTGACTTTAAAAAACAAACAAACTATGGGTTACTCTATACCAGTACAATTTGAGATTTTTTTTCTTTTCCCACCAGGTAGATTAACATGCTTTATAGATTTAAGTATGTGTCAATGTAAGACAAAAACAGACTTGTAAATTTCGTACTTATTGATTGAGATAGTCACAACCTTCAAAACTAGAGTTGCTTGTTATATTTTTATTTTATTTTTTTAATTCTTCAAACTGGAGCAAGTAAAGAAATTATGATTTAGGTGGTAGATTTACTCTAACTGAAATCTTGGATTGAACTAAATCAGATAAAAAACAGATAACGAATCAGACCATGTACATTTAGATTTTAAAAGATTTTACTCATGCCTACAATTCTGGTCTTAGAGATATTCAAGACTTTTCTTGGTCTATGTATGAATGTTTTCCTTGTTTAAAATGACAACATATTGCTGGGATATTTGTATGCATACTTTTAATGCATGGAGATCTCTTTTTAATTTCTTTTGCTGTTAATTTCAAATTCTACATTGTCATATATTGTTTTACAATTCTAGCCAAGAAACAGAAACCTTGTTCATTATTTCTGTTTTGAGCAATTTTGTTCTTTTTAAAATATATTTCACTGTTGTTCAACACCTTACTTTATAACCCATTTCATAGAAATTTCTTTTGGTTGTAGATCCAAAGTTGTTGGGATTCATTCATCACTGTGATCATCAGATAATAACAAGCATTCAGAGTACATCAAAACAGTCTGCACCTAATCGTTTTCTTTGTAAAATGGAAAATATTTGGAAATTTCATGAAACATTTTCATCAGCTCCAATAACTCAAAATAACTGTATTAGTCAGTATTTATAACCTTTAATGTTCACTAACTTATAGTTAGTAGATATAGGATGACACATTTGTTAACTGGAAATAATGAATGAAATGCTTAACCATATTAGTAATAGAATAGAATAGAATAGAATAGAATAGAATAGAATAGAATAGAATAGAATAGAATAGAATAGAATAGAATAGAATAGAATAGAATAGAATAGAATAGAATAGAGCTGGAAGGGACCTTGGAGGTCTTCCAGTCCAGCCCCCTGCTCAAGCAGGAGGACCTATACCATATCAGACAAGTGATTGTCTAGCCTCTTCTTAAAAATATCAAGTGATGGAGTGCCCACAATTTTCTGGAGGCAAGCTGTTCCACTGGTTAATTGTCCTCGCTGTCAGGAAGTCTCTCCTTAATTCCAGATTGCTTCTCTCTCTGTTCATTTTCCAACCATTGTTTCTTGTCCTGCCCTCTGGTGCTTTGGAGAATAACATGATCCCCTCATCTTTGTGGCAGCCCCTCAAATACTAGAATATGCTATCATGTTGCCCCTGTTTCTTCTTTTCCTTAGACTAGCCAAACCCAAGTCCTGCAGTCGTATGTTTTAGTTTCTGGGTCTTTGAGCATCTTACTTGCTCTTCTCTGAATTTTTTCCAAACTCTCAACAACTTTTTTGTGATATGGTAACCAAAATTGGCTGCAGTATTCCAGGTGTGTCCTTACTAGGGTTTTATAAAGCAGTACTAATACCTCGTGTGATCTTGATTCTATGCCTCTATTTATACAACCCAGGATTGTATTAGCTTTTTTGGCTGCTGTTGCATATTGCTGACTCATAGTCAATTGATTGTCCACTAGAACTCCAAGGTCCCTCTCACAGTTACTGTTTTTAAGCCAGGTCTCACCCAGTCTGTACTTGTATCTTTGATTTTTCCTGCCTAAATGTAAAACTTTGCTTTTCTCCACATTGAAATTCATTTTGTTGGGCAGGACCCATTGTTCAAGTTTGTCAAGATCTTTTTGGATCCTTAGTTTGTCTTCTGGGGTGTTGGCTACTCCTGACAGTTTGGTGTCATCTGCAAATTTATGAGTTCCCCTTCAAGTCCCTCATCTAAGTCATTTATTAAGATATTGAAGAGTATTGGGCCTAAGACAGAACCTTGTGGTACCCCACTCCTTACTTCTCTCCATGTGGATGTAGTGCCATTCAGGACTACTCATTGAGTATGGTTTGCCAGCCAGCTACAGATCCATCTGTTGTTGATGTTGTCTAGTCCACCTTTTTCTAGCTTACCAAGGAGTAGGCTGTCATTATTTTATCAAATAACTTATTGAAGTCTAAGTATACTATGTCCATTGGTCTATTAGTTTAGTCACGTTGTCAAAGAATGAAATAAGCTTGGTTTGGCATGATCTGTTTTTAACAAACCCATGCTAGCTTCTAGTTGTTCGCAGTTCTGTTTTTTGACTATCTTTTCCAGGATCTTCCCAGGTATTGACGTTAAACTGATTGGTCTGTAGTTTCCTACGTCTGTGTTTTTTTCCTTTCTTGAAGATGGGAAACACATCAGCCCTTTTCCAATCCTCAGGTATTTCCCTGGTGCTCCAGGATTTTTGAAAGATATGGTGCAATGGTTCTGGGATAACATCTGCCAGCTCCTTCAGAACTCTGGGATATAATCTGTCAGGTCCTGGTGATTTATATTTGTCAAGGTCGGATAGGTGTTCTCTTACCATTTTCTTGCTTATTTTAACTTTTGCTTCTAGTTTGTCTTTTGCAGGTTTTTTGGGGTATGTTGGGCTATGGTTTCTTTTTGTGTGAAGACTGATGCAAAGTATGAGTTAAGCAGTTCTGCTTTCTTCCTGTTGCCTGTTTTTCCTTGCCTCTTTTCTCTTTAGTGGCCCTACAGTTTCCTTGACTTTTTTCTTGTTGTTAATATATTGGAAGAAACTTTTTTATTATCCATGATTTCTGTTGCAAGTCTTTGTTTGTTCTGAGCCTTTGCTTTCCTGACTTCACCTTTGCATGTTCTGGCTGTCTGCTGATAATTGGCTTAGTTATGTGATCCTTTTTCCATTTTTTGTATTTATCCTTTTTATCTTTCAGTTTGTCAGAGAGATCTTTGTGCAGCCATGCAGGTTTCTTCTTGAATTTCTTGTTTTTCTTTTTCAGTGGTATTGTGCTGGACTGGGCTTTTATTATTGCATTTTTTAGGGTTTCCACACTTCTTGGGTTGTTCTCCGCTTTAGGATTTTCCCCTCTAGGACCCATGGGATCTTTCCTAGATTCTCTCTGAGTTTATTAAAGTCAGCTCTTTTGAAATTTAAGACCCTGGTTGGATTGTTTTCTGTTGCTAGTGTTATAATAAATTTCAGTATGATGTGGTCACTTTCGCTCAAGGTTCCGGCAACTTCAACTCCCTCTATCACCTTTTCTCTATTACTAAAAATTAAGTCCAGTGTGGCTTTACGTCTAGTTCCCTCTTCAACCTTTTGGATGACAAAGTTGTCGGCTAGGTTGGTTAGGAATCTATTTGATCTCCCACTCGCTGCAGAGTTTGTCTCCCAGTTGATATCTGGATAGTTGAAGTCAGTCATATACTTTAATTTTTTTACTATTCTATAGAATAATTATATTAGTATTGTAGTTAAGCAGCTTGGGGAAGAGTTTCAGATCTTAATGGCCTGACCAGAAAATTTAAACCAAGTTAGTACCCTATTGATAAAAATTAGAAACAGGAGAGATTGCCCTGAGTTTATAGCTTTCTTGTGACTTTTAGTATTCCCAGACAAACAAAATCAGCCTAGTTTTTCATTTTTTTTCCAGCTTTCAACATCCTAACTATGCACACTTTCATCATTCCTCCCAACCTCCCCTCAGAAGATTAGCCTCACTAAGTCTTGGGTGTGTGTGCGCTGGGTCTTGTGTTATATACTGCAATCAGCAAGCTTGCATTTTTATGTAATATATTTCTATACTGATTGTCTTCTACTGAGTTCTTCAAACCAACAGAGAACCTAGATTATATTAGAAGAGATATGTAAAACAATTAAGGCCTCTTTGCTCCAATCACACCAAATTTTATTTCACTTTAAGGTATACTTTAGGATCATATTGGTGAATGAATGGGCAGTTACTGAGTCATGCTTTTCCCATTAGCACTAATTAAGTTTTAATCAAGTTCTTTAAAACTAAGAAATATTTTAGACTATTTTCAAACAAGGGCTATATTTATTATTTTTGATGGGATAAAAAAGTTGCTCTTTATAACATTGTTGTCGGCAACTCATTCTTTACTGAATCCAGTTGGAAGCAATTGAATAGTAGACACTTACTGCCAAGTCTTAGGTGCAGATAAAAAAAATGTATAACTACTCACCTAAAGAAAACTGAGTTCAAAGCAAGTTTAAATCAGAAATGAAAAGAATTTGGCAAAAACAGAACATTCCTTTGTTGACATTTGTCAGCTTTACCTGATCACCTTATGAAACCTGGCATGTAATTTAGGGAGGCTGTTCAAAGGTATGTGTTTTTTCCCTGAAATCCATCAAGACATGTTAAAATTCAGATTTGGATTACCGGTAATGAGAAAAAAATACTGATAATGCAGGTATTGTAGTGATGGGACTCTGAGCTGTACCGAGATTCAAACTTGAGAATGCATATAATCTTGTTTTGGGGATTACAGAGGCAGTACAGAATTGGAAGACAACAAGACAAAGTTTTTTGATTGATTGATTATGTGCCACAAGTCATTGTCGATTCTTAGCAACCACATAGAGAATGTTTCTCCATGAATAACAGAGTTAAGAATTAGTCAGAAAGAAAATAATTGCAAATGGAATTAAACATATTTTAGCTTAAATTCTGTAACAGAAAAGTTGAGGGATTTTACCGTACTAAAACATTTGAATGTTATATTCTTAGATCTATAGATTAACCTGAGTAAATATTTTGCAGTGCTGGTATATTCTGGGGTATATTAAACTCTGAAATTGATTAATCTGAAAGAGAAAAGCATCTTTTTTGTGTTATACAGATTAATTCATTGGATTTCTGCATTTTTTTAAACAGTAAATTTTTAACTCATGTTGGTTTTTGTTTTAAAATTTCAATATTACTGCTTTTATGAGAGCAATCAGTATTTTTATTTATTTATTTTTTATTTTAATCCCATTTATATCTCGCCCTTCTCCGAATACTCAGGGCGGCTTACAATCTAAGCACAAATCAAATGTGCTTAGCAATAGCCTTCATTCTATGTATATGCCTGCTTATTAGGGCTTTCGCCCCCCCCCCCCAAGCGGCATTATTACAAAGTCAGCTTATTGCCCCCAACAATCTGGGTTCTCATTTTACCTACCTCAGAAGAATGGCTTGCCTTAAATTGATAAGTCCAGGCAATTTCTCTGTATTAGCCTTGTGGGAATGGAAAAAGTATTTTACCTAATATTGTTGATGCTGCTCTGCACAGAACTTGAATTTGTTGCTGCTTTGAGATTGGGTTTATTTTTTTTATTTGTTTCCCCCTTGTGTCTGGCCTAATTAATTTTATAAGACTTCCCTGTGGACATAATTTATATGACAGATGACTTATAGTAACAGTCACTGATGTGGTATGAAAATTTTTGTTTATAGTAAGTTTAATATGTTCCTGCATTATTTCCCTCTAAAATCTTTGATCTATTCATTTCTGCACTTTTCTCATTGCCCAATAAGCATGATTTTTTAAACAGCTTTGTTGGTAGGATTAAAAAAGAGTAAACAAGAAGTAAATTGCTATACTTATGTAGTTTTACTTTTAGATTTTAAAAACGCGAATGACATTGAATCCAGCTGTAAAATCAAATCTTATATCATTATTCTTCCATCTCATGCATTACAAATGAGAAATGTTTCTCTGCTTTTTAAATCATTGGCCAATGTCAAGAAGCGCCAGAAATAAAGCTGTGGAATAGGAAATCTGCTAGAAGGAAAACCTTTGTTTCTTTAAGAAAATTTTACCAAAACTAGCAACAATACTGTCTTTAATTCCAAAGAAAGGCAGTTTTGACCTAGAAATACAATTGATTGGCTTCTTTTTTATTTAGTGTTTCTAAACTGTCTCTCAAAGCTTTAGTGAACCTGCAAAACATATGTTTTCAGAAGAAATTCATAAGCTCCCACAATGGCTTCTAATTTTCTTACTATATAATTGTGTTTTGGGATTTTGTTTTAAATACAAGAGGTCAATCTGGATTTCTGAGTTCATGTCTTAAGCCAAATCTTAGTTTGTGTAGTGATATTGCAGCTAGAAAGGGAAAAGATTCTTAAGTCCAAGTTTATTTTGTTCAATCCTGAATATATCTCCTGATGCCATGGAAGATCAATAACAACTCAGTGGGACTCAAATCTTGGAAGATTTTCTTAGTCCTCACCTCTACTGCATTTGAGACATGTCCTCTTTGATTTGGGTATGGCATGATTTGAATGAAACATGTGAGAGATGATAGATTGACAAGAATGTGGATAATTTTTTTTATGGATTTGCAATTTCACATCAATCAACCTAATGAAAATTCTGCATTAATAAAGTTTGACAATATTTACTGAAATGAAGATAACTCTGAATTTACAATTATCTTTCTTTTCACATAGTGGTTAGAAATAAATAATAAACATATATGAAAATCTAGTGTAATGCTTCACCATTGTGTCAACTTTGTGCTTGTCAAAATATTTAATATCTATATGAAGATAATCCAAAAGTTTAGAATTGGTATCAATATGCTGATTATACCCAGTTATACATCTCCACTCCAGGCTCTGTGTTCTGAGGACCTGGATATAAAAAACAGGCTGAGATGCAATCCAGGCAAAACTGAGTTGCTATTAATTCAGAACACAATTAATCCAAGGGTGATAGCATCGTTGGCTATTGATGAGTTGTGCAGGCCCACACTCTGGTAATCCTTTTGGGATTAATTCTTTCTCCACGTGGAAGCTGTAGCCAGGAAGATCTTTATTCAGTTTCAATTGCTACATCAATATTAAGAGCAGAAACAGAGGTTGGTCATTCATGTGCCTGCTACCTCTTACCTGTATTGCTGTAATTTGCTTTACATGAAGCTTATATGTAATTTGCTTTACATGAAGCTTATATGGTGTGAGAGTGCGTTCAGATAGCGGTTTGTGTGTGTTTTTTATGGTAGATAGTGTGTCCTGAACGCACTCTCACACCACCACCCAGCACAGATCAACTCCGTAGCCAAGACACTCATCTCCAGAACAAAACACCTAGCTGACAAACAACACCTAAAAACCGAACTACACACTCTCACTAATGTACTAACAGCCAATGGATTCCAAAGAAACACGATTACCAACTTAATCCGAAGAGAGACACCCACAAAAACCCAAGACAGAGAACAAGAAAATGGCAAAGCCCTCCTCCCATACTTAAAAGGGACCACAGACAGAATCAGCAAGATCCTCCAAAAACACAACATCAAAACAGCATTCTACACAGACAGAAAAATATCCACCATCCTAAGAAACCCCAAAGACATAATTGGGTTAGAAAACCAAGGAGTATACGAAATCCCATGCACTACCTGCCCCACCACATACATCGGACAGACCAACAGAAGAATAAGTGCACGCATTGAAGAGCACAAAAACTCACTCAGAAAGGGAGAACAAACTTCATCCCTGGTCCAACACTTTGAAGCCACGGGACATGAAATTGATTTTAAAAAAACCAAAACTATCGGCAAAATTGAACATTTTAACAACAGAATAATCAGAGAAGCCATTGAGATAGAAAAACGCCCCCACAGCATGAACAAACGAGATGATACCTCTCGCCTACCAGCCATTTGGAAACCCGCCTTGATTGACGGACGAGTCCCAACCACCAAGAATGATACCAGACCCAAACTCATGATAACATCACATGACATCACCACCACACAACCATTCAAAAAGCAAATCCGAACCCACAATGATAACGACGCACAACCACAAAACAGAAACCTAACTACAGCTGCAACATCAGCCACTTTAAACCCCTCCAAACCACACAATAAGCAAACTGACACCCACTATAAAAACATGGCACCACCACAAACACGAAGCCGAACAAAAGCAGCACAACTCACCAGCTCAGGTCTAAGGCTGGCAGCTGAGACCAGCCCATCCACTCAAAACACACCCCCACCCAATCAGAACACACCCACCATTCAAAACACACTCCCACCCAATCAGAACACACCTAATCCCCCACCCAATCAGAGCACACCTCCACCGACAGAACACACCCCCTCTGGCAGTTTAAAAAAGAGGAACAAACAGCCACCACCACATGCTTCTCCCAGAAGAAGGAAGCTGAAGCCACCATCCTGAGGATGACGGATGGGATTCCGTCGAAACGTTGCTCCTGCACCTTCAATTCTACGCGGGAAAAAACCCGAATGACCAAAGATCCACATACAAACACCCGCGAAAACCTCAGAAAACATATATATATATAATTTTATAATCATGAGTACTTAATAAACAATGTGTTGGTAATTCAATGGTATATATTAACTTTCTCACTCTAGTTCCAATACTACACTATCCAGCGCTTCTTTGATCCTTTCTTCTTCCGGTGGTATGCATTTTTCCACACTGAGCAAATACAATTCTTGTTACTGTTAATACATATACAATTAAATATAGACATCTTCATCACATTTTTCTGGTATTATACATAATATTGATAGTGTCAGTTTGTAATATCTTTTCTAGCCAGACCATATCTCAATTACATTTATACTTAAAATCCATTTGTTCAATCAATATCATATTTTTCCTGCTTTTTAAAAATTTTAATTTCCCATCAGTGTTCAAAATATCTCTATCGCTTATAATTTTCTCATAGTAAATTATATTTGGATAACCAAAAGTTTGCCTTATTCAAACCCTTTTAGAATTTTCATATTTCCCATCTCATAACAAAGTATAATATTCTGGTTAGAAATCCTATCCTTCTAATTATAATAATACTTTTATTTCTAACAGTTATCTATTTTCTTAACCATATTCAAACATATGTTTATAGAATAATATCCCATCTAATAGGTCAAAACCTCTTATTTTCTTCAGTCTTACTCTAGCTTTCTTCCTTTGCCAAATAACTTTCCAAGTCAGTGCATTTGAATCACCAAGAAATTCTTCCTCTGTTTTTGTATATATTGTTTGGAATAAGGAAGAGAATTTGATTGAAGTATTTTTGGAAGAACGCTCAACCCATTTATATTCATTAAAAAGCCTCCATCCTTCTTCAGTTTTTCTTTTCATTTCTTGTTTGTCAATATTTGGCATTTCTCCTAACAGCTTTCTCATCCGTTCGATCAGCTCTTCTTCCTTATCCTCAAATGTGTTTTGAAACCTTGACAAGTAAGATACCTTTTCCATTTCTGGTGTTATCACGGCACCTTCTAATTTTTCATTTGTCTGTATCTGTCTGTTAATTCCTTCCTTTAGGTCCTCCATCTTCGGATCCACTTCTTCTAATTTTGCTTTTATTTTCTGGGTTCCTTCTTCGTAGTCATTGGATTTGTAAGTTTAGATTAAAAATTATTCTTTTATCTCATTTGTGTTATTTTTAGTCTCATCATGAAATAAAACAATTGTCTCTTGGATTGATTTCAACATAGAAATAATTTCTTTCTGAGGTTCATTAACATTTTCTTGTTGGTATATCAAGCTGGGGACTTCGGAGACAAGTGTTAAAGATAGTTTTTTTACCATTTGAGGCTAAGAATGAAACACCCATTTTGCTTTTGTTTGTCGTCTTTATAGTCCAATAGGGTCCCCAATACAGATAAGCAGCCCAAGAGGTTTTTTTCTGTTTTCCCAGCTGCAATCTGCAAAAGTGAAAGATTCCAGGAACCACAAAGAGTCTTATCTAAGTCAAAGGAAGCCAAATTTCCTTTAAGCATAATAAATTGTAGTGCCGTGATTCGCCACTAAATATCGTTGACACTGTCTTCCAGCTTTTCAAATGCAAGCCTGTTTTACAGACTTTCAAATATCTTTTCTAAAAAAAGTCTTAAAGGTACTTTTAGTCCCCAAATTTCAAAGCTATATAACTGTATTAATTCCAAATTGATCTTGTAGTTTTCTCTATTTTCCCCCAAAGCAATTAATTCGCCACTTTTCTTTTCCTGAGGAAGCAGGGCAAAAACTTCCCTTCCCTCTTTCATTGGGGAGGAATGCTTTGGATGTTCTTTTTTTTCCATGATAGTAGTATTAAGGTCATAAAAAGAGGATAAAGTCTCACCCAATTCCGTCCATGTTGCTCAAAAATTACTAATTAGTGTTTATCTTCGGTTGTCAGCAGCTTCTGACTGGCCACACGAATGTAGCCAGTCTTTCCCCTGCTGGTTTGGAGGGCTTCCTTGGATCTAGTGGAAGGGCCGCCCCCCCTCTGTGATCGACAAGGGTCCCCTCCTTTGTTGTATCTCCGGGGTGACTTTCAATCTTTTTTAGGGTCCCCAGCAGGGCAAAATTGAACATGGAAGACAGAGCCCTGACTTCCTATGCCCGTCACACCGCGACGCCTAACCAGAAGTCGCTTTACATGAAGCTTTTGAAGTCACCTTGGAATGGCATCTAGGTGCTAGAGAAGAGTGTCTTTGTTCTTATAATAATGGTGTGGACTGGGATACTTGCACTGAATTTTTGTTTTTTCACCCAAATTAATTAAACTGTTGACTAAGACCTATAAAGTCCATACAGCTTAAAACCTGAAATCTTGCAAGACTGTCTATCCCAGATTGATTTTGCTTGCCCAATTTGGGAACAGTAAAGAATGCCTAGTGAAGGTCCACACCTGAACTGGTGCAACAGAAGGGAACATAAATATGGTGGGCTTTGCTTTCTATGGAACAGTTTGAGTGCCAAATGAGAGTGGCTATATTCTCATGACTTTTGGAAACTGATAAAGTCTTCACATTTGTAGAAGATTTGTGAGATGGAATAGTTTAATGAGGGTGGTTCCAGAATGTAAAGACATTACCAAATGATTATGGTTTCATTTTCATTTCTGAATTATTATTACTTATTTTTATTATGCGCTGCTTAGAGTCCTGTTATATATAAGTGATATGTGAATCATATAAATAAACCAGATAAAATCATTTCTGCAATTTTTTGCCCTTTTACAAACCAGACTGTAGAACAGACTTCTTTTAAGTGCATTGAGAGACCCTCCTTCAAGGAAATCTCAATTAAAATGCTGTACCATTAAAATGAGCAGCTACAAGTAAAGCTATGCTTTCTGAAACATATAGTTTATCCAACTTACATGGTTTCCATTCTTCTTTCAAAGACATCTGCTTCAGCACTTCTCTAGGGATGAAGGTGCTTTGAGCCTTCCTGGGCAAAGTCCGGAAGTATGCAACTTTTTAAAAAGTATGCTGATTTTAAAACATAAGGGATACATGTATATTTGCATATGGAAGGCTTAATGATTAATGCTTTTATTAAACCAATGAAGGTAATCTCTACCTATAGAAAGGACTATATTGGGGAAACGGTTATACAAAAAAAAACAAAAATAAAACCAGTCATAGGAACAATTAGGATAGCTAAACTTATTACCTCCTTGAATAATAAAGTTTCAGAACATGTTAGGAACTACAAAGAGGTTAATTAGGCAGAAATCATCTAGCTTGTGGCTTGATGCTATTTGGCTGGATTTTTCTTTTGTTGTTAACTGTTTTTTCAGACTTTGTGCTCCCTTTTTCATTTACCAAAGCACAATCAAGAAAAAAATATGTATTTTTGATGTTCTAGGTCAAGCCAGGAAATCAGAAATTACCTAATGACTCAACTCACCCTTGTAGTGATCTTTGTTGGAATGATAAAACTGCAAACTAATTTTCCCCTGTCATGCAATTACATAAAAAGGATTGCACAGAAAAGGCTTTTTAAAAATATATCATTTATATCTATTCAGGCTTCGCTTCTCCTCATAGAGTCAACTTAGCTGGTGCTTTAGGGATCATAGTTGTCACATATCCCAGAGATGTGCCAAACAACCTCAATAAATGGGTTCCTGTGTATGCACCTAGATATGTTTTATATAAATTAAAGTTAAATACACGTGAAAAAATTCAGAAGTGCCTCAGACTTCCTGTAAGCATGATATCTTGTTCATTAAAGGACTGTGACTTTTTTCAGGCTGTCACATAAACCCTAAAAACAGTGTCACCACTTTAACTTTAATGAGCAGATTCTCTAAAGGAGTGTGTGTGTTTTCTGGGTTCAGGTGGAAACTTTTTAAAAAGCCAAGTTCCTTTAATGAATGACAGACTAGTACTGTACTTACTCAAGGTCCAGTGCATTTCTTATGAATCATTTTGCAGCCATACACAGCACTGAGAGAAAGAGAGAGAGAGAGATCTGCAGAAGTCACAGTCAAAAAAAGGGCAAAATTAGGACAAAAAGTTTAATTGAAATAATTACTAATTAAAATTAATTGCCTATAAAATAAGTCATCACGTTTATAAAATTGATCCTCTGTCTTTGAATATATCAATCATTTTACTAATAGAAAAAGAAGCATCCATCCTCCTTTCCTGTAGAAAGAACAAGAAATAAGAAAAATAGGATAGGCATGGCTTAAGGCAAAACAGTTTCTGAATTTAGAAGAAGGAGAACTAGGAAAAGAAAACTGGTTAGATGTGAGGTGACAGGAAGACTGGAAGATCACTAAAAAGAAAAGAAAAAATAGGGAAGGACTCTATGCAATCCACAGGTAAACAGGGCTTCTCAAGCAATGGCTAATCTTTAAAGACATCCATGTGACCATGACTTGGAGGTTTAGAAATGTGAAATGTAAATAAATACATTTGCAACCTTTGGTTTCATAAATAAAGGAGTTTTAGATAGACAGGGATGAATAATTTGCAGAATGTTTTAACAAATTTTACTGCATTGATTTTCTCTGCTTTGGAACATCTTATATAAGCTCTGCTTCCACTTGGATTGGAGTTGGGGCCATCCACTTCTATTACTGTTTGCCTTCTCAAAAAAAGCTGTTGTCCTTACATTTCATTGAAAATGGTTTAATATCAATTCACAAGATTCACTGAAAGCAACATAGCTTTTATATAAATGTAAAGATTCTCCCATCTTTCCAAGTGAAGCTTAACGTAACTTACTAGGTCTACTATTCCCATGGCATCACAAATTGTTAGTACTAAAATAAATGATAAACATTCAAGTTTAGAAATTCAGCTACCAAAGGACAGATTTTTAACTTCATTTTTAACACATCTTTTCATATTCTTCCAGTTGACAGAAACTTGAAATGTGCTTCATTCAACTAAATAATGATGATGTGGAAAATTATGGTTTTTTTCAGAGATATTATTCATTATTCATTCAGCAACACACCAGTTTTGATTTAAAGGCTATAATTAATGGTATATTTAAGCCACTTCTTACTTGCTGCATTTGAGAACTTGTTCATTCTTCTGGAGGTCTGGATTTCTGCTCCAAGGCATTTCCTGATGACATCACCAGCCTTTGGACTTCATATTCCATTCCATTCCTGCATTCTTATCTTTTCTTCAGTCCAGTTCCCTCTCTGATTACAAGTTTAGAAGGCAATCTATTATATTCATTCAGTCATTAGAAAGAAATGTATAACTCACCTTGAAAATAGCAGGGACCAAATCATATTGTAAACAGCAAAAAATTGTTAGTCTCAAACTGTTGTGTGTAAATCTTTACATGTATAGGCGTTCATAAAATAGAATAATGCAGAATTTCTAACAGAGCTTTTATAGTATGGCTAAGTTCTATATGTTGTATGTATGTGCTTGCTGTTCTAATCAGAATTGTACTCATTACCCGACTAACATAAGACACAAATCATACAGATATTAAGCAATACATCAAAAACTATATGAATATCTGTACAAAATAGGTAAAGGTAAAGGTTCCCCCGCACATGCGTGCTAGTCGTTTTGAACTCTAGGGGCCGGTGCTCATCTCCATTTCAAAGCCAAAGAGTCAGCGCTTGTCCGAGGACGTCTCCGTGGTCATGTGGCCGGCATGACTTAGACGCCAAAGGCGCACGGAATGCTGTTACCTTCCCACCGTAGTGGTCCCTATTTATCTACTTGCATTTTTTACATGCTTTCGAACTGCTAGGTTGGCAGAAGCTGGGACGAGTAACAGGCGCTCACTCTGTTACGCGGCACTCAGGATTCGACCCGCCAAACTGCCGACCATTTGATCGACAAGCTCAGCGTCCTAACCCACTGAGCCACCGCGTCCCTTATCTGTACAAAATATGAGTATGTAAAAAGCTGTATTCTGAAATATGTAAACCAATTATATTTATTTTGTACAGATACTGTTTTTTACTCTTTCCCAGTATATGCCCACCTGAGTCTTACAGTTAACATATTCACCTTTATGACAAATCAGAACCTATACCTGCAATCCTGGGAGACAGAATTAACTACCAGCCCTTTGTTATATATCATAGATAGATACTCTGCTATGTCTCTATGGATTAATACATAACTAATATTCTTTTAACTTAAATATATGAAAATGTGATTTGGCAGGACTCTCATTCATGAGAAGAATGGGGATTTCATTGGAATTCATATATCTCTCTATTTATCTTTGGCTACATTCTTCTGTCATTAGAAACTAATGCTTGAAAACTGGATTATTTACATAGATGAGCAAATAGTACAGTTTGTTACAATGAGAAATTTGAATTGTATTGTAACATTGGATTTTTTTTTAAAGAAGGTATAGGGATCAATCTTTGTTAGCTTGAAGAATGGAGTTCATTATTAGATAAAATCATTTTGGAATAGCTGAAGTTTTTTATTAAGTAATTTGCAAAACAATTTGTACTATTTCCAGGTGTGTAAGATTTGTGTTTCAAAGAAGTATGGGAAAATAATAGTGAGATTAATTTCTCTGTACAAAATTTGTCTTCAGCTTTCAAAATGAGATTTGTATGACAGTGCATGACAGAGTAGTTGTTTTTTAATTCTTGTCAAGCTAAAAATTTTATTACACCCAGTAAATATAGATTTCTCAGTCACTGTTGGGATTTTGGGTTGTATACCTACCAAAAAGATCAATAACAGACTTTCTTAGTTGGTGTGTTATAGATATGTTATTTTATAATTTATGTCATCTCTAGCCTTCATAGCCAATGAGATATTATTAAAAATTATAGTCTGGAACATTAACAGTAGTGGCCAAAATTGTGGAACCTTTTGGGGAAAAGTGTACATTTGAGTTTTGATGGCTAATAATACCATTCTTTTTAGAGTAGTACCATAAAATTATATATCAGTGGAAAGATAATTTAATCAAGAATGTAATGTAATGTAATGAAAGGAAGGATTTGTTATTAGAATAGCAGTTATAAAGAAGAAAAGTGAAACACGTAGAAAAAACAAGATATACAAAAATTATCACCATAGAAAAAATGAGATATACAAAAATTATCACTATGTCAGTTAATACTTAGTTGGGTAACTTTTAGCATGAATTACGGCTTTACAATGTCTTCCCATGGAGTGAACCAAGTCCTTTAGTTCTGCAGCTGTTATAATGTGAAACCAAGATTGAATGATTGCTTCTATTAACTGGGTTTTATTGCTCGGTTGCTTCTGAGTAACAAGTTTCTTTAGTCGGCTCCATAGATTTTCAATTGGGTTAAGGTCTGGGCTATTCCCAGGCCATTCCAGCAGTGGAATATGATTACCTTGAAACCACTTTTTGCACACAGCAGCAACATGACATGGAACTGAATCCTGTTGAAATATAAATGTTTCATTGTGTTGGAAAAGATCATGTGCGGAAGGCTTCAGTTTGGGCTCAAGTATTTCATTAATGTATTTTGGCCATTTATATTCCCATTAATCACACAAATTCTGCCCACACCTTTTGATGTCATACAACCCCAGATCATAACACTGACCGGGTGTTTCATGGTACATGTAATGCAATCAGGATGTAAATCTTCTCCGATTCTTCTTACGTATTTTATGCCATCACTACCAAACAGGGAGATCTTGGTCTCATCACTGTCCCATTGTTCCTCTGTCCAGGTAACATGGGTTTTATCCAGTTTAGTCTTTTCAACCTTTGTTTGAGAGATAAAAGTGGCTTTTTAGTGGAATTCTAGATTTTAGGCCAAATTCCTGCAGTCTGCGCTGAACAGTCGTTGCCCTCAACTTCACACTGCATTGTGCCATTTCATCTTGTATACACCCAAATTATTTTCTTCTGTTACGTAGGCACAGTCTCTTAATTCTTCTATCATCACTTGCCGTTGTGCACCTTTTCCTGCCTTTACCAGTATGGTTTTGTAGTGCCTAAGTCTCCTTATACCTCTTCAAAAACTTAGAAATGCCACCTTTGGTTAAGTTTCCACCAATTTTTCTTTTAATTTCTTTATAACTGTAGCCTTGTTCACTTAATAATACTATTTTACATCGCTTTCTGGGCGACCGGTCAAATCTTTGCACCATTACTTTAATTTTATTATGTTTTACAAACTCACTAAATGAAAGAACACAAAAAAACCCAACCAACTTGATAGCGATCACATAACACTCTGACAAATGTCCTCCTCTCAGCTTCAATACATGACATCAATAACTGAATCCTACTGTGATCTGATTGGCTCATTGCCAAAACAAGATGACACCTGATTGGCTCTCTAAACACTCATGCTCATTGGCTACAATCAGATGAAGGAAAGCTACCTGATATCAACCTCAGCACGTTGTGCTTCCTTTTTCTGTTATTTGGCTATATCTTTTCATAGAATACAAATAATTGAACAAACTTTGTTGCATTACATTCTTGATTAAATCATCTTTCCATTGATTTATAATTTTATGGTAGTACTCCAAACAAGTGGTGTTATTAGCCATCAAACCTCAAATGTACACTTTTCCCAAAAGGTTTCCACAATTTAGGCCACTATTGTAGAAGACAAGAAGTGCAGGCAACTGCTCCACAGCTTAGATTTCCTCAAATTAACATTAATTCCTTACTTTGAGATGAACTCATTTTTCAGAATATTAGTTCCTGTATAACCTTGAGATCTGGCTTAAAGCTCCTTGGCATTAAAGCTGTAAAATGGAATTCTATGTATGTACCTCTAATACATTTTGGAACTTAATTGATACATATTTGCCAAGAGCCTCAAGCTGAATAAATGAATGTCCCTATAAAAAAGCACAGAATTATTGTTGATATTTTTGACTGTGTGCCTGAACTTAAGACAATGGTATTTGCATATGTAGGTAATTAAGCACACTTCAAGGCATTCTGTTTTGTCATGCTTTTTTCTCCATTTCCTACAAATCAAATTAAAGTGGATAGATTTCTTTTCCACATAATTTTTATAATCTTTATAAAACTGTAGTCTAAGTTGCAATCAAGACACAATCACAAAAGTTGATTAACTAACAGAAATATACACACTACACAAATAATGCAACCTAGTGTTCTGTACCAGCCTGCTACCAGCCCTGCAGAAAAGGCAGGGACAACCCCTTTTACAAGAAGGCAAGAGGCTGGAACTAAGCCTGCCAAATTTATTAACATAAAAACATAAACAGAGCAAAGAGAGCAAACACGAACCATGAAACAGGAACTATTCAAACAGTTGCCTTCAGCAAACCAGCCCTCGCACACATTCCCCTTTTAAACAGTTCAGGGCGTGGCTTCTCTCTGCCTCCTTCCGAGGTGCCCCATTGCCTTCCTCTGTTTACTCCTGATTGACTGCCTCCTGCGTCGGGTGTCCTTGAACAGGGCCAGCTGTGGGTCATCTTCATCCACACTGTCAGGCTCACACAGCTGGGTCTGCGTCGTGACCAGGTGGGAAGGGCCTGGCTGAGGGCTCTGTAGAGCCTCAATATTATTCTCAGCAAGCTCTCCAACACCCCCCTCCTCCTCCTCTGAATCATCCGACCCAAATGCCAAACCCACAGGCTGACCCTGAATCACAACACCTAGACATGCTTACGTCTGACAGCAAGCTTACTAGAATATGCTTGCACTTTCCTCGGATTAAGAAGAAACTGAAAAGGTATTTAGATATAAAAGCATAAAAAATACAGTAGAACATCAAATTGCTTAGTAATGCAGCTACTGCAATTCTAATGCTAGTCTATTGCAACTCTGACATTCAGTTTTTCTTATTACACAATACTTTATTTGCTCTTCCTTGAGACCAGAACATGTAAGTACTATAGAATCATTAAAAAAAAACCTCTTGGCTATGAAAGAGGATTTGTTACATGGACGTGCCTATTTTCTGATGCCAACTGATCATGCCTTCTTCTAGATGCCACCATTATGAGTGTTACTATTGGCAGTGGTATTGTATAATGATGTTAAGGCTGTGGAGTTGGATTCCCCTGGAGGTTTACCAAGCTGCCCCAATTTAGAACATCAGAACTTTCCAGGCTGTGCTATTTCACTGAGCTTTTGGATTTGTACAGTTGTCATGGCTGGACACTGTTTAACTGATTCATTCATTTCTTTACTCTTTGTTGCTAGTCCCAAAGGTGCTTTCTTTCAAAAGGACAACTGGACTTTTTTGTTTTTCTTGAAGATGTTTTGCTTCTCATCAAAGAATCTTTTTCAGTACTGACTAAATGGTGGACAATGGAAGGATTTATATTCCTTGCAGTTATCTAGTCGTTGGCACTCTTTCTAACAGTCACTGAGGCCACTCGGAGGTTTATTTGTGCCCTCAGAGTCACCTGAATCCTCTAGTCTGCCTTTTTTTTGGAAATCCATTCATACTCCTGCACCATTCAAAGGGTGTTTATGCCAAAGTGCATAGCTAAATTGTTTATGGAGATTCTCAGACATCCAGGTCATGGTAGTCCCAAAGATGCTTTCTTTCAAAAGGGCAACAGTATTTTCTTTTGCTTGAAGACATTTTGCTTCTTATCCAAGAAACTTCTTCAGTTCTGACCATGACCTGCATGACTGAGAATCTCTATAGAGAATAATAATAATAATAATAATAATAATAATAATAATAATAATAATAATAATAATAATAATAATAATAATAATAAAGTTGGAAGGGACCTTGGAGGTCATCTAGTCCAACCCCCTGCTCAGGCAGGAAACCCTATACCATTTCGGACAAATGGCTGTCCAGTCTCTTCTTAAATACTTCCAGTGTTGGAGCATTCACAGCTTCTGGAGGAAGGTTGTTCCACTGATTAATTGTTCTAACTGTCAGGTAGTTTCTCCTTAGTTCTAGGTTGCTTCTCTCCTTGATTAGTTTTCATCCATTGCTTCTTGTCCTGCCTTTGGGTGCTTTGGAGAATAGCTTGAGTCCCTCCTCTTTGTGACAGCCCCTGAGATATTGGAACACTGCTATCATGTCCCCCCTCGTGCTTCTCTTCACTACACTAGACATACCCAATTCCAGCAGCCGTTCCTTATATGTTTTAGTCTCCAGTCCCCTAATCATCTTTGTTGCTCTTCTCTGTACCCTTTCTAGAGTCTCAACTTTTTTTACATCATGGTGACCAAAACTGGATGCAGTATTCCAAGTGTGGCCTTACCAAGACATTGTAAAGTGGTATTAATACTTCACGTGATCTTGATTCTGTTCCTCTGTTAATGCAGCCTAGCACTGTGTTGGCTTTTTTGGCAGCTGCAGCACACTGCTGGCTCATATTTAAGTATTGTCCACTAGGACTCTGAGATCCCTCTCACAGTTACTACTATTGAGCAAGGTACCCCCTATACTATACCTGTACATTTGGTTTTTCTTGCCTAAATGTAGAACCTTACTTTTTTCACCATTGAATTTCATTTTGTTAGATAGCACCCAATGTTCAAGTCTGTCCAGATCCTCCTGTATCTTAAGCCTGTCTTCTGGAGTGTTGGCTGTTCCTGCCAGCTTGGTGTCGTGTGCAAATTTGATGAGTTCCCCATCTATCCCCTCATCCAAATCGTTGATGAAGATGTTGAAGAGCACTGGGCCCAGAACAGAGCCCTGGGGCACCCCACTAAATACTTCCCTCCATGTAGATGCGGTTCCATTGAGGACCACATGCTGAGTACTGCCGGTCAGCCAGCTAGGAATCCATCTGGTGGTGATTCTGTCTAGCCCGCATTTTTCTATGTTATCAAGTAGAAGGTTGTGATCTACTTTATAAAATGCCTTACTGAAGTCCAAGTAAATTATATCTACAGCATTCCTCTGGTCCACTAGTTTTGTCACTTGGTCAAAGAATGCAATAAGATTTGTCTGGCATGATCTGTTTTTAACAAACCCATGTTGGCTTTTGGTAATGACTTTTTTGCCTCTAGGTGCTCGCTGATTCGTTGTTTGATTATCTTTTCCAGAATCTTCCCAGGTATTGAGGTCAGGCTGATAGGTCTGTAATTTCCTGGATCCATTTTTTTTCCTTTTTTGAAGATGGGAACTACATCAGCTCTCTTCCAGTCCTCTGGTAGTTCCCCAGTGCTCCAGGATCTTTGAAAAATATAGTTCAGTGGTTCTGAGATCACATCTGCCAGTTCCTTGAGAACCTTGGGGTGTAATACATCTGGTCCTGGTGATTTAAACTCGTCTAGACTGGACAGGTGCTCACTTACCATTTTCTTGCCTGTCTTAACTGTGTTTCTATTCTGTTTTTTATGGCATTATTTTTGATAAGTTGGTCTGTTTTTTCCCTTTCTGTAAAGACAGATGCATAAAATGAGTTAAATAGGTCTGCTTTCTCCCTGTTGCTTGTCACCTTCTTATTGCTAGTCTTCCAGTTTAAATTGTTTTTTAAAAATATAATTCCTATATGTTTTTAACAATTAGTTGTTATCTTCCTTCCTCTAATACCATGGTAGCCCTCAAAATGCTCCAGCTTATTTATTTATTTAAATATTTAGACTTTCCTGCATTCCAGAGATTTCTATGGCTGTTTATAGTTGATCAATTACACATGTTCACTTGGCTTTTTAAAAGATTCAATTTGCACAAGAGATATGTGGATCAGTAGTACTAAAATCCACTTAAGTGCCATCCTTTTTTCCAAGCATCTCACAAATATGTGCTAGTTGGTATGCTATTGTCCCCCACCACCACAAAAAGTGCTGTTGTGTATGCTATTGTCACAAAAAAAAGTTGGAATGATTTTTTCTAGCAAGAAATGTCAGTGAACAGACATATGTATAGTCTTTTACATTCCTAAATTGCATAGATAAAAGCTTTTAAAAAGAAATGTTGTGTAGGGAACTCTTTCAGTGATCTTATTCTTCAAGTAAAGAATATTTGCCATGATTTTTCCACAGGACATCAGTCTGACTGTACTTTATTCATAGGCATTGAACTTGCATACTTCAGGTTTAAAAAATGTGATGGAAGCAACAGCATATTATTGGCCTCACCCACCTCGCCCTTAGACATGTTGCTTTTCTAAATGCAGAGAGGAGTTGTTCATATATAAAGAAGAACTGGAGCTGGTTTGTAGACTCACCCAACATCCTTGGAAATGGAAGATTCTTGTACCCCTATTCAAAAGAAGTAGAATTTTTTTTCAATCTTTGACTAGTCATATTTTGCTCTCTTTCCCAAATCATCCCTCTTTTCCTTTTATGCTGTTAATCTGAAATTGGTACCAATAAATAGTAAAACTAATAATGCTAATCTATTTTCTGTTTACAAAAAAAAATCCTTTCATAAATGTTGATATATTTGTTATCTGTTAGTCTGACTGGCTATTTTCTGAGTGAATCACTCTCCTCTACCTGGAATCCATCTATTCTTCATTCATTTAAAATCAGTGCTCCTATATAAACAAAACAATATTTTAGCAGACATTCACGTAACTGATTAGTTCAGAGTATGTACCAGACTGTCATTTATTTCTTATTTGCTTTGGAACAGTATAATCTGCTTCTTATCTGTTAACTTCATCCCAGACTGTTAGTGGAGTAGGCTTGGACGGAGATTATTTTGCTGTTTTTAAGATAAGCTTTTATAATTACAGGAAGTAAAATGTGTCAGTTTGGGTATGTGCTGGCCAGAGGCAAGATTAGGATTTATGGGTAGATCTGCAGTAGAAGATAATCTGCAGTAGTTTGGTAAACACAAGGAAGCCAGTAGTAGTAATTAAAAAACTTTTCCTAAATTTGGTTGCTGAAAAATACTAAGGGAGAAACAGAAATGTATGTTTGTCAAAGAAATTATAATTCATGAATTCCTGACCCTGAGTTTGCTCAAAAGCTTCCTAGTCCCTAAATCTAAGTGTGTGGATTTTTTATTCAGCACCAGTGATGACCTTCTTGATTTTATAAAAGAAATGGGGATATATATATAAATGCATCCTCTCTCATTGATTCTATAAAATGTGCAGCGGTCTCAAGAAGTTAGACAAAAATTCTATTTGCATTGTCCAACAATACGAGAGAACTGATCATGGAGAATGTTTAATAAGGCTATGGAATTCCCGAAACCTTAAAAACAATCTTATACAGAAAAATTTCACTTCTATACAAAGACTCATAATGTCATGATTTAAAAGAGCGTGCTTTTGTAAGTGCACAGTACATTGAATAAAGGAATTTTCACTGACCAATCAGTCCGACAATTACTCATTTAGATAAAGACTTCTACAGCATACCTAAGTAGCCATTGAAATTGTGCTTTCATCAGCTGGTTGACAGATGCACATATTAGCTTTCCTCAATCAGTTGTCTTTCAACTATTGTATCATATTCTAAAGTTTATTATAGCCCAAAAGACAAATAGTCTGTCAAGTACATTGGATTGACTTCATTGGGACATATAGTCCAATATGTTAGAAGAAGTCAATTTGGAAAAAGCTACCTCATATTTTGCCTATATTCATTGGAAAAAGTTTATTGTCTCTTTCTTTTTCTTTTCCACAAATACTGTAAGTGATGCCAATACAGAATTTGTATCAATATTTATCTAAATATACCCATGTACCTGTACATAATAAGATTCAGCAAGTTTTAGTAGCTGACTTTCAGGAAAATATATTAATTTGTTTGTAAGATACTGCTGTATTGTAAAAATGAACATATATAATGATCTATTGCACATTAGGGATTAGCACTGATTATACCCAGTGCGATTGTCACACCTTGAAAACCAACATAAAAATTTAAAACAATATGAATAGTGTTCCTGAAACCTTAATACAGTAGATCACACCAGAGCCAGGTACATCTGTTCACAGTGCTAACCATTATCATAAAACACTTAAAATCATTAGTTTCAGGTCTGGGGACAGATTATTACAAGAAGAATCTGCTAAATAAATTTAGCAGTATTGCAGGGAGGGATCTTGGCTACACTAGACTTACATAATTTTACATCTCAAAGGCCTGTGAACTGTTTTCAGAAGAACAGTTTGAATGAAGAGTAACATTCACACTGTATAGTAAATTCTGTATCATGTTTAATCTGTATGTAAAAGCCTTGGAACTGTGTAAAATGGATAAAGAACCTAATAAAATAGCTTGGAAAGTTCTGAATTACTGTCAGCATTAAAATGGTTAACAATATTGCAACTTAACACAAAGGAATAAAGTTGGTCACTATTTCCAGGAGTCCCAAAGGTGCTTTTTCACAAGGCAACTGGACTTCCTTGTTTTTCTTTAAAGACATTTCATTTTTAGAATGCGCATTTGGTACAGAGAGGACCATTGGTTTGAAGGAGGAGCCAAAGAAGCCATCTGTGTCAAAATTGAACAGCCCTCTCTCAACGGAGGGGGAGGGATACGACATCATCTATCTCCTGTCTACAACACAGTCTTTTCACCAGTTCCAAGAAGGCTCCGCACCATTTGCATGACTTAGGTGACCCTAACAACACAGATAAGCCTCCAGGTGGCCTCAATGGCTCTCTAAAAGAATGCAAATGATCAGCTGTCTGCAAGGAGTATAAATCCTTCCATTCTCACCATCCTGTCAGAGCTGAAGAAGCTTCTTTGATGAGATGGTGAAACATCTTCAAACAAAAACAAGGAAGTCCAGTTGCCTTGTGAAAAAGCATCTTTGGTATAACTATGACCTGGATGACTGAGAATCTCCAGGATACTCCAGGAGTATCTTTGTGCAGGCTAGTATGTTGTGTGAATAGCTTGCAAGAAGAGATGCTTTAGCCCAGGGGTGTTAAACTTGCAATGTCATGTGACGTGCTGCGATGTATCACAAACTTTTTGCCATTGACAGCAATGGGGTGAGTGCGGTTTTGCTCTGATGCATCTGGCCCGCGGGCTGGCAGTTTGACACCACTGCTTTAGCCACAGTAAACAATAATCAGATGTCACATTAGCTTAACAACAAAGATTATTGGGACACTGCAGGTGGTGCAAAATGTAATTGCCGGAAGATAATATGACATTAAGTTATAGTTAGCATGAACTATTAGAACCAAGAAGGCATTCAGTACATTGGACTGAACAGAAGCTGGGAAAGCTGGAACGAGAATGATGGTTTAGAGGGTCATTGGAATTATCCCCAAGAATCAGGCAATAACTTTGCTTGTTTGACAGTGTTGACTCCTGATTAGTGACTGGATTGGTCTCTGAAGTTTTCTTGGCAAGATTTTTGTAAATGGTTTGCCACTGCCTCCTTCCTAGGGCTGAGAGAGAATGACTGGCTCAAAGTCACCCAAGCTGGTTTCATGCTTTAGGTGGTACTAGAACTCACAGTCTCCTGGTTTCTAGCCTGGTGCTTTAATCACTTGTACTGCCTTTAAAAAAAGGACCAGGTTATTGATTTAATTTGATTAATGTTTGTTTAATATCTTTGTGCAATTCTGTTAGTTAAAGTGTATGTGAAGTGATGCATAACTAAACTCCACAGGGCCATAAGAAGCTTCTGCACTGCATGGTTATGATATTTTTATCTTATTGTACATGTAAAACAACTAACAATTTGCTAAAAAGAATTATTGCTATCATAACTTTTATGAAATCAGTTTTCAATTAATCAGAGGAAATATTTGGTCTGGAATCAGATCAATAAAACAAAATTGAAATTGCAAACTTTGTTGAAACATTTTGAAAGTTAATAGGGTGGGGTTGCTTGTTTGACTATGACCTTTGTGAATAACTAATTGGGAAAATTAATATGTAACTAATTGAGATGATTTAAGTTGATAAAGTGTCATGAATTGCCTCTAATGAGTGATTAAGATATGATTTGATTCCAGTAAGTAAATGTCTGGTGGAAGTATTGCTGCATGAAAAATCTTTACAATTAGGCTTCAGCGTCCTAAATCTAGCTAAATATAGCAGAATTCCAAGAACAGGATACTTAGTAATTCCCTTCATGCATTACTAGCAAAAAGGAAACCCCATGTTCCCCAACTTACTGTCTCCATGTTAGCTTTGCTGGCTCTAAGAGCCTAGAATCTGTACAAGGGACTCAACCCACATTGAATGGAAGTAGACTATTCAAACGGAGTCACTTCAAGCTTCTTTGTTTCCATTATAAAGCATTAGTGCATGGAAACCATATTAGTTATTCTGGCTGTGTAGTCAGTGAATGGTATGGGGGCATGTGACACAGTTCTCTTCTATATAGATGGGAGACCACCTGAAGATTGTATTTCTCTGGTCTGAACTAATTGTGAAAGAACAAATATAAAAGATTATTACACACATTCTTAAACAATTGGAGTGGAAGAATTTGGGAATCAGGTTATCTGACTTAATATTCCTTTTTTAATTCCAGTTAATTGTATTCATTCATTGATGAAGAACAGGCATAATTTAAGGACGATGAGTTTTGAGCAGGTGCAGTACATTTCACCTCTTCAAATTTAATCTTGAAATTAAGAGAGAAACATGTTCAGTGCTACAGGTGAAGGTTCCAGTGGAATCTGACATTTCCAGATAATAAACAATCAGATACTGGGCAAAGTGAGAAATGCTTATTGGAGATCCTTATGAGCCACTGTGTGTCAGCATTATTGAGTTAAATGTCTAAATTCATGTGTAAAAGAAATATTAAAAGAGGTGACTCTCTTATCATTCTGTTTTATTCTAAAACAATTTTCATAGTCCAACTGTTTAAATAATCCAGAAGAGTAAAGAAACTTGTTTTGGTATGCTCAAGTGTTTAGTTTAAGTCTTGTGAATGTCTTTACAGTTACGCTGGACACCGGTAGCTTAATAGTTAAAGTAGTTTATGTTTAAAATAATCTGCTAGAAGGACACTGTATCAGTATTGCCAAGGGACAGGAGTAGTAAAATATCTAATAACTATAACAAACATTGTTGATACAACGAGCTCTTACTGAAACAGCATTACTTGAGCTTTTTTTGTAAAGCCTATCTTGTGTTTGTGTGTGTTTGACAGAGAAAAAGAAAAAAAATGATAATCTATTATCAGACTGTTGCAGAGATAAAAAAAATCAATATTTTATTGGGTTATAATTGTAGATAGTTGCTATATTCATTATGTAGGATTTCTGGACATAAAAGAGATAAAGTTTTTACAAAAAAATACTAAACTTGCCAAGAACAGATATTTTGTGAGCTGTGCTAAATCTCTGCTGGAAAAACATGAACAGCAATGAAGCTGAGAAGACACTAAAAGAAATTCAGGGCAAAGTGCCAGGCGCCCAGACGGAAGCAGAATGTGGACCAAAAAGATTGCGACAATCGGGTAATTATGGTTTATGAATTTCAGCTTTAATCTGTAGTTCAGTGAATCCTGATTAAATATCTGTTAAACACAATTAAAGTTTGTTTTTGTATTTCACCGTCTTGATCAGAATAATTAGAGACTGCGTGTTTCATGTCAAAAGTAGCAAGAGGAATTTAGTGAATGAACATCCTTTTTAAAAGCCATTTGTAGCACCAGCTGTTGGCATTATTTTATATTTTAGTGTTATCAGCATAAAGCTGGGCCTTCTCAGTACTGAGTGTTTTCCAGCAGGACAAGGATATTTCTGCCTATGGTAGAATAGCAGACAAAAGTGAAAATAGTAGCTGTATAGGATAGTATTTGAAACACACAGCAGAAATCACTTATCTTCAGAAGCTACAATTATGTATACAACAGGTAGCAAAAAAATTCAAGTTAAATCACAAGTTCATCATAGTTTGTCAAAGGTGATTTGGCAAATTTAGGACATATATCTCAAGAGATGGTGGTATGAATATAAAGGGAGCATTTTGTCATCCCAGTTAAAGTCTCATTGCAGTTCTCACAAACAGTCTGCTGATTATGGGAAGATTAGGGCAGATTGTTTAATATATTTAGGAACAACAGTTTAAGATATGTTGGCTGGGGATGTCAGTACACATCTACTTTTGTTTGTAGATAATGCCACATTATTGGTTGAGAAGCAAAATGATTTGCAATAAATATTACATTGGTGCAACTAGAGCAGGCATGTCAAACTCGCGATGTCATGTGACATCGTGCAACATTTCACGACTTTTTCCCCATTGCCGGCACGGTTTCAGCATGACGCATCCGGCTCACAGGTGGGCACGGTTTCAGCATGACGCATCCGGCTCATGGGCCGGCAGTTTGGCATGCCTGAACTTTAGCTGAATCAAGAAATCAAGATAATTGGCTGAAAGTCACCCATTGAGATTAAATTGCTGAGGGTGGACTTGCATTTTGAGTCTTCTGGAATAATAGTTGATGACAAGACAACATGAAACAATACTGTGCTATGGCTATAAAAAAAGCAAATGCAATGTAGTCTGCATCAAAAGAATTATAATTTCCAAATTATAGAAAGCAGGATAGCAATAGCACTTATATACTACTCCATAGTGCTTTACAGCCTTCTCTGGATGGTTTATAATGTCAACATATTGCTCCCAAAATCTGGGTTCTCATTTTACCGATCTTGGAAGGATGAGTCAACCTTGAGCCGGTCAGAATTGAACTCTTGGCAAAATTAACCTGTAATACTGCATTCTAGCCATTGTGTCACCATGCAGTGATCATTCTGCATTATTTCGCATTAGTCAACTCTTACCTAATATTGTAGTTCTGGGCACCATACTTTAATAAGGATTAAGCTAAAGTGAAGAAGATTCCAAGCTAGAAAAAGAGAATTATTAACAGACTAAGCTCTAAGAAAAGAAATTGAAGGAACTGGAAATGGTTAACCTTGAAAAGTAAAGGCTGGGGCAGAGGCAGAATATGATAGTACTTTTTAAATACTTGAAAGGATATCACATAAAAGAAGGTCAGGATTTATTTTCTATTATTCAATAGAACAGTATATATATAATAATGAATGTAAGTTACAAGAAGGCAGAATCTAGCTGAATGTTAGTAAAAGCAGCATAATAACTGCAAGTGCAGCAAATTATTCCATTGGATATATTCTAGGATGAGCCAGACAACCATTGATTGTAGATTTTTTTAATTAGGAGGATGGACTCGGTGACCAAAAATAAAACTTCCAACTTCATAATTTTGTGATATTCTGGACTTGTTGATCAGACTTTAGACTCTGAAATCAAAGAGAAAATGAAAGCATAGACACTTACATTGTTAACTATGATTTTTTTAAAAAATCTTGCTCTTCTGGCCTTTTGATTTGATTTCATCAAAAAGAGAACTTGGTACATTTTTCTCAAAGCAATGCTGATGATAAAAAAGTCATATCAGTATCCTAATTAACTAGAATACAGTGTCAAAATCCTAAATTCAGCTGAATGCAGATCTAATCATATTTAAAGTAGACCTAGTTAAAGCAACCCCTTCATGGATTACTGCCTTGTCGTGGCGAAGGGGCTTGCGTAATTCAATGAAGCTATGAGCTATGCCGTGCAGGGCCACCCAAGACGGACAGGTCATAGCAGAGAGTTCTGACAAAACGTGATCCACTGGAGAAGGAAATGGCAAACCACTCCAGTATCTTTGCCATGAAAACCCTATGGACAGTACCAAAAGGCAAAACGATATGACGCTGGAAGATGAGCCCCTCAGGTCGGAAGGTGTCCAATATGCTACTGGGGAAGAGCAGAGGGCTAGTACTAGTAGCGCCAGAAAGAATGAAGCGACTGGGCCAAAGCCGAAAGGACGCTCAGCTGTGGATATGTCTGGTGGTGAAAGGAAAGTCCGATGCTGTAAAGATTTTTTCTCCATAGGAACCTGGAATGTAAGATCCATGAATCAAGGAAAACTGGACGTGGTCAAACAAGAGATGACAAGACTGAACATTGACATCTTAGGTATCAGCGAACTAAAATGGACAGGAATGGGTGAATTTAATTCAGATGACCATCAGGTATACTACTGTGGGCAAGAATCCTTCAGAAGAAATGGAGTAGCCTTCATAGTCAATAAAAGAGTAGGAAAAGCAATACTGGGATACAATCCTCAAAATGACAGAATGATCTCAGTTCGAATCCAAGGCAAACCATTCAATATCACAGTAGTCCAGGTCTATGCCCCAACCACCAGTGCTGAAGAGGATGAAATTGACCAGTTCTATGAAGCACTACAGCACCTTATAGAACTAACACCAAAAAATGATGTTCTTATCATCATGGGGGATTGGAATGCTAAAGTAGGAAGCCAAAAGATAACTGGAATAACAGGCAAGTTTGGCCTTGGAGTGCAAAATGAAGCAGGGCACAGGCTGATAGAATTCTGTCAAGAGAATACAATGGTCATAGCAAACACTCTTTTCCAACAACCCAAGAGACGGCTCTACACATGGACATCACCAGATGGTCAACACAGAAATCAGATTGACTATATGCTCTGCAGCCAAAGATGGAGAAGCTCTATACAGTCAGTAAAAACAAGACCAGGAGCTGACTGTGGCTCAGACCATGAGCTTCTCCTTGCAAAGTTTAGGC
The DNA here is from genome assembly GCF_964194415.1 of Vipera berus. Classification (NCBI taxonomy): domain Eukaryota; kingdom Metazoa; phylum Chordata; class Lepidosauria; order Squamata; family Viperidae; genus Vipera; species Vipera berus. The sequence goes on from NC_138206.1 coordinate 30,885,231, forward strand.
TTAAACTGAAGAAAGTAGGGAAAAGCACTAGGCCACTCAGGTATGAATTAAATCATATCCCTGTTGAATATACAGTAGAGGTGACAAATAGATTTAAGGAATTAGATCTGATAGACAGAGTGCCTGAAGAACTATGGACAGAGGTTCGCGACATTGTACAACAGGTAGCAACCAAAACCATCCCAAAGAAAAAGAAATGCAAGAAAGCAAAATGGCTGTCTGAGGAAGCTTTGCAAATAGCTGAGGAAAGGAGGGAAGCGAAAGGCAAGGGAGAAAAAGAAAGATACACCCAATTGAATGCAAAATTCCAGAGAATAGCTAGAAGAGATAAGAATGCCTTCTTAAATGAACAGTGCAAAGAAATAGAAGAAAATAATAGAATAGGGAGGACCAGAGATCTTTTCAAGAAAATTGGAGAAATGAAGGGAACGTTTAATGCAAAAATGGGCATGATAAAGGACCAAAATGGCAGGGACCTAACAGAGGCAGAAGAGATTAAGAAGAGGTGGCAAAATTACACAGAAGAACTATACAAGAATGAGCTTAACGTCCCTGATAATCACAATGAGGTGGTCACTGACCTCGAGCCAGACATCCTAGAATGTGAAGTGAAGTGGGCCTTAGAAAAGCTGAGCAACAACAAAGCTAGTGGAAGTGACAGTATTCCAGCTGAGCTATTCAAAATCTTAAAAGACAATGCAGTAAAAGTGCTACACTCAATTTGCCAGCAAATTTGGAAAACTCAACAATGGCCACAGGATTGGAAAAGATCAGTTTACATTCCAATTCCAAAGAAAGGCAGTGCCAAAGAATGTTCAAACTATCGCACCATTGCACTCATTTCTCATGCTAGTAAAGTCATGCTTAAAATCCTACAAGCTAGACTTCAGCAGTATGTGGATCGAGAACTACCAGAAGTGCAGGCAGGATTTCGAAGAGGCAGAGGAACTAGAGATCAAATTGCCAACATACGCTGGATCATGGAGAAAGCTAGGGAGTTCCAGAAAAACATCTACTTCTGCTTCATTGACTATGCTAAAGCCTTTGATTGTGTGGATCATAACAAACTGTGGCAAGTTCTTAAAGAGATGGGAGTACCAGACCATCTTATTTGTCTCTTGAGAAACCTATATGCGGGTCAAGAAGCAACAGTGAGAACGGGACACGGAACCACTGATTGGTTCAAAATTGGGAAAGGAGTCCGGCAAGGCTGTATACTGTCGCCCTGCCTATTTAACTTATATGCAGAGCACATCATGAGAAAGGCAGGGCTAGATGAATCAAAAGTTGGAATTAAGATTGCCGGAAGAAATATCAACAACCTAAGATATGCAGATGATACCACTCTAATGGCAGAAAGTGAAGAAGAACTAAAGAGCCTCTTGTTGCAGGTGAAGAAGGAGAGTGCAAAACTTGGGTTGAAACTTAACATTAAGAAAACCAAGATCATGGCATCTGGCCCTCTCAATTCCTGGCAAATAGATGGGGAAGAAATGGAGGTAGTGACAGATTTTATTTTCCTGGGCTCCAAGATCACTGCAGATGGGGACTGTAGCCAAGAAATTAAAAGACGCTTGCTCCTGGGGAGGAAAGCCATGGCAAATCTAGACAGCACACTAAAAAGCAGAGACATCACCCTGTCAACAAAAGTGCGTATAGTCAAGGCTATGGTCTTCCCAGTTGCAACGTATGGCAGTGAAAGTTGGACCATAAGAAAGGCTGAGCGCCAAAGAATTGAGGCCTTTGAACTGTGGTGCTGGAGAAGACTCCTGCGAGTCCCTTGGACCGCAAGGCGATCAAACCGGTCAGTCCTAGAGGAGATCAATCCTGACTGCTCTTTAGAAGGCCAGATCCTGAAGCTAAAACTCAAGTACTTTGGCCACCTAATGAGAAGGAAGGACTCACTGGAGAAGAGCCTAATGCTGGGAAAGATTGAGGGCAATAGAAGAAGGGGACGACAGAGAATGAGGTGGCTGGATGGAGTCACTGAAGCAGTAGGCGTGAGCTTAAATGGACTCCAGAAGATGGTAGAGGACAGGAAGGCCTGGAGGAATGTTGTCCATAGGGTCGCGATGGGTCGGACACGACTTCGCAGCTAACAACAACAACAACAGTTAAAGCAAGGAGATTTCTTATTCATTATTAATGTGAATCTCAAAGTTGGGATCCAGAAACTCCGCATTATAATCTTCAATAATAAATCTTCAAGTTCTTAAAGAACAGTACTATGATATATTGACCTTCCAAGATAGAACGCAGAGAATAATAGAGTTGGAAGGGACCTTGGAAGTCTTCCAGTCCAGGGGAGCTCTTCACCTCCTCAAGCAGGAGACTTTATATCATTCTGGGTATTTGGTCCATGTTCAGTCTGTTCTTGAAAACCTTCAGTAAGCCACCTATTCTATATCTGTGCATTTGGTTTTTCTTGCTTAAGTCTTATTTTTCTCATCGTTCAATTGCATTTTGTTGGATAGGGCCCAGTGTTCAAATCTGTCAAGATCTTTCTATATCTTGAGTCTATCTTCTAAAGTGTTGGCTGTTTCCCTCAGCTTGGTGTCAACTGCAAATTTGATGAGTTTCCCCTTCTATCCCTTCATCTAAATCATTTATGAAGATGTTGAACAGTACTGGTCCTATGATAGAAACTTGTGGTACCTCACCTCATGCTTCTCTCCATTTAAATGTAATTCCACTGAGAACTATAGAGTAGTTGGTCAGCAAGTTGTGAATCTGATTAGTAAATCACAACAAACTTTTTCTCTAGTTCTCTCTCAGTGATCCTGATAATAAAACAGTGATCCCAAACTGAGATTTCCAGCATGCTAAATTAACTAACAGGGGAATTTTCACCCCATTCCCTCAGGAAAAGAAAAGTGGCTATTTAATTACTTGAAGGAAACAGAGAAAATTACAAGATTAATTTGGAATTAATACACATATGTGGCTTTGAAATTTGGGGAGTAAAAGTGCTTTTGAGATTTTTAAAAAAAAAGATTTGAAAAGCTTGTAATATAAGTTTGGATTTAAAAAGCTGGAAAACGATGCTAATGAAATCTAGTGTCAAGTTATGACACTACAATTTGTTATGCCTAAAGGAAACCTGGCTTGAAGCCCAGATTTAGGTAAGACTTTTGCTGACCTTGGAAACTTTCACTTTTGAAAACTGCAGCTGCAAAAGGGAAAAAAAAGTTTGGGGCTGCTTATCAGTGTGGCAGAGATGATGAACTACTTTGAAACCAGCCTACCTGAACTATGAATATAAATATTAACTGACTTTTTGAGCTGTGTTGTGGAACTATTTCCAGGAGAAACACACATCATTGCTTGAGATAATGGAATATTTTGGATTACAAATTTTTGATTGATGAACAATTTTTATTATAAAGACCAGCTACAAAAAATGAAATGAATGTCCCATACTCAGCTTCAAATGGTAAAAAAAACCTATCTCTTAACACCTGTCTCAAAGTTTTCAGTGTGGTATATCACCAAGAAAATATGAATGAAGATCAGAAAGAAATTCTCTCCATGTTGAAATCAATACAAGAGACTATTACTTTAGCTTGTGATGAGATTAGAAATAACACAAAGGAGATAAAAGAACAATTTTCTAATCTAAATTTACAAACCCAGAACATGACTACAAAGAAGGAACTAGCAACCCAAAAAATAGAAAGAAGACTAGAGGAAGGAGATCCAAAGATGGAGGACCTAAAGTAAGGAACTAACCAACAGATTCAGACAACTGAAGAACTAGAAGACAGAGCGATAATATCAGAAATGGAAAAGACATCTTACCAATCAAGAATTCAGAACACATTTGAGGAAAAGGAAGAAGAACTGATTGAATAGAAGATAGAGCTGTTAGAACTGTGGAGAATTGGAGAAGGAGGGAGGCTGTTTAATGAATATCAGTGGGTTCATTCTTCCAAAACTACTTCAATCACATGGTCTTTCTTAGTCGAAACAGTATACACAAAAACAGAGGAAAAAATTACTTGATGATTCCAGTGCATTGATTTGGAAAGTTAGTTGGCAAAGGAAAAAAACTAGAGTAAGACTGAAGAAAATAGAGGTTTTGATCCATTGGATGGGATATTATATTATTAACTAGATGTTTGAATATGGTGGAGAATAGATAATTGCTAGAAATAGAAATATTATAACTAAAAAGATAAGATTTGTAATTAGATTATTATATTTTGGTATGAGAAGAGAAACAGGAAAATGCTAAGACATTTGAATAAGGAAAGCTTTTGGTTACCCAAATATAACTTACTTTGAATTCTAAACGAGACATTTTGAACAGTGATGGGAAATTAAAATTTTAAAAAAGCAAAAACAGGATACTGATTGAACATATGGATATTAAGTGCAAATGCAATTAAGATATGTTTTGGTTAGAAAAGTTATCTAAAACTGACATTATTGATATTATGAGAAAAATGTAACAAAGATAATGATATTCAATTGTATATTTATTAATAACACTAAGAATTGTATTTGCCTAGTGTGGGAAAACAGGTACTACCAGAAGAAGAGAGGTGTAATGTTGATGGTGTAATGTTGGATCTAGACTAAAGAAGTTATATATACCACTGAATTACTAATGGACCCAGACAACACATTGTCTATTAAGTATTTGACTGTAAAACTAGAAAATTAATAAAATATTTATAAAAAAGAAAGAAAGAAACAGAGGAGTAAAGTTGTATCCTTTTCTTCATAAAACCAAATACATACAAAGCCAGAATTAAGAAGACAGCGATAGACAGCAAATACTGCCTCTGCAAATAAGCTGAAGAAACAGTAGACAAAAAAGTTAGCTGCTGCAAGAATATTACATAGACTGGCTACAAATAAGAGCACGTCAAAGTGATAACAATAGCACATTAGAAGATTTGCAAAAATACCATTTGCCTACAAACAAAAACTGGTGGGACCACAAAATAGACAAAGTCCTTTGGGACTTCAGAATTCAAACAGATGAGTGCCTATCACATAACACACCAGATTTAACAATTGTGAATAAGACAGACAGACAGTGGATTTTGCTGTACCTGGAAACAGCTGAATAGAAGAGAACGAACTGAAGAAAATCACAATATGTAAAGACCTGCAAATAGAAATAGAACTGCTGTGGCAAAAGAAAACAAAGATAGTACCAATTGCAATAGGTTCCTTGAGTGGAATGCTAAAATATCTGGAGCACCACTTGAACACCATTGGCTTTGACAAAATCACCATCAGTCAATTGCAAAAGGCAACTTTATTTGGAACAGTTTATATCCTGTGAAGATGCCTTTAACATCATCAAACAACATCATCTTGAGAAGGACTTGATAGGATAAAAATGCCAAATCCAATTTAAACATCTGGCTGACTGTGCAACAAACCATAATATATTTTTAAGAAAAGAAATATTTGACTTCCTAAGCAGGATAGCACTGATTTTGTCTCTTTGCTTATTAAGTGAAGAAATACAGAATAGCTTCAAACTTACTAATTGAAACAAACATACTATGTATAAATATAAATGTTAGAGTTGGCAATATGCCCAGAGTTTTTATCATGAAGTTAACCATAATAAAAACAAGGAGGAATACAAAAAAAGGAAAAGAAAGTAGAGTCTTAAAAAATAAGTCTTTTCTGTGCACCCTTGGGCATTCAAATTCAAACAGATTTCAAGGAATGAAACACAACCAGGCTTGTTCATTACCATATTTCAAACATAGGATAAAGGCCTCTGTATTGGAAAGATTTCAAATCTGTGAATCTGATCTTGGTGATTAATGCAAAATGTATGAAAGTTTGAAGCTATATTGATCTGGTAAGACATTTTGCTTTTATGAAAAGTCTTCTCTTTTCAGAGACTTCTTTAGTAAAATCAAGATAAATTGGTAACTTGGTAACTTGCCTTAGCTAGAATCCCAGTTCAATGGAATCTTAAGTGATAAATATATAAAATTTCATCTCTTGTGGAAAACACTTGAATTCCAATAATGGAATTGGAACTAGATCCTTTTCATTAAATGAATTTTAATCACATGATCAATCTTGACTGGAAAATCTGGTCCTACAGGGAAAAGCTTTCTAAAAAAAATTCTCCATAAATTCAGCAAGGTTTGATTGACTTGGAAAGTTTTCAATGCCAATCACACATAGTTTTTTCACACGTAATTATGACTCTAAGTAAGTAATTCGTTTATTCAAAATATTATGACTGGCTTGAGTGGGCAACCAATCAATCCTCATAGCAAGTCATTTTTTCTTGCATTTGTTTTATATCACATTTAAGCTCTGCCAGATCTTTTACCTGAGCCAGGATCCCTTTTAACAAATTATAAGTATCCTCTTCCATCATCTTTCTCAGCTTGGCAGACAGTGACACAGCTGGAGTTATGCTAGCTGTTGAACATTTGGGTTTAGTTTGCCATTCCAGTAGTTCATTAAAAACAAAAAAATATGTAATGAAAAGTTTTATTTGCGCAATAATCACAATTCTTGTTTACATATTCCGATAATTCAGAACTTTAATCAGGAAGAGATGTGCACTCACAATGCTATCCCAAAGAAGAAATGAGTGCAGTCCACAGGACAGGAACAGATAAATCAAAACATTTCCTTAATTTGCTTTGTCTTTGAATGTTAATGTCTCTTTGTGGAAGGGGTTTTCTGTTTGTTGTAAAGGACCAATTGGTTTCCTTCCTTTTCAAGAGAACATCATTGGATAATTTTTGTGTTGTCTTGAACCTTCCCTTTTTTCAGGGAATTCAGTCTGGATTATAGTACTGTGATGGCATTGCCTTTGCTTGTAGATGACCTTTGGAGGATATGGGATAGTATGGTATATATTTGGCAGCTTCTGATGCCATTAATCAAGGTATCATGATTAATATGCCTAATTCTTTGGTGGTTTTCTTTTCTCCTTAGCCTAGGCCAGCCAGTATTGAGGGAGCAGAAATGTTCCTTTTATGTTGAGTGCCTCTGGGTTCTATTCCCTGAATCTGCAAAATTGTCATATTAACGCCTGACAGCAACAGAGTTGCACACAGTTTGATCGTTCTGCTGGACTTGTGACTCCTTGCCAAGGAGTAGGTGACAGCTATGGCTAGGAGACTCTTTGCATAATTTTATCTTGTGCATCAATTGTACCCATTCCTGGACTAGGAGACCTTGCTCATGGTCCTTCATGCTATAGAAACATCTCCTTTGGACTACTGCAATGAACTCACTATAGATGGAATTGCTATTGAAAACCAGTGGAAACTTTAACTGATTGAGAATGCAATGATATATGCAATTTGAAATGTCTCCTACTTTGCCCATGTTATATTGATGCTGGCAAGCTGCATAGCTCCCAGTTTCTTTACAAGTACAATTCAAGATGCTGGCTATCACCTTTAAAGGCCTGTATAGCACAGAGCCAGTTTATTTGCAGGACCATCTCTTGTGAGGCATGCCCTTTATCAGTTGTTGTGGTAGGATCTTGAAAACAAACATTTCCCATAATTACTTCTACCCAATGCAACAGCCTCCCCTCAAGACTTGGGCCTTCTGTCAGGCATTGGGGCAAGATGGGAGATGACCCCAGCATTTGTGTTGTTGTTTTTTCTTGAGAAAATAATCTTATGATACTGGTGATATATTAGAGTTTTAGTCTTGTGATTTTATTATTTTGTGTTTGTTAACTGTGTTTGTTAACTGTAATATAAGAAGCCATATAGTTTTTTTTTTCCATTTTATTTTTACAGGAAAAAAATATTTGACCGTATTTGTTATTCCACTGAGTATTTTAGATGGCTCAAAGTTTTAGTCATGCACTCTGGGATCCTTTATTTTTTGATTATGGTGTTAGTTTTTAACCTAGGCTGTTCAAGAAATAGGCAGAATAATTAATAGGTTGTAAAGTGCTTCCTCAACAAAACTTCACACTAAGTTAATAATCTTTCCAGGGAGATTGTTTGCTAATGTCAGATGTATATAAAAGCATACATTTTAACTAACTGCAACCTTTATAACTATTTTGAATAACTGTATTGATACTGACTTAGTGTGCCTAATAATAATAATAATAATAATAATAATAATAATAATAATAATAATAATAGTAATAATAATAATCAGGGCTTTATTTCTCATAGAACGCTCAGAATGGCGTTCCGGCACCTTTTTTTGCAAAAAAAGGCTCTCTCTATTGGCTTTCGAAAGCCTAATGCAGGGGTAGGCAATCTTGGCTCTTTTTTATGACTTGTGGACTTCAACTCCCAGAAATCCTGAGCCAGCCACACTGAGGGGAAAGAGAGAGGTTTCCAAGCTGAGCCATGCTGACTCAAGAATTCTGGGAGTTGAAGTCCTTGAGCCATAAAAGAGCCAAGGTTGCCTACCCTGCACTAGAGGAGGACTTTAAAATTATTTACAAGGTTACTTATTTAGGAACTAAACTTTTAGAATCTCTAACAGCTAATTCAAAAAAGCCAACAGGAAAGAACCTCACATTTTTCATCTGCTTCTGTCTTTTGGAAGGTAAAATTAGATAACAAAATAATCTACCGTATTTCCTATGTTAACATCTCTGCAGTGAAATCAATAAAGGTAACAGGAAAGAAATGAGAAACATTTTTCTCAATGTAATATGTCTAATTTAGCTGATGCTAGAAAAAATAGTATCTTTTGTACATACTCTATTACAACTAAACCACTTTAAATTAAACAATTCTTAAGAATGAAATATTCTTAATTTGGACTTTACTTTTACTGTTTGGACTGTTGTGTGTTTTGAAAAATAGATTATTTAGAATCTAGTTATGTTTCACTTCAGTCTTTAAATAATTAACCCGGTATATACATAACAATATATGATGTTTTCCATGGTGAGCTTAACATCAATAACAACATTTATTAAAAAGGCTAAAATAATTTCTGGTGGTATTATCTGTACATTAAAATTTTGTTTAGTCACAATCTTTCACTTTTCACATTCTGGACAAGCAGTGGTCATGTATCCTAGCAAAAGATGTTACATATGTGCATAAGTGTAGTCAGTGGCATATGCCTTTTTAAAAATATCAAACATGCAAAGAAACAAAAATAAGTCCAAAATATCTGTATTACATCCAGAAATGCCAACTTTGCAACCAATGTTTCTCATCTATAAATATGGCACCCTAAGGTTACCTGCATACATGCAAATGCTTCTCTGGGATCAGTAACGCACAGGGATTGCTTTTTCCTTCCAGTAACAGATTGCTGGAAAATACCAAACATGGCCTTGAGAATTCCAATGTTTGTTACAAATGTTTTTGGATGTGGTTGGAAAGAGGCCTAGAAATGCCAGCACAAATACATCACGCTTGCTGAACATGCACACGCAACTAATTACAATCTTCAATTATATGTGATATATCTAAAATGAGATGGGCTGTCTCAACTGCAACTTTCAAACGGTTCCATTTTGCGGCAAAACAATCCTGGACAAGCTGATCAGCAGAGCTTAGAGAGGACTCATTAACCCAATTTTTGGGAAGGAAAGAAACAGAAGGACAGTTTAACATCTTCCAGTTGATGTTATGTTATGTAACGTCTTCTGGGAGTTGAAGTCCACGAGTCATAAAAGAGCCAAGGTTGCCTACGCCTGGCCTATTGGCTTTTGAAAACCAATAGGAATTGCTGCTGAGCGTGCCAAAAGACACGGCCGGCAAACATTGCACAGGCAAGTTGTCTGCAGCGAAGGCAGGAACTTTTCACCCCTCCCTGCTGCCCAACTACACCATCTCAACTAGGTAAGTAAGATATTATTTGCAAATAGGATGGCAATAAACAATTTAGGCTGCATTTACATCAGGGCTTTTCAACCTTTTCAGAAATTGTACCACTTTTAGGACATGACAATATTCAAGCACCACCAGTGCTTAACCAAGGTGTCAAAAACTTGATGACTAAAAAAAGGGGGGTATTTTGGGTTTCATTGGTTAGATTCATTTATTGTTATAGAAATGGTTAGTTTATAATATTATAGAAAAGCAAAAAGTTGAGGTTCAATGTTAATGCTTCCTTCTACTTCTGTAACAGAGGAAGTCAGAAGTTAGTGCCTTTTCTTTTTCCCTTCTCCCCCTCACTTTTCCCTTTTTCTCTTACCCTTCGCTCGCAAAAGCCCCCCCACTCACACACACTTTGCTCAGAAAAGCCTCCAGTCACTCTCACTCACTCCGTCTCTTTCAAAGGCACCTCGTTCAGTCTCTCCCCCACTCACTCCGTCTCTTTCAAAGGCCTCTTGCTCGCTCGCTCACTTACTGCCCCGTTGCTTCCAAATGCCATTTGCTTGTTCACTCACTCACTTACTGCCCAGTTGCTTCCAAATGCCATTTGCTTATTTACTCACTCACTTACTGCCCCATCGGTTCCAAACGCTTCCAAATGACACTTGCTCGCTCACTCACTTACTGCATTTGGAAGCGACAGTTCAGTAAGTGAACAAGTGCCGGTGCCGGAGGCCATCAGCTGTTTGGCGCCGGAGACCACTGCCACGAGGAACATAGCTCTGGGTTGGGGTTCAGAGAAGCTCTGGGTGGGGGCTCAGCATGGGCCGCGGCATGGCAACTGCGGGGAGGGGAATCTCCACAGCAGCTGTGGTGAGGGGAATCCCCACGGCATGTGGCTCCAAGCCGCAGGGGTGGGGGTGCAAAGGACAGGTGGCAACGCTGTAGCAAGACACTTGCATCGCTCCCAGTGACAGCACCTCTGAGTTCCGGCACTTTTTTTTTTTTAGAAAAAAAGCACTGATAATTTATTTATTTATTTATTTATTTTATTGCATTTATATACCGCCCTTTCCCTGAGGACTCAGGGCGGTTTACAGGGAGTTAAAAATCAACCATACAAAAGTTAAAACCCAATTTAAAAAAAATATTAAATCAACCCTGTACTATTAAAAACCCCAATTAAAATGAATGTCTCCTCAGCCTGGGCCCGAGAGCTCAAAGAGCCAGGTCTTCAGGCCCCGGCGGAATGATCGGAGGTCGGGAGCAGTCCTCAGCTCCACCGGCAGCTGGTTCCAGAGGGCAGGCGCCCCCACTGAGAAGGCCCTATCCCTGGGTGTCACCCGCCGGCAATCTCTTACCGGCGGGACCCTGAGCAGACCCTCCCTGTGGGAGCGCACTGGGCGAAGGGCGTTTGATGCCGGCAGCAGGTGTTCCCTCAAATAATAATAGTAATAATAATAATAAAGTTGGAAGGGACCTTGGAGGTCTTCTAGTCCAACCCCCAGCTCAGCAGGAAACCCTATATCATTTCAGACAAATGGTTGTCCAGTGTCTTCTTAAAAACTTCCAGTGTTGGAACATTCACTATTTCAAAAAGCATTTCTACTAACTTTCTGTGTGTTTGTGTGTGTGTGTGTGTGTGTCTGTGTGTTTCTATTTCTACAGACATGATCAATTTCTCTTATATCTGCAAAGCAAACTCTTGATTGTTTATTTTCATTGCTGCAAACTAAAAATTATTTCCATTGATGGGAAGCAAGTGTGTCATGTATCACGTAAAATTTTGCCCAGATTTCTGTGACTTTTATACAACATCTACAGCACGAAATAATTGATAATATGGCACTGATCTAGCTTTTAACATTTAATTACATCTATTGGGCTAAAAGCTCTAAAAGTTGTTAGTATTTTAAATCTTTTCTACTTTTTGCAATTGATTTTTTTTCTATTATTTTCCATCCTAATCAAAAAGACATTAACATGGACAGGAAATTAATCTAGCACTCTAGAGATTAATATTAATCTGATAATGCACTGTCCTCGTGATTTCGGGAATCCTTTTTCTTACAGTGCATTATGGCACTGAATTTATAAGCTGTTGAGATAAAGGTTCCTTTGCTTGAAAAATAGAGCTCAACTTTCTTTTTTCCCCCAAAGCAAAATTTTTCAGTAATATTGCATATTTCAGTTTAACATGTTAAAATTTTTCAGTGATTTGTATTCCAGCTGTACAGTGATGAGGCACTGGAAAATTCTCTAATTGCAGTTTACAGAAGAATTAGAGTCTTTGAGTACGTCTGCCTATATATTTTGGTGTAGGTGTTTGCCTTGTTGCTCCAAAACTATAACTGTTTGAATTCTGAAATTTCACTTTAATTAAGAAAAAGAAGGAAAAAAGGACTTACTGAAAATCATGTCAATAGTTCAGACATGCTGTGTTTTTACACTCAGATTCAGCTAATTTATGTGTAATAATACACTTAGTTAATACAAGGTTAAATCCAGGTGTCTTGGATTTGGGAGCCTGTGTAGAATCACGTTAGCTGCAGTATTGTCCAAATGGAAGAACCAGGAATTGCAAATGTCAGGATCAAAGGTTTTGGTATCAGAAATCCACTGTAATTAACCAATCAATAGGGAACCCCAAAAAATAAAATTTAAACATTTACTGTTTATCTTTTTTACAAGATAAACTAAACTTACTGTTTACCTTTTTCACAAAGGTAGTATATGTACAATAGGAGCTGCATGTAATTACAGTGAATTTAATGTTGGTAATGAAATATAAGAAAACTTTAACTAGAAAACATTATGCAATCTAAAGAGATGTCATTATCTTCATGTTTTGTTTATAAACAAAACTATATCTTCAAATGATTGCAATAGATAGATTAGAAAAAAATAGATTAGAAAAAAAAATTCTCCAGCAAACCAATTCTCATGCAAGCAACTCATACAGGTCTTCAATCTGCGCACATTCCAAAGTAATGTGGGTGGGCACCTATTAATAATATGCTTGTAATAGTGTCATGACCAGTCACAAAACTTGATGTTTGAATCCACGTCCTCCAGCCTAATACTGAATAGATATACAAAATGTGCTGTTTCTAGAGAAAAAAAATCACAGAATGACCCAATCATAATAATAGTGATAAGAATTGTGTCAACTTTGTGGCCACACACAATCTAGAAAACAAGAAATAATTTTCATCTGCATAATAGTACTTAACTATGATTTTTATAGGGACACAGTGGCTCAGTGGGTTAGGACGCTGAGCTTGTCGATCAGAAGGTCGGCAGTTTGGTGGGTCGAATCCTGAGTGCCACGTAACATAGTGAGCGCCTGTTACTCATCCCAGCTTCTGCCAACCTAGCAGTTTGAAAGCACGTAAAAATGCAAGTAAAAAAATAGGGACCACTACGGTGGGAAGGTAACAGCGTTCCGTGCGCCTTTGGCGTCTAGTCATGCCGGCCACATGACCACGGAGACGTCCTCCAACAAGCGCTGGCTCTTCGGCTTTGAAACAGAGATGAGCACCGGCCCCTAGAGTTGGAAACGACTAGCACGCATGTGCGGGGGAACCTTTACCTTTACCTATGATTTTTATAAGTAGTATAAAGTATAAAGTATAGTATAAAGATATTGATTTCAGCAACAACAGAAAGGCAGTTCTAATACACAGGAATGCCTATGTTAAAATCTAGAGTTTCCAAGATATTTTACAGTATCTAATAATCACATAACTTTATAGTTTCCATGTGATCCACCAAAAATCATTTGGAGGAATAACATTCCTGGTGAATTGATTTCTACAGCAAAAAATTATGTATACAAGTTTGCTTTTTTATCAGGATATACGGTACTTATTTGGCCAGCTTAAACTGAATACTGCTGAGATTGCAAAGGCGATCATCTCATTTAAATGTCTTGTGAAAAAGTTATTCCAGAAAAACATTTGTGAATTAGGAGGGCCCCCACTATTAAACTGATATTGCTTTTTAAAGGATCTGTACGTTCTAGCTCTTTTCATCCTCAGCCTTAGCAACAGAAAAAAATAGAAAATATTTTCCACAACACCCTGTGGAAAGCATTATTGGTGACTAACATAAACACAGAGATGCATTTGCTAGAATATGTATCCAGGGTGCTGATAATTGTCTCCCTCTTCTCTCTCTTGCCCATATATAAAACTCTGCGTTTTTCATTCAGTAAATCTTCCCCTACTGTTTATGAAAGATAAAAAGAATCTAGGTTTTTGTGTAAGAAAAGGATTGATTAGTGTCATGTACATATGCGTTCACTTCTGTTTATGCAAGATAATAAGAGTATTAACATGGAGGTGGAATAATGGTGTTTATAATTCTATCGCCACTGTTTATATAAGATAAAAACAGTGCTTTTTTTAAAAGTAAAATGGTGAGAGAACATTTGCTGTTATGTACATACATTAATTTTTCCCCACTTCTGTTTATAAAGTATGAAGATGAAAAAGTTTAACAAGTTGAAGTGAAGTCAATACTGTTTATAACATGGCTCTTACTGTTTACCTAAGATAAATTAATTTAGAGTATGTAATTTCTGTCTCTTCAGAAAGGGGAATTGGGGTGACAGTATTTGGGGCTATATTGTGTACTTTTAGCAGCCTCAGAATTCTTTCCCTTATTAGGAGATACGCGAGATATATGCTAAATCACGCCAGGCTGAATATGATACGACTTCTTAAAATAAGGGACATATTGAGATAACTTGCCAAGGAGACATGACTTTTCAATCTTGTGATGCTCAGAAGTCTTGGGATAGAACTGTGTTCTTAGCAACTAATATGTAATTGCTGGAATGATATGAGTTGTAATCCTCTACTTTGGAAAAGCACTAGATTGAGAAAAAGGTCAGAAGAAACTAGCTTGCCACAGGGGTTTGAAAGAGATAGGGACAATTACAAGACAGCAAGGATAAAATCCAAAATAGTTGCAAAACAAAACAAATAAGAGAAAAACCACCCAAAATACTCCACAGTCCGGCATTGCTTCACAGGTACTATACTGTACATGTTCCATATTAAAAAAAATCCCTTTATTTGTTTTATTGACACAGATTGTGTTTAACATTAGCTCATTAAGTTTATTGAAACATATATTCACAATGCAGAAAACAGATATTCCTTTCACAATGTAAAGCTGAATGTAAGGGGACTGTTCTGTATACTTTGACAAAAACAATACAATTCAACTGGTGGAAAGTAAATTTGTATCTTCATTCTTTTCCTTCCAAGATGTTATTGGGACACGTGATAATTGAAGCAGAAGGAAGGTTTGTACACAACTAAGTAGAAGTAGTTTCCATAAACACTACCTACCAAGTCTGTCATGTCGAGTAACTTACTAGCCACTTCTGTAAGGGATCGGTCCAATGTCTAGCTTAATAGGAGACCAGATATCAAAGCTGTATTAGCTTATCAAAACCAGGCATGAAAAAATGTGCCATATGTTTGCACCTATATCATATATTTTTGAAAATAATTGGTATCAGAAATTAGAATAATCCCCAAATGAAAGATATGCATGTTTTTTCAGATTTAACTGTTAGCTACTATTTCAGTGTTGCATGGAAGCCATTCCTATTTCAATTAATGAATGGACATTATAGACTAGTTTTGTCTAGATTGTATTTATTTCTATTTATTTTAAAGCATTATTTTTTATTTAGCATATGGCAGGGCTGTGGCTCACTACCAGGCTGTGGCCAGTTCAGAACGAGGCTACAGAAAACATTGGGTGAGTGCACATTCATGCACAGTTCCCCTCACATGAGTGGCATGTACTGTACTTGCGCTCGTGCACAAAGCTCCCCTTAGTGAGTGGTGGGCAGGCACACCCGCCACTTGCACAAATGGAGCTGTGCATGTGCATGCACATGGCCACCACTCACACAGAACCAGCCTCTCCCCCCATGCAGCAGGCCACCAAGCAAGAAAGGTTGGGGAACCCGGCATATGTCATATCATACATGGATTACCAATATATTTCATCTAGATTGGTTTTAATTTAAAGCATTATGTTTCTCCCTCTGGCTTTACCTACTCCTTAATTTAAACCAAATAATAGTCTGAGGCACTTTTATAATCTTGCTTTGAGATCCATCATGACTACATATCACTTATATGTTGATAGTGTTCTTTCTATATCTGGATTATTATAGCTAATAGCATGTGAAAAACTTCTTGAGAAATGGGTCAAAGAGATGGTCACTTGAGGACTGTTAGAAAAGAGAGGACAAAATCTGCAGCTGCATAACAGGTGGAGAAAGAGGTGCCACAGGGACCTGTTCTAACTTCTCAGACTGTGGACAGGTTTGCATGATTGATGTCAGCCTTCACAGGTAAACCAGGAAGGAAATAAGACCAGATGAGTTAATTCTGTTTTATTGTAAGGCTACATTAATAGAATCTTGCAAGTCTGAAAGTACAAATCTGAAAAGATAGGAAAGGTTTCTTCTGAGCCTTTTTCTCTACCTGTTATGCAGCTGCCAACTATGCCTTCTCTTATCTGACCATTCCTTAGGCAACATCTTTTCCCCTGTTTCTCAAGGACTTGTTCACACATCAACTCATTATCGTGCCTAGATACTACTCTCTGATACTAAAAGGTAAAACCTATACAGTATAACCTACAGTTTGTTTTAATATTTTTTGTGGGGAACATAGCAGTGAAACCAGAGAAGAATTATCACCAAATAATCAGCAGACTTCTGAATGATTTGTAGAAACATAGGATTATTTATATGTACAATATCTTTAGTGTAAGGTTTAAAACAAAATAATTTTTCACAACTAAATTTGAAGGAAGTAACAAATAAGATAAAGTTAATAGATAGCATGATTAGAGCCGTATTTTCATTTCTGGTCACATGTATCTTTGCAGTTACTGTGGATCTTAAAACAAAAACCCTGTAGGGATGGCAGATTTCAGAATTGATGGGCATTTTATTAAGCATCTAGTAAGAATTGGGATTTGGACAAAAATATATTTTTATGAACTATCCCAAGAAGATTGTCTAAAGTGTCTTACACTTAGTATCTAAATTAATCATAGTGCTTTTTTCCCCTTGAGCAATGACAAAAGCCACTTTGCACTTTTATATATTATGGTTTTTTTTGTCATGAGCAGGTTCTATAAAAGCTTTTTCTGTTTCATCATTTTGACAAGTGACTTCTACTTAATCTGCCTGTTCATCACAGTTTCTTTTTGACTTTTTCAGTTCAAGAAAACAGCAAACATTTCTGAGCTACATAGAAGCAAACACCAGGGATTTTCATCTGCCTATAAGGTAAATCATGTATGTAGTCCATTTCCTATAATCTCTGCTTTGAAAATTATGAGTTATCATTGGTTACTCAGTAAGCCTTGTCTCTATGATCCAGGAATCAGCCTTTGGAAACTATAAAACAATTAACCTTAGTAACTTTGGATTTCTTAAATTCTTTGTCAAAAATATGCTACAAATTGCTTTTTAACTGTTTGTTTTCCTTGGCTATTTTCTTGACTATTTAGTTTATATATTTTAAAATATAAAGTGCTTCTGAAAAACTGTGCATTTTATAATATCTATTGTAGCAGATCCAGCTTTTCTTGAGCTGATAATGATTTTATTATATCCCCTTTTCCTGAATACAAAAAGGTCCATAAATGGAGAATAGATAATACGTTTTTAAACTTATGCATTGATCCAGTCTTTGCTTCTAATATGTTAATTTGTTAATCTAATAAATTTCTATTGCTTGATTAGAAAGAAGATTGACAATAGATAGTATTGTTACTTCGTTTTGTCCTAATGAGCAGCTGGCCTTAAGGCTTAAGTATTTTGAAACTTTTAAAACTATGCAAAGTGTCGAAAAAGGACACAGAAGTTCTCTCTCATATAACACTAACACTTAGAAGTAAATAGAAAAATTCTTTGGGGGGAGATTTAGGATACGTCAAAAATGGTTCTTTGTAATATATTCAGGTAATTTATGTAAATTGCTTTCATAAAATCTGATGACACATACATAGGCTTTTTAAAGGCTAGACCAGCAACCATATTGGGCTAATGTTTGGAAGTTAAGAAAGGTAGGGCAAATTAGTACCTGGATGAACATATAAACATAACTGCTGGACTAAACCAAGGCCTAGCAAGTTTGTATTTTGTTTCTGAGCTTACTATTACCCTGAACTGTTTATGGCATTATTGTCGCACTCTTCTCTCCTGAATGGCCTGGCCATCCATGAACAAATATCATCCTATCCCACATAGTGTCTCTGGAATATTTACACCCTTTGAAACCAGATGCTCCCTAGTAACCTATCAGTTCTTTCCCAGATGTCAGTTTAAATACTCATTTTTAATTAGACAGCATGTTTCCATTTTGGTTCAAGGCCAATTCTCTCATTCAGAGAGTTTGTGTTATACCAAAATGTTCTCCAGTGCCTAAAAAGAAATCTAACTCTACTTACTAACTATCATCTCAGCCACTGACTTCATAATGTGTGGCTAGATCTCTGTAGGTAACCTTTCTGAGAATTGCCTGGACTGCAATCTGTTACCAAGCAAAATAGCTTCTAGGTTTGATCATTTTTATTTGCCACCATGATTGGTACCAGCATATATCACATTTATTACTTCCTGACTGCAGTCTAGTAGTTTATCTAGATAGCTCATAATTTCTGTAACATTTACACCAATCCATCTGTCTAAAACTTCTATCAACTAGCTAGTTTCTTGATCAAGGAGTCAGTTGAAATTATAAGTACCTTCTTTTCAGATTGTATGGTCAACAGACAAACAGGCAATTTAGACAGATAAGCCTCCTTAAATGCTACTAATCAGTTTCAAAAGCTTGTCAGCTATCTTAGTAAACTTCATTGTTCCTGTAGGCCCTTCTATTTGATGCTACTTTCCCAAGGCAATCAGGGAATACCAAATCTGCATGCTGTCAAGCAATAACATTCAATGTTAGCAGTGTTTCAGATTCCAGCTTCTTTCGAGCAAGCATTTGCCGGTGTATTAGGCTAATAAAGGACTTTTAAGGTAAACAATGCCTCAGAGTCACTTGAAAAGCCCATACCTCGGAAACTTGACACATGCTAGATTTGGAAACTAAAAAAAAAAAGACAGCAGGCCAACTATTTCCATAATGTTTTTGTTTTTTTAGAAAACAGCATAGTCTTGACCTTGTAGTCACTAGAAAAAATAGCTTATCTCAAGGATTTTATCTTTTTAAACAAGATTTGGAATCAAAAGTTGGCAGGAAGGATGCCATCATCTATTTTGAGAGATTTGTTTGTTTGTAGAGGACTTTTGTTGGTTTAATACTCACAAAAAAGCAGCAATTAAGTGGCACCCCTCAGTAATGGTCCTGTTACAGAATGATGAAATGCTTCATGTACTTCATAAAGTCACAAAAGAGCTGTTCTGAACTCACATTGCAACATTGTAAACAGCACAGTTTGCTTTCCAGAGTCTCAACAACTGTTTGTCAGTGCCATCCATATACTTCAGTATTGATAGGACTCTTTATTTCTAATAGTCATGTTGGCTATAAGCAATCCCAGGATCAAAGGCAGGGTCTCCATATTTAGTGAATGCTGGCCCTTATGTTTCCATAAAAAAATCCATTTATGTAGAGATTTTATCGTGTTATCATGTTAATTAGACCATAATTCATAAATCAACCCCAAATCTGAATAATAAGGTTTATTAAAATTGGTAGGATCATCATAGTAATTCCAAAACGTTGGGGGTGGGGGGAAAGGAAAGTTGAACTGCATACAGATCACTGAAGACTGATATATGTCCATGTAAAACAGTCTATTGCTGTATTATATGGATAATCTCATTGTGTCTTTGATCCCAATTGGAGTTTCAGTTTGAAACCAGAGCAATTAGACAGTTATAATAGCTTTCAGATATTTCAAGAAGCACCCATTCCTCTCCCCCCCTCTTAAGAAAATTAAGAAACTGGCTAAAAAGGTCCTTGATTTTTTTACATTCACTAGAAATAGGTGTGAAATCTAACGTATTTGCTGAACAATGTACCCAAACAGTAACTGGATTTCTTCTGTTTTTAATGTGCATTTATTCAAAATAATTTGCTTTGGTGGCTTCTCAATATATTAATTTCTTAATATTAGACTATTTTATACTGCTGCTTTACCCTTTGGTGCTTCCTTGAGTACTTCATAGCAGGTCAAAGGCTGCAGCATCTGTTGAGAGTAGATTTATCTGATGTGAGGGCCAGTTAGTTGCTAAGCAACTTTTCGATTTAGCAGCATTGAATGCAAAGCAGTTACTTTTTAATGCAAATAAGTATAAGGAGTGATAGGCGGTTGGCTGCTGCTGATGACACATACACAAATGAGTATCACACATAGTAGAAATGATTTTCAATTCCTGAATCACAAATCACATATTCACATTTGTGGTGAGTGTTCTGTATAAAGGAGCTGGCTTATGTGACAAAACATACTTCAGTATATTATAATTGAGGAAACATATAATATAGCTTCTCTGATTTTACTTGGAACTTCTCTATCCTTGAAACAATGTCTCTTTCAGAAAGATATGAATAAAGAGTCATATCCCTAGGTACATCTGTTACATAAATAAGGTCTGAGGCTGTGAATGTTTATAACTCCTGATTCAGAAAGAAGAGTCCTACAGAGTTTTGTTTAAGGATATTTTTAATGCTTTCTAATGGAAAGTGTGTAATGTAAGCGGGTGTGTGTGTGTGTCATGTAACATTACTTGCAAGGGAACTTGAAAAATAATAAATAGAAAATTCTTACTACTAAAAATTAAGCTTTTGCAAAAAAAAAAAAAGACCCAACATGTGGTGCCGCTATTTAGCCAGATAACAAATATCCACAAAAATAATTGGGAAAGTTTTCTCTATCACAGCGTTTCCCAACCTTAGGAACTTGAAGATGCGTGGACTTCAACTCCCAGAATTCCCCAGCCAGCATAGCTGGCTGGGGAATTCTGGGAGTTGAAGTCCACGCATCTTCAAGTTCCTAAGGTTGGGAAACGCTGCTCTATCATTACAATATAGCGGGGGGGGGGGGTGACATCAGAAATAGTTAATTTCAAATAAATATATGTTTTTAATAAATACCTATGGGAAAATGTAGATTCTTTATAAAAGCAAACTAGGATGAGGTGAAAAGTGAGTGAAGGTTGTTTATGCAGCATTTACTTTTCACAGATATAACAGCTTATTGATTGGAAGAACAAAGTCCTAGTTAGCTTTGCTTTTATTTCCCTTTTTAAAACCAATAGAAAAGATTATTGTACACAGGCCATTATCTTCACTGGCTAATGAAGGGTATGTATGTGTGCGTGTGTGTGTGTGTGTGTGTGTGTGTGTGTGTGTGCGTGTGCTTTCCTGTTCTGTAATGCCACAGAAATGTCCTTCTAGATTCTGATCACTGTAATAACTAATTTCAAGGAGTCATTAGTGAGGATTCAAACAATATCCTATAATGAGTATGTTGTGAAAAAAAATTGACATAGTTTTTTTCTGAGATTCATATTCATATGGAAATAATGGTTTGCAAAATAACATTGACATTTTTCTTCTATTGTACAAAATCATTGCAAGCACTGTTAATATTTTGCCTAACAAATCTTGGATAGACTTTTTAAAATATTTTAATCCAGATACAGTTCATCTACAAAATTGGGGACCCAGGTTGTTGCATAGTAACTCTGAAAACTGTGTTTGGGCTCACTTAAGGCTTGTATTAGCAGACATCATATTATGGGATCTGATGAGTGCGTTAGAGGCTACTCAGCTGGGCCCAATAACAATGTCTGCTATTTCAATTCGTCCCAGCAGCAACCCAAAAACATTCCAGTGGCTACCTTGATTTTATCCATTATCCCTGTTAGTTGTTACCTTCTCCTAAGCATGATACTGTGTTATGTTCCTTATCCACTTTCAGAATAGAATAGAATAGAATAGAATAGAATAGAATAGAATAGAATAGAATAGAATAGAATAGAATAGAATAGAATAGAATAGAATAGAATAGAATAGAATAGAATAGAATAGAATAGAATAATAGAATAGAAGCTAAAAGGGATCTTGGAGGTAATCTAGTCCAGCCCCTGCTAAAGCAGGAGGACCTATACCATCTCAGACAAGTGACTGTCTAAACCAGACATGTCAAACTCATGATATTGCGCAACATATTGGGACAGTTTGCCATTGCCGGCAATGGGGTGGGTGCGGCTTCTGCGTGACGCATTTGGCCCATGGGCCAGCAGTTTGACACCCCTGGTCTAGCTTCTTCTTTAAAATCTCCAGTGATGGAGACAAGCTGATCCACTGGTTAATTGTCCTCACAGTAAGCAAGTTTCTCCTTAATTCCAGGTTGCTTCTCTCTTTGTTCAGTTTCCAACCATTGTTTCTTGTCCTGCCCTTTGGTGCTTTGGAGAATAACATGATCCCCTCATCTTTGTGGCAGCCCCTCAAATACTGGAATACTACCAAAATTGGCTGCAGTATTCCAGGTGTGGTCTTATTAGGGTTTTATAAAGTGGTACTAATACTTTGCATGATCTTGAATCTATGCTTCTGTTTATACAACCCAGGTTTGTATTAGCTTTTTTGCCTGCTGCTGCACACTGCTGACTCATAGTCAAGTGATCATCCACTAGGAGTCCAAGGTCCCTCTCACAGTTACTGTTTTTAAGCCAGGTTTCACCCAATCTGATTTTTCCTGCCTAAATGTAAAATTTTGCTTTTCTCTAAATTGAAACTCATTTTGTTGAATAGGGCCCATTGTTCACGTTTGTCAAGATCTTTTTGGATGTATTAGCTTTTTTGCCTGCTGCTGCACACTGCTGACTCATAGTCAAGTGATCATCCACTAGGAGTCCAAGGTCCCTCTCACAGTTACTGTTTTTAAGCCAGGTCTCACCCAATCTGATTTTTCCTGCCTAAATGTAAAATTTTGCTTTTCTCTACATTGAAACTCATTTTGTTGAATAGGGCCCATTGTTCAAGTTTGTCAAGATCTTTTTGGATCCTGAATTTGTCTTCTGGGGTGTTGGTTGCTCCTGCCAGTTTGGTGTCATTGGCAAATTTGATGAGTTCCCTTTCAATTCCCTCATCTAAGTCATTGATGAAGATATTGAAGAGTACTGGGCCTAAGATGGAACCTTTTGGACTGTTTTGTTCTTCTTGAAATCTCTATGTACTCCTTGTAACTACCTCTATGCTGATAAATGCCTATCTTCTTTTTTTGTTGTTGTTCTTTCCAAAAATTGAGCTTTTAATAGCTAAATGTTGAAAAAATATGACTTTTATTATTCTTACCTTTGATATATAGAAATATGCACATGTTTGTTATTAGCATATTCCCTAACAATATATGTCACAAGTGAACTATCTTTATAGATAGCCCTCAATTTAGGATTGTAACGGAGCCTGGCATTTCTGCTTAAGTCATGACAGTCATAAATCAAGGCACCCACTAACTGGCCTGATTTTACTATCTTTTATTGCAGCAGTTATAAAACAAATATAGTGATTATAAGCAAGTCCATTCGTTCCTATGGACCTTTTGGGCTGGAAACTAACCAAAAGGTTTTAAATAGTACAACAAAAGGTTTTAAATAGTACAACTTGAGAACTGAATAGTAAATCATAGTCACATGATGATGGAACATTGCAGCTGTCTATAAAAGCTGGCTGCCAAGTGCACAAAATGTGGTTATGTGACCATGGGGAATGCTGCCATCAAAACTCCAGAACTGGGTCATGTGCCTTTTTGGGGGAGTAACTTGGAATGGTTGCTAAATGACCAGTCATTAAGTGAAGACTACCTCTATCTGTTCTTGAGCACAGGAAACAAAACTGTTCACTTCTTAATTTCTTTGTCAGCAACAGTAAATTCATTTTACATGCTTTACATTAAATTTCTCTTAATATTTAATATTAATTTCCACGTTTACTTTTATGGTGGGCTCTTTTATTTCTTACATATTAAATAGATGCAGATAAGGGAATCCTTGTCTATCCTTTTGTTATACTAGATCATTCTTTTTCCCCAAACTCAGTTCTTACCATTCTTGCTCATTGTAAATATTCTTCAGAAGAATAGGTAAAGGTAAAGGTTCCCCCGCACATGCGTGCTAGTCGTTTCCAACTCTAGGGGCTGGTGCTCATCTCCGTTTCAAAGCCGAAGAGCCAGCGCTTGTCCGAGGACGTCTCCATGGTCATGTGGCCAGCATGATTAGACACCAAAGGCACACGGAACGCTGTTACCTTCCCACCGTAGTGGTCCCTATTTTTCTACTTGCATTTTTACGTGCTTTCGAACTGCTAGGTTGGCAGAGGCTGGGACGAGTAACAGGCGCTCACTCTGCTACGTGGCACTCGGGATTCAACCCGCCAAACTGCCGACCTTCTGATCGACAAGCTCAGCGTCCTAACCCACTGAGCCACCACATCCCTTCTTCAGAAGAATAGCCTGTGTTAAACCATTAGCTGTTCTTGATGATATGCACAGTTAAAGCCCTGATATTTTCCATACAGCAAGAGTAAATTCCTTTTGTATTATCTTGCTTTTTTCATTATATATCTTACATTAGCTATGTGAATTCACATCCCGTTGTCTTTTCTGAAATCTGTCTGTTCATTTGGCATATCTCACTCAGTGTACTTTTCAGTTCTTATGAAAAACTTTATATAAGGAACTTTATGTAATGGTTTAATAATTCACTGATGGAGAGCCTACTAAATGGTTATATTTTTAGGAAAATTAATGGTGCCCTCCTACAGGTTGTTTTTAGGGTTTTAATCATTTTATTGTTAGTGATTTTGCAATTTTGGGGGGATCTTTTCTGAAGTTTTTATATCTTTATAGGCTGCCTAGAGTCATAGCAGTGAGATGGGCAGCTGTATAAATTTAATAAATGACTACAGATATTAATAAAATAACTATGATGCCCTCAAAATAGGGGTGCCCCTAAACAGCATTCTGAAACTTCAAGTACTGTAGAAGGTATGGTAAATGATGCTAAATATATGACACATGTAACACCACTATTGCATAAGCTATATTGCTTACAGGTATGTTTCCAGGTAAAATTCATTGTGCTGGTTGTCACCTTTAAAGGCCTATGTGACTTATCTTCCTGATCAATTTGACCTAGCAGATTGGATATGCTACAGACTCCATCAGTCAAAGAGTGTTAGCTGGCGGGGACTAGAAGTAGACCTCTTTTGTGGTATATCCTCTGCTCAGAGATTAGATTGGCCCCAATCCAGTTGGCCTTTCATAAGGCTTTAAAAAACTGGTTGTGTTCTTGAGCCTAGGGTGCTGAATGTGTTAAGGACCCTATTTCTTGCTTTTACTGTTAAGTGGCCAAGCATGTTGACTGCTGTATATATTTATTTGGGATGATTTCTTAAATTTTTAAAATTGTTTTCAAAATAATTTATATTGTTTTGTTTTATAGTTTAGGAGTGATTGATTGAGAGAGGCAGCTATAGAAATTGAATAAATAAATTATATAATTATAGTAATAAATACATATTCTCTTCCATCTCCCTCCTTTGCTATGGCTAAATTCACAGATTGTTTCCAATCTCTGGTTACAATATTTGATTATATATTTGTTCTTAGAGAGCTGTTAGAACTTTAACCGACACATTTCCTAAACTTTAGTTTAATGGATATTTTATCTGCTGCTGGTTTAACACTGGCCCTATTGATTCACATACATTACTATTTAATTCAGCTTGGAGAAACATATCCTTTTTCTAAAAATGATTTTATTATATAATACCCTTTGTAAAGTTTCAGTATACTATTTGTATATTTTTAAACTTCGTTTATGTCTATTAGAACTCTTTCATAACAATTCCTGAGTACGCCTACCTTACCTATATATTTTTGTGTTTTTTTATATATTAGCCATACCTACTATGACTGTACTGTATCCTAGAATCTACTCCAACTTATAATACCAGCATAAGTGGTTCAGTAATTAGATTAAAATTCAGAGGGGTTTTTGGGAAAAGAATGGCTTTTTCCCACTAAAAATGTAGTGAAATGCCACCTAGAATATAAGTAACACTGTTTTCTCTCCTCAAGTGTTATACAAACTTACAGAAAACTATAGTAGTAAACAAGCGATGATAGAAATAGAAGTAAAAAATGATGGTTTAAATGTCGTACGATAGCTGTCCTAAATACATTTTGAAAAAAGGTGGTGTTTTTCCAGTCATTGGTTGTAATTGTTAATAATACATTTTTCACACTGGCTGAAAGCTGCAGGAGCCATGACAAGACTTCCTTTGTCTTTCCTTCCTCTCAACACTTCCTCTTTTCTGGTGTCACAATACCATTTATTACATAATCCATTTTGGCTGCATTTATACTTTTATGTTTGTCCTAAAAGGCCCAATATAATATGTAATCATTTTCATTTCTTTTGAAAAATATTGAATCATCACATCTCCTGCTCCGTGTTCTTTGCCTTTTTTATCTTTTCCTTGATGTTTTTGACATTTTTTGAAAATGTTTTTCTTTATATATACATTATGCAACATCTGTTTCTCATCCTCACTTTTGAAGCAACCATTCTTTTATGTATTCTCATCCTTACTCACTTCATTTTTCTCCTTCTTTTTCTTACCTTCTATTCAGTGCTTTTTTTGGGGGGGGGAAAGTGTCGGAACTCACACATGTTATACAACCTGCCTTGCCTACCCTACAAGGTTTACCTTTGTAGTTGGAAAAAAAAACCTTAAATTTTTAGTATATCTAAAAAGACTAGGATTTTGTTCAAGGCAACTCTGGAAAAATCCGTCGAAAAAAGGTGCCGGAACTCTGTTCTGGTGCGTTCTATGACAAAAAAAGTCCTGCTTCTATTTTTTTTAAATTAAAGGGTTTTACAAAAACAAAATTTTACAATATATCCCCAAATCCCCCCCACCCCAAACCCGCCCACTTCCCCCCCCACTTCCCAGAGCTAAATACAGGATTATAGTTATAATAATCATATTCTAATAAATAAAAATTATGCATAATATACAATTAACCAAATTTATAATGTGCTTTAACTCCCCTTTAACATAACTACATACAAAGTACCAATAACAATATCCCTCTAAAATCTACTCATAAGCTAAATGGAACTTTTTAGTCCCATATTTATTCTGAATATAATCTATCCATCTCCTCCAAACTGAAATATATCTTTCCTGTGAATGATCTTTCAAGTAAGCAGAAATCTTAGACATTTCTGCAAGATTCGAAACTTTAAACACCCATTCTTCTATAGTAGGCTAACTATCCTTCTTCCAATATTGTCCCACCAGTAACCGTGCTGCTGTTATCATATTCAACATCAAATTAGTTTCTTTAACATCACAATCTACAACAATACCCAATAAAAACAATTGCAGAGAAAACTTTATCTTTCAAAGTCCTGCTTCTATTAATGTAACTTTCACCCACTTCTATGGCACTTGAAAACAATTATTTTCACTATTTTCCAAGCAGTTTCTACGTCATCTCTTAATTCTCTAGTGATATTTATACTCTTTCCTGCAAGACTCTTACATACTCTTTCTGTTGTTACTTTTGATTTGCATTCGCTTTGCTCACTATTTTCCTTTTCTTCCATGTCTGTTCTTCCCAAGATATACTTATGACATTACTAAAAAATGATCTGCCCCATTTCTCAAAGACCATTGGTCATCATCCTTGCATTCTCACTAATTATGTCCATCTTATATCACAAACAATCAAATCTACCTTGATTTACATTCATTCCTTTGCCGTGGATATATATAAGATACATTCATAGTATACAAAACTGAGGTTTTCTATGTAGATGGTTAGCAAGAATCCCTACTTTTCCCCAAGCTTTTCAATCACTTTTTCTATACAGGCAGTCCTTGACTTACAACAGTTCATTTAGTGACTGTTCAAAGTTACAGTGGCATTGAAAAAAGTGACTTATGACTGTTTTTCATACTTGCAATCTTGGCAGCGTCACCATGGTCACATGGTCAAAATTCAGATGCTTGGCAACTTAGTCATATTTATAAAGATCTCAGTGTCCTCAGTTATGTGATCCCCTTTTGCAACC
The DNA here is from genome assembly GCF_964194415.1 of Vipera berus. NCBI lineage: Eukaryota > Metazoa > Chordata > Lepidosauria > Squamata > Viperidae > Vipera > Vipera berus. The sequence continues at coordinate 30,913,140 of NC_138206.1, forward strand.
TTCAAACAAGCAAAGTTAATGGGGAAGCCAGATTCGCTTAACAACCATGTTACTAACTTAACAACTGCAGTGATTCACTTAACAACTGGGACAAGAAAAATCGTAAAATGGGGAAAAATTCACTTAACAGATATCTCACTTAACAATAGAAATATTGGGCTCAATTATGGTTGTTAGTCCAGGATTACCTGTGCTCTTGTAGTTACATCTCTTGCATCTTTGCCTTTTCTCTTCATTTCACAACCAGTGTATATAATGTTTTAAATTAATTCAGTAACCATTTTATGATGTTTATATATATTATTCTTACATTCCAAGTTACAATTTTCCATATGTTGTGGTGATCAACAGGTATACTTTCCATTGATCTCCACTGCCTTTCATGATTTTAGTCTATCAAAGTGTTAGTGTTATGATTTTAGTAAGTAAAGAAGGAGCAGGGTATATCACCAGGTTTAATGTAACCATGAGAAAAGTGGCATTCCCAGAATGCCTGTGATAGATCTGCCATCACATTGCTGCAGCCTTGCTTCGCTTTGATGGCATCCTGCCATAAAGTGTAGTGAGGAGAGATGGGAGGATATAAGGAGGGGGATGGCAGGATGTACTCAATACTCAAAATAGCTCACTTCTTTCAAAAAATTACATCTTTTTTTTACCTTCACTCTCTCCAGCTGCATAAAACTATCCAGTTAATTGAACACTTCATGCAATTAATGAAGTGGGTTCTGTCCCAGAAAATATTAAACCAGAATAAATGCATTATGCTTCCTTGTTACCTTCTGGGAGGAGACTTCGAGGTATCCAAAGCAAAACATCCAGATTCAGTCACAGTTTTGTTCCATACAGTATCAAGTTTGTGAACTCTCAAGGTTCCTCTTTCCACTATGTATTCAAGATGGACAGTGATTAATATTCATATGTATTTATATGTAAGGGTGTAGGTGTATACAAAGGGATGCGGTGGCTCAGTGGGTTAGGACGCTGAGCTTGTCGATCAGAAGGTCGGCAGTTTGGCGGGTCGAATCCCGAGTGCCGCGTAACAGAGTGAGCGCCTGTTACTCGTCCCAGCTTCTGCCAACCTAGCAGTTCGAAAGCATGTAAAAATGCAAGTAGAAAAATAGGGACCACTCCGGTGGGAAGGTAACAGTGTTCCGTGCGCCTTTGGCGTCTAGTCATGCCGGCCACATGACCACGGAGATGTCCTTGGACAAGCGCTGGCTCTTCGGCTTTGAAACGGAGATGAGCACCGGCCCCTAGAGTCGGAAACGACTAGCACACATGTGCGAGGGAACCTTTACCTTTACTTTAGGTGTATACATAAGTATGTACAGTATATCATGTCTATATGTGTGTTATGTATATGTACACTTTTGAGAGCAAGCAACAGAATTTCATTTTTAATGTGTGCCAGTGTACCCACAGTAAAAAAATGACAATAAAGGTTATCTTGTCTTATGATGCAGTAGATTAGAGGTCCCCAACCTTTTGGGCTCCAGGACTGGTTCCGTGGAGAGGGGTTTTTCCACAGAACAGAAGGTGCATGGTTTTGTGTGCTGCCTGCATTCTACAGATGGGGCTTTGCTTGTTTGTGCGGACCACTTGCTGGCATGCCATGGTCCGGTACTGAGGATCGGGGACCCCTGCAGTAGATGACTTTGACATTCAGGATAGACTGGATTGTATACTGACCCCATTTTTTCCCTACATCAGTGACTATTTTCTTCCTTTTGTTGTTGCTCTTGTCTATTAAAGTCAATTTGCCCTGTAAATTAATTTGTGTGGGAAACTAAAAAAATAAGGAAATGATTTTTTATGATATATTTTAACTGATTTGTTTTTGGTACTTTGAATGAAAAAAGATTAATATCTAATGATTTCAAATACTAAACAATAATTAGTATGGTTCCTTTCAATGTGTAGCCAGGTAAATTACCCATGTGTTTGTAACCACAACATAGGAACAAGCCTTAATAGATGCTAATAACAGCAGTAGAATTTGTAATTTATTGCTTTTATATTAACAAGTTAGTAATATATATATGATATATGTCCATATCTGTACAGTAAAATTTTGTTGAATTGTGGGTTCAGTCTTTTTAAAAATAAACTCTTAGCAACATTAACAAAAGGACTGAATGGTTCTTATTTCCTATACATATTTTATGACATCAAATTTTTAGATAAAGTATTTTATCTTTAAAAAAATACCATTTGAGGTGTACACCCTTCTCTGAATGATGTGGATTTCACTTTCCCCCAACATCATATAGCCAAGAAAACTCAGCTTACTAACCCATGCCAGAACATCTCTGGCTATAATTGAAAAATGATTCTTTTAAGAATATTATCAGTGTGCTGGCTATGCTATTTTACTTATGGGAATCTTTATAGTCTCAAAGGAAAGGATAATTACTAATAAGAACCAATCAACTAATGAGTTAATTCATCTCCCACGGTCGTTTTCTCACATTAGTAACCTATTTATATGAATTACTGGACCTTTAGACTAATTACCTTATTATTAATAATAAATAACAAGCAAAATCTCAATTATTGTATTTATTGACTATCAGCAAATCTACTCAGTAGTACAATGTGTGTGCGAAGTTTTCATGCTTTTAGTGCTTCTATTGTTTACCTTGTTTTCATGAAAACTTAATATTAAATTTCATTAATTTTACTTTTGTTTTCAAATATCATGTTTTGAAAGTCATGGCTTATATGAGTTTCTTAAAAGGATCAGGGATGGATTTATTTGCTAAACTTTTTCCTGAATTTCAGTGGCTACTCTAATATAGAAAATGTTATCTCCTACTGTAGGATAATGCAATGAAGAAGACAGATTAGATACAGTAGATACAGATTAGTGTATATGGTGTATTTGTCATATTCCATTTCTACATCCTCGAGGTACAAAAAACAACAAAACAAAAGGCATGTTATTTCAAATATTTTTGACAAATATATATTTTCTCTAAATGCTAAAATCTGTATTTTTATGTTTAATGCTAATTTCTTCAGCATTTGACCTGAAAATTACTAACAAAATTCCAAAAGGTTTTACAATACATTTTAGATAATGATATTTCAGTTCACTTAAAATATGAGCAGTTTAAAATACTTCAGTGTTATTGCTGCTACATATTAGTAATTTCTCTTACACACTCTCATATGCTCCTTCTATACCATCTTTGTGATGCATATGAAATAACAAGCCTTCATGGTCCTATTCCAACATGCTTGCTGGTTACCTTTTTATCAAGTCTGATGTCTCCTTTTTATCACGTTTGATGCCTTTTTGTAGTATTGATTATTTGAGCTGATGAATGTTTTGGGGGTATGTTGAGCTGTATTTCCTTAATGTGGCTTTAGAGACTTCATTAAATTTAATATTTAAATTTCAAATATCAGTAGAACAATGGCTTCTGTCAGTGGCTAAGAGTAACAAAATCAGCATCAAAGAGAATATTAGGAAATTTCTAATAAATACCTTTATGGGTGTGTTTTTTTGTTTTGTTTTGCAAGCAGTGCCATTGTAAATTATAATTAACAACTATCGTGTCACTATGTTAAAATACTTACACCAAATGTAGGAAATTGACTTCTGAGTGAAGAAAAACAACTCCTTCTGGTGTTTTCTTCAAGCAGCGGTTATTCATAGGGTTCCTCCCCCCACCCCCCAACTTCCTTGCCTACAGAAGCAGAGAATGTGATGTTTCTGCAAGAATACTGTCTAGGTCTTTGATGCTTTTCTCAAAGGTGCTTTGCATAGAGACTTTCTCTTGATTGAGGATTCTTTTTAGACAGCTGGAAATTCCTGATGGATGTTAATTGGAGTTCAGTTTGAAGATACAGAACTGCTTTTATTGCATCTGTCTTTCATTGATTTCTGTAAAAACCATAATTAGACTTTTTTGTGGGTGGAGATATCCAAGGAATGTTTCAGTTCAGTGCCTTCATCCATTTAAAGATGGACTTTACATTCCTTTGTTTTCTTAAAGCTATAGCAGCCAGTCTTTCTTACAATCAGAGTGTTATTACTTTTGAACTTGCTCTCTGGGTTCAATGTTGTGTACAAATAAATCCATTCTGGTTCATTATCATACTATTACATACTTAATAAGAATATAACATAAGAAGATAAAATAGTTCCATCTTGTTAATTAGATTATAAACAGGTATATTTGCTGAAGCTAAATGTAATTTATTTTAATTATTTGGATGGCTAAATCAATTAAAATAAGATTTATATAGTATTAGATATATTTGGAGATTTTGAAAGAGAAATAATGGACGTTGGGAGTGTTTTTAGGGTTAATAGGATGTCTATTTTTCAGATGTTTTCCTTCATTGAATGTAGCTCTAAATATTCAAATCTATTTTTTTACCTTGACAATTTTAATACGTATGGACTTCAATTCCCATAGTTCAATTTCCTGAAGTATATTTTGAGTTGAAGTCCACACATCTTAAATTTGCTAAGGTTGAGAAACACTGTTCAAATCAGATTCTATAGTTGTTATTTCACAAGTCCATCTTCTTTCCATAAGATTGGAATTGTAAAAAATCTCTCCAAATTGATGTGTATTGTTCCTAAATCATTTAATGTTAGCTTTCGTTTGGTTTCATATTTCAAAACTGGTATCTCTTTTTTCCAGTTTCCTTTGAGCAGCAGTAAGTGGATAATTTCCACAGAACAAGGCTACCAATGGGCATAGACAGGCATTATCTGTGCCATTTTGTTTATACAAGATCACCAAGCTACCTTGAAAGGTTCTTCCTAATTTTGATTTTGATATAATTTGGAAGCAATTCCATCTTGTTTCACTTATACAGTTTATATAACATACACTTATATTTGTCTCAAGTTGGCCAGAAATCCTCAGTTTGGTTTCCACCACAATTAGTTTTGAATATTCTGTTTTAAATTGACATAGATGGACTTCTAGTACCTCTTTGTCTTATTTTCTCACTGGTTGTGTACTTTCAGCCAGTGCTCTTTATGCTGTAGAGATCCAAACTGAATGTGAGAATGTGGGCCAAACTTAATGCTAATGCATAACATATTTGTTATTTGGATCTGAGCATATTTAAAATAGAAAAAAAGGAATCTCTTTATTGTCATCTCTGATTTTCTGATTTTTTTACCCACTCAAACAACGTAACGTGGCTTACAACTTACACATTTTAAAACATTCATAAAAATCAATAAAACATCCAAATATCTTAAAAGTCTCTGTTAAACAATCCTAAAATGCCCTGTGGAAGAGGATAGTTTTGGTCTGCTTCCTAAAAAGTAAACAGTTGTGGGCTATCCTGACTTCAGAGGATGGATTGTTTTAAAGCAGACATGTCAAACTCGCGACGTCATGTGACGTCGCGCGACATATCGGAACTTTTTCCCTTTGCCGGCAATGGGATGGGCACAGTTTCTCCTTGATGCTCAGGCCCGCGGGCCGGCAGTTTGACACCCCTGTTTTAAAGGGAAGTGGCTGCCACTGAAAATGCCTTTTCTTCTTTAAAAAAAAAAATCCTGATTCAGTCCTCCAGTTATATTTCATCTTTTTTTTTCTTAACTTGTGGGTTTTTCTTTTTTGAGTTTCCATTATTCCTTGCCTCCCCAGGAAATAGCTGAATGTTGTCCATAGTCTTTCGTGTTACTAAGAACATAGTAGAATGCCTTTGAATTCCTCCAATACAACATCCTTCATCACTGATTACTGAATATAACTCTTAAAAATTATACTCCAAATGATCTTTTATTATTGTTTTTATTAAACTTTATAATATAAAATACAAATGAAAATAAATATAATAAGGAAATGATAAAGGGAAAGGGGGAAAATAGAAGTGTAGAGTGGGAAAGAAAAGAGCTTTCCTTTTTAAAAACTTTTTTCAGCACAGTAAAATAAAAGCAGCTTTTTTACATTCTTTTTTTTACATACTTAGTATAGTAGTCATTTCTAGAACATAGTCCAAATGAAATCTTTTGACATCAAAAAAAACAGAACTATATGCAATGTATTTGTAATATTCCCTTATTGCTAGTACCAGGCTAGTTGTGAAACTTTTTATAGCTCAAGGTTAATAGTTAATAAATAGACAAAATCAAATTTAAATTTTAGCTTTTGTTAATTTCATTAATATTTGCTTTCTACAAATAAAAAAAATCATTTTAGCATACTTCTTAAACTATTTTTCAAAGATGACTGTCATTTATTCTATCATGTAGGTAGTGAAGGAAGTTACAGAAAAGTGAAGTGTTTTGAAATAATTTGACAAGTCTGAAAAGTGTAGTGCCCATCAAATACACTATATTTTTATCATCTACAGGAATGTTAATAATAATCTTGGACTGTTCCTACTACTGAGAGTTTATTTGGAATGACAGCTTTAGCATTCCATTAAAGGATAGTAAATTGTCAGTTATTTAATTACTGTTTTGTCAATAGCATAGACCAATTCAAGTACCTTTCATATTTTGTCTTATTAATATGAAAAAATTATATTAAACAGATGCTGTAAAATAAGATACAATTACTGATGCTTGATAAATTTGCGGGAGGAAATTATGAAGTTGGGCGGGAGGGAGGAAGGAAGGAAGGAAGGAAAGAAAGAAGGAATATTAAATTTAGTAAGCTTATGTGCACTTTCACTTGTTACCTAACTCTGAAAAGCTTAGATCAAATCTTTCCAATACAATATTTGATGAGACCTTAATAACTTTCAGAGGTTGTGTTAAACAGATAGCCATACATGAGCTGCTCTAGCTGAAATTTAGTGCTACAGAACAGTTGACTTTATTGTTGCCGTACTGGCCTATCTGCTAAAGAGCAACATCTCTACTTGACTTGCTAAATTTTATCATCAGGTTGACAGTGGAACTTTTGGAATTTCAATCCATTCCTAGTCATCAAGACCCAATACATGGGGGTTGTGTGTCACATTTGAGCTATTTTAATCTGTCCTATTTATATAGAGCAGAGACAGTTATGAGCATGCTTCAGAATGCCCCTGTAACACCTCTGCTTGGTTATTACTTATAAAGTTCTTCATGGTATATAACCTATTTCTTTGAGGGTTTCTCAGTCTTCTGTAATTTCTGCCTTTCCTATACAACTGAGCAGAGTCCAACATTCTCCAAATCCCACTGATGAAAAAGTGTCACTTAGTTCTTCACTCCAGCCATGGATTACAATAGATAATGGAGTCCTTGCAGGATGTTTGTGATTTTATATTATTCCATTTAAATTGTTTCACTATGTACACTGCTCAGACTACAATGGAATCAAGCAGACTTTAAATAAAATATTTCTTTTCCATCTTACCAAGCAGGTTATGTCTGTCCAGTATTGATTGGTATCTGGAAAATTTTAAGCAGCAATAATTAGATAATTGTAAAATACTTCAGCACCAATGAGCCCTGTCTTTTTTTTTATAGACATGGCAAGTATTAAGAGCTGTCATTTTTATTGTAGAACATATATTTAGATTAAATTCTAATACTGGAAAAAATGTGAAATTTAAATGAACATTTCTCATTCTCTTTTTTAGTTTCACAAAGTACTTTACATCCATTTAACTTTGAAAATGAATGACATAAAAGCAAAGAGACGCATATCATATGAGTCAGACTATTCTTCTTTAGGCATGAAATACTAGAAAGATGTTCACTTTTCATAGATTTTAATTTTGATACAATAGCTGTATGTCCTGAAGTTATCTACCATGTTAATGTAATATAATTAGCTTAAGTGTCTCTCTGGTGGAAACAGTGCTGTAAGACTTTTTTAAAGGTATATCCTAATATTTAATAGATGAAATCCTATTGTTCTGATAAAATGAAACCCATGCTGTTGTGGACAAATAGGGGTAGCTTTTATGGCCTTGCATCTTTGTATATTACTTAGTTTTTATATAAATGATTATTTTTTTTACACTTAAATATTTTACTTACAGTTACATAATTTTATCTTCAACTGTTGGTTAATTCATCTTTAATGAATGAAGATACAATAACTGAATCTAGTTTAGTCAATTTAGTTCCACTGATGTCACTAATTATGAGTATCCTCTAACTCAGACATGTCAAACACAAGGCCCGGGGGCCAGATCCGGCCTGCGAAGTGGTTTCATGCGGCCCGCGAAGCCATCCTGGAAACAGTGAGGGAACGGCCCCCACTGCCTTGGCCCTGGCCCAGAGACCCTCCTCCTGCCAGAGACCCTCAGATCTGTCCCACTCCTGCCCAGGCCCCCATAGGCACCCTTGATGCGAACGATGTAGAGCTGGCCACGCCCACCCAGTAGGCCATACGCACTCTAGCCACGCCCACCCAGTAGGCCACACCCACCCAGGCCACACCCACCCGGCCCCCTGAGGGCAACCGCAATGCTGATGCGGCCCTCAATGAAATTGAGTTTGACACCCCTGCTCTAACTGGTTAAACCTGAATTCAAATCATTAACTGTATCACTGATATATCTGCTACATTACTGTATATACCTCAATTTTTAATGATATAATGATTTACCCAAACTATATAGATAGTTGATCTGGTACAGTCTTCCCAAATGATCCCTGACTATGTGTAGAATTTGAATTTCCCATCCTCAAAAAATAAAGCCAAACTCATCTGCAGAGCCACACATTACAGAATATTTATTTATTTATAATATTTCTATAGGCACCCATCTCACATGAAAGTTACTCTGGGCAGCATTCAGCACTTAATTAAAAAATACAAAAAAACCCAGTCATAGTTAAAAAAATAAGCATTACAAAGGGACATAAAACAGGACAGGACAATAATAACCACAATAAGGGAGCCAGGGTCTTTTCTGCCATAGCTCCCACCCTCTAGAACATTGGCACTTCAAGCTGATATAAGCTCCCAACTCCCTGTTGGCCTTTTGAAAGATCTTCTAAGCCTGACTCTGCCAATTGACCTGGGGTCCCAGTGGGGGTTTTTCACAGTGGATGTGGCTAGTGGACTAGGAAGAAGATCTCGCTCCCAAGTTTCTAATTTGCCTAATTGTTGATTTTAATATTTAATATTAAATTATTATTAGCCAACAGATGTAATTCCCTGGCAGATAGGACCTGCAGCATGCCTTCTGTGCCAGGCTTGATGGGACAGGCAGATGTAATCAAGGACAGATGGTTCCCTCAGATAACCCAGCCTTATGCCACGAGAGGTTTTAAAGATCAGAAACAGCATCTTGAATTGGACCTGGAACCAAACTGGCAACTAATGCAGCATACAAAGTAGAGATGTGATGTGTACCAATCTAAAAGTACACATAACTGCCTGTGCCACTTCATTTTACATCAGCTGAAGCTTCCAGATGTTCTTCAAGGGAAGTTCCATGTAGACTGACTTACAGAAATCCTAACAGGAGGTGATTAGGTCATGAGTGATAGTGAGCAGAACCCTGCAATCTAGGAATGGGTGTAATTGGTGCACAACACGAAAGTGTGCATAGACACACACACCCCAGGAGTCACCTAAGGAGGAGTCATGAGTTCAGAAGGAACTCCAGATTGTGCACAGGGTCTCTCTGGGTCTCTCTGGGGCAATGCTACCGCATCCAGTACCAAAAGTGGCATAATCCTAGAATCAGAAGGCCCCCAAAACCCAAAACCATTCAGGTTTTGCCAGGATTCAGTTTGTTGTTCCTCATCCAGACCTTCAGAGTTCTAGACATCAAATAAAGACATTCATAGCATTACTTAATTGGCTGAAGCATATATGTACAATTAAGTATCATTACCATAGTGATCCCCTTCATGGATTACTGCCTTGTCGTGGTGAAAGGACTTGCGTAATTCAATGAAGCTATGAGCTATGCCGTGCAGGGCCACCCAAGACGGACAGGTCATAGCAGAGAGTTCTGACAAAACGTGATCCACTGGAGAAGGAAATGGCAACCCACTCCAGTATCTTTGCCATGAAAACCCTATGGACAGTACCAAAAGGCAAAAAGATATGACGCTGGAAGATGAGCCTCTCAGGTCGGAAGGTGTCCAATATGCTACTGGGGAAGAGCAGAGGGCTAATACTAGTAGTGCCAGAAAGAATGAAGCGACTGGGCCAAAGCCGAAAGGATGCTCAGCTGTGGATGTATCTGGTGGTGAAAGGAAAGTCCGATGCTGTAAAGATTTTTTCTCCATAGGAACCTGGAATGTAAGATCCATGAATCAAGGAAAGCTGGACATGGTCAAACAAGAGATGACAAGACTGAACATTGAGATCTTAGGAATCAGCGAACTAAAATGGACAGGAATGGGTGAATTTAATTCAGATGCCCATCAGGTATACTACTGCGGGCAAGAATCCCTCAGAAGAAATGGAGTAGCCTTCATAGTCAATAAAAGAGTAGGAAAAGCAATACTGGGATACAATCCCCAAAATGACAGAATGATCTCAGTTCGAATCCAACCACTGGTGTTGAAGAGGATGAAATTGACTGGTTCTATGAAGCCCTACAGCACCTTATAGAACTAACACAAAAAAATGATGTCCTTATCATCATGGGGGATTGGAATGCTAAAGTAGGAAGCCAAAAGATAACTGGAATAACAGGCGAGTTTGGCCTTGGAGTACAAAATGAAGCAGGGCATACGCTGATAGAATTTTGTCAAGAGAATACGATGGTCATAGCAAACACTCTTTTCCAACAACCCAAGAGATGGCTCTACACATGGACATCACCAGACGGTCAACACAGAAATCAGATTGACTATATGCTCTGCAGCCAAAGATGGAGGAGCTCTATACAGTCAGTAAAAATAAGACCAGGAGCTGACTGTGGCTCAGACCATGAGCTTCTCGTTGCAAAGTTTAAGCTTAAACTGAAAAAAGTAGAGAAAAGCACTAGGGCACTCAGGTATGAATTAAATCATATCCCTGTTGAATATACAGTAGAGGTGACAAATATATTTAAGGAATTAGATCTGATAGAGTGTTTGAAGAACTATGGACAGAGGTTCGCAACATTGTACATGAGGTAGCAACTAAAACCATCCCAAAGAAAAAGAAATGCAAGAAAGCAAAATGGCTGTCTGAGGAAGCTTTGCAAATAGCTGAGGAAAGGAGGGAAGCGAAAGGCAAGGGAGAAAAAGAAAGATATGCCCAATTGAATGCAGAATTCCAGAGAATAGCTAGAAGAGATAAGAATGCCTTCTTAAATAAACAGTGCAAAGAAATAGAAGAAAGCAATGGAATAGAGAGGACCAGAGATCTCTTCAAGAAAATTGGAGAGATGAAGGGAATGTTTCATGCAAAAATGGGCATGATAAAGGACCAAAATGACAGGGACCTAACAGAGGCAGAAGAGATTAAGAAGAGGTGGCAAAATTACACAGAAGAACTATACAGAACGAGCTTAACGTCCCTGATAACCACAATGAGGTGTTCACTGACCTTGAGACAGACATCCTAGAGTGTGAAGTAAAGTGGGCCTTAGAAAAGCTGAGCAACAACAAAGCTAGTGGAGGTAACAGTATTCCAGCTGAGCTATTCAAAATCTTAAAAGACGATGCAGTAAAAGTGCTACACTCAATTTGCCAGCAAATTTGGAAAACTCAACAGTGGCCACAGCATTGGAAAAGATCAGTTTACATTCCAATTCCAAAGAAAGGCAGCGCCAAAGAATGTTCAAACTATCGCACCATTGCACTCATTTCACATGCTAGTAAAGATGCTTAAAATCCTACAAGCTAGACTCCAGCAGTATGTGGGTTGAGAACTACCAGAAGTACAGGTAGGATTTCGAAGAGGCAGAGGAACTAGAGATAAAATTGCCAACGTACGCTGGATCATGGAGAAAGCTAGGGAGTTCCAGAAAAACATCTACTTCTGCTTCATTAACTATGCTAAAGCCTAAAGATTGTGTGGATCAGAACAAACTGTGGGAAGTTCTTAAAGAGATGGGCGTACCAGACCATCTTATTTGTCTCTTGAGAAACCTATATGTGCGTTAAGAAGCAACAGTGAGAACTGGACACGGAAGCATTGATTGGTTCAAAATTGGGAAAGGAGTCTGGTAAGGCTGTATACTGTTGCCCTGCCTATTTAACTTATAAGCAGAGCACATCGTTAGAAAGGCAGGGCTAGATGAATCAAAAGTTGGAAATAAGATTGCTGGGAGAAATATCAACAACCTAAGATGTGCAGATGATACCACTCTAATGGCAGAAAGTGAAGAAGAACTAAAGAGCCTCTTGTTGCGGGTGAAGAAGGAGAGTGCAAAAGTTGGGTTGAAACTTAACATTAAGAAAACCAAGATCATGGCATCCAGCCATCTCAATTCCTGGCAAAGAGATGGGGAAGAAATGGAGGTAGTGACAGATTTTATTTTCCTGGGCTCCAAGATCACTGCAGATGGGGACTGTAGCCAAGAAATTAAAAGACGTTTGTTCCTGGGGAGGAAAGCCATGGCAAATCTAGACAGCACACTAAAAAGCAGAGACATCACCCTGCCAACAAAAGTGCGTGTAGTCAAGGCTATGGTCTCCCCAGTTGCAATGTATGGCTGTGAAAGTTGGACCATAAGAAAGGCTGAGTGCCAAAGAATTGAGGCCTTTGAACTCTGGTGCTGCAGAAGACTCCTGTGAGTCCCTTGGACTGCAAGGCGATCAAACCGGTCAGTCCTAGAGGAGATCAACCCTGACTGCTCTTTAGAAGGCCAGATCCTGAAGTTGAAACTCAAATACTTTGGCCACCTAAGGAAAAGGAAGGATTAACTGGAGAAGAGCCTAATGGTGGGAAAGATTGAGGACAATAGAAGAAGGGGACGACAGAGAATGAGGTGGCTGGATGGAGTCACTGAAGCAGTAGGCGTGAGCTTAAATGGACTCCAGAAGATGGTAGAGGACAGGAAGGCCTGGAGGAATGTTGTCCATGGGGTCGCGATGGGTCGGACACAACTTCGCAGCTAACAACAAAGCATAGTGATAATACCTCATGCATGTCAATAGATGACCTCATCCAGGGGCCTCATGTAGATGTTAATTAGAAAGTGAGAGAGTACTGAAACCTGGGCCACCTCATATGGCATGGGCTGAGGGTGGCAGTTCTCCTCCCCAACTACCACTGACTAAAATCAGCCTTTGAGGAAGGAGATGAACCAGCATAACACCATATTGCCCACCCGATCCAGAATAATAAAAAAACACAGAGAAGCCAAGTAGGGCAAGAACGGATATATTCTCACCAGAGTTTATCCAAAACAGCAACAAATGCTGTTTCTATCCTATAAAAAGGTAAAGGTTCCCCCGCACATGCGTGCTAGTCGTTTCCGACTCTAGGGGCCGGTGCTCATCTCCGTTTCAAAGCCAAAGAGCCAGTGCCTGTCCGAGGACGTCTCCGTGGTCATGTGGCCGGCATGACTAGACGCCAAAGGCGCACGGAACGCTGTTACCTTCCCACCGTAGTGGTCCCTATTTTTCTACTTGCATTTTTACGTGCTTTCGAACCGCTAGGTTGGCAGAAGCTGGGACGAGTAACAGGCGCTCACTCTGTTCCGCAGCACTCGAGATTCGACCCGCCAAACTGCCGACCTTCTGATCGACAAGCTCAGTGTCCTAACCCACTGAGCCACCGCGTCCCTTATCTATCCTTATTCTATCCTATACCCAGGCCTGAATCCTGACTGAAAGGAATGCAGATAATTCTGCTTTATTGCCTTCCTTTCATGTTTGTTGCTGTTATCTCTCCAAAACTACATGACTAATTAATTAATTTTAAAGGAAAAGCAAAGTTGTCAGTATTGTTTAAAGAAAACAATTAATATATCATAGCACATTTAGTCTAATATATCATAGTTAAAGTTGTTGAGTCATTGGCTGGTTTTTATATGTCTGTTAACAAAAGTAGGCAATAGTCATTTCACCAAATGAACAGAAGTAAGGTCCTCCTTTTCTGTTTCCAAATTTGAATTGTTTTCTGCCTGGTATATATTTAGCATTTGTGTTTTGCAGTGACCTCTGTAATATTATTACAAGAATTTTAAAGTATATTCTGAATGAAATATGTCTATAAGAAATATGTGTTTAATATTTATCCAGAAGAATACCTCTGCTGGTGTTTTTAAATAAAACCTATTTTGAGATTGTTTTTAACAGCCAAAACTTGAATTTCTGGTTTGTTTTGTTTTACCAATTAATGACCATTAGAAAAAATCACTTTTTAAAAAGAAGATAATTGTTGATTAAAACAAGAATACATCATATTCAGTACAGCAAAGGACCATTTCAGTTCTAGACATTTCTATATGTTATTTCAATTATAATTTGTAGGATCATATCAAATAGGTTACAGCTGATCCTCCAGTGGAAGATTCCTTATTTTTTAGGCATACTTGGGGCTTGGGTGAGGACAAGAGACAGATATACTGTCTATACTGTGTCATTTTCTTGAATAGGATGATTCAAAGCTGAAATTTAATTTCAAGGAGTGATATCTTCTGCTTCTGTAATATACCTACAGTATTTGTATGCTCCTATTGTAATATAAAAACATTTTAGCTGCAGTATAATACCTCTTGGTTGTCAGTCCAACAAAAGCTCTATTCATTTTGCAAATTGAAATATAATTTCCATGATCCTTTACTCTATAGAACAGTCAATATTCTGTGTTTCCATGGATCTCTTTTCTTATATCTGTAATTTCTCCAGATTTTGATATATACAAATGTTTTCAAAACTTTAAAAAAAAAAACTTTTTAAAAATTTTCTGGCATAATATCTATTGTAGATCAGATTAATGTACAATGGTTGAATGAAAAGTAATGCATTCAAAGTTATAAATCGCTCACAGATGATGGTACTGAAGGTCTGACATGTTCTTTAGAAACTGTTCTTTCACTTAAATTTGTGAAAAACTGCTGTGTTGCTATTGCTCATGAAATGAAAGCCTGAGTATTTATCATTGGGCTTTACACAAGCTTGAATTAATAATCCTTGATCCAATTAAAATTTACTGCCAAATCTAGGTTATTTATGGTGATGACTCTGTTGATGTGAGTACTGTGCAGTTTTTTATTCAAACATATAAAAATGGCAGAGAGGCAATAGTTTACTTGTTAGATCAGGAACAAAGGGAGCAACCCGTGGTAACAACTGATGAGTTTCATGTGAGAAAAGTTGGTGAACTGATTAAGAATAATTGGGGTATCATTCACAGGGAAATTGTTGTCAACCTTAACATTTCAAAAGAATGCATTGGTCACAATATTGATGTACTTCAGTAAATGAAAGTTTGAGCAAGATGGATTTTTCACATGAGGATGGCAGAGATGAAAGCTTCAAGAGTTGACATTTGTCAGCAGCTGTTGTCACACTAGGAGAATAAAGGGCAGGAATTTCTTCATAGCATTGTAATAGTGGCAATAGGTTGGCTAATCATTATGATCCAGAAACAAAGTGCCAGTCCATGGAATATTACCACACAGCTTCATCACTGGGAGAGTGGAGGCAGGGTGGAGAATCAGAACCCAGGCTTCAGTGGGAAAACTCATATTTAGCTGTTTGGGATGCAGGTTATGTTATTCATATGATTTCCTTGTTCCTGGCAGTACTGTCAACTCCAAGCACAGTAAAACCCTGAATCTTTGAAACAATGATCAATCAGATTTATAAAGCACAAGATGCAACATGAAAGAACCACCAAGAGGTATTTGCAAAGTTTGATCTCATAGTCTTGCTTCATTTAACCTGGTGCCATGTAACTTCCATCTTTTCCTCAATTAAAGCAATACATTTTTGAATGTTTCTGTGGATTTTTATGAATAGAAAAATGCAGGTAACCAAAGAGTTCATCTGAAAGTTTATTTCCTATTTCATCTAGAAATATCCCTATTTAAACTAAAATTGTAGGGATAAGCATTACTTTTCATTTATCCCTTATCTTTAGCTCTCATACATAACATTAGTTTCTAAAAGGTTGTATAAGATATTAGAGTTTTTGCTCTGTAACAGATTTATTTTAGATTTTTTAGAACATCAATAAATATTGCAGTAGAGATACCTTACAGTATATTATATGTGTGTGTGTATGTATATATGTGTATGTGTGTGAGTGTGTATGTATGTATGTATATGTGTGTATATATATGTGTGTTTGTGTATGTATATATGTATGTATATATCCACACATACATATATATGTGTGTGTTTATACATACATACATATATACACATATACACATACATACATACATACACACACATACATGCATGCATGCATGCATATATACACACACATGTGTGTGTATGTATGTATGTATACATGTAGGCTGCATTAACAGAGGGACAGAATCAAGATCCAATGAAGTATTAATACCACTTTATAATGCCTTGGTAAGGCCACACTTGGAATATTGCATCCAAATTTGGTCACCACAATGTAAAAAATATGTTGAGACTCTAGAAAGAGTGCAGAGAAGAGCAATTAGGGACTGGAGGGTAAAACATATAAAGAATGGTTGCTGGAATTGGGTATGTCTAGTTTAATGAAAAGAAGGACCAGGAGTGACATGATAGCAGTGTTCCAATATCTCAGGGGTTGACACAAAGAAGAGGGAATCAAGCTATTCTCCAAAGCACTGGATGAAAACTCATCAAGGAAAGAAGCAACCTAGATCTAAGAAGAAATTTCCTGACAGTTAGAACAATTAACCAGTGGAACAACTTGCCACCAGAAGTTGTGAATCCTTCAACACTGGAAGTTTTTAAGAAGAGATTGGACAACCATTTGTCTGAAATGGTATAGGGTTTCCTGCCTGAACAGGGGGTTGGACTAGAAGATCTCCATGGGCCCTTCAAACTCTGTTATTCTATTCTGTTCTCTTCTCTTCTCTTCTATTCATTGTCTCGTATCTTAGTGGGATTTTGATTCTTAGCTAATGATTTGTAATTTTGCAAGATATATAAAAATAACAGAGATGAATATAAATCAGTTCAGTAATAGAATTGTTATCAATTGCCATTGTAAATGTATAAGGAAATATTTAATTATTTAGCATTGTACAACAAGTACTTATGAAGAAAACGAATCAATAGAACAAGGTTTTATAGACTTCCAGGAGTATGTTTGAACTGGAGACCAGAGCACAATTGCATTGAGGAAGAAATTTGTTTTGTGGGGGAGAATAGAAAAGTTTATAGAGGATGGAGTTACAAGCTCCATCATGTAATGTATTCTTTTATTTGATAGGATAAGATAAAAGTAACTAAATATAGCCCTTATTTACACAATAGGACATAGCACTCAGTGTGATTGATAAGGTTGATATTATTGATAGCTTCATTCATATGAGTATTGGAATATATATATATATATATATATATATATATATATATATATATATATATATATATATATATCTGTGTGTGTGTGTGTGTGTGTGTGTGTATAATTTGTTTTCTGAGGTTTTCGCGGGTGTTTGTATGTAGATCTTTGGTCATTCGGGTTTTTCCCCACGTAGAATTGAAGGTATATATATATACACACATAATATATATATATATATATATACACACACACACACACACACATAGATATACATACATAGACATATATACACACACATACATACACACACATACCTCTTTTCATAGGTCTTTGTTCTCTCTCTCTCTCTCTCTCTCTCTCTCTCTCTCTCTCTCTCTCTCCCCCCCCAGGTTGTAATTGGAACTGACTGTTCTTTTACACTTATGCAACAGCATGGAAAGGGTTTGGAATACATGAATTTTAGGCATCAGTAATATTGCTAAAGTATATTTAAATATGTAGATGTAGTATTGTGTAATATAACTTGGGGTCTGATTTGTTTCTGGGTTATATATTCCAGTCTGCATTGATGGTAAAATCAAAGGGATATTATGTGTGTATCTATTTTTTAAAAAAGTGATTTAGATTGTTCTTTTAAGAAACCATGTAGGGTGCTACAAATAAAGTAGAACATAAGAAATCCAAAGATAAATACTCTCAGAAGGAAGCTTTTAGTTTAATCATATAAATGAAGAAGAAAAGAAAAGACTGTATCAGGTTAGAACTGGATATGTACCTTTCCTTATTGATGATTTTGTTAAAAGGAAAAATATTAATATGTGAGTTCCTACCTGCAATCAGTGATGGTAAAATCCAAAAACAAATTTATTAACTTAATAATAAGACTTCAGGTGGTAGATTATCTTTACAGAAATTTTCCAAATATAACTTTTTTATTTCTCCCTTTTTAAAGACTCAGATTTCATCTATTTTCCTTTTCCCACGGTATGATAGGTTTTAATGTTAAAAAAACAACCATATATCTTTTCAGAAATATATGCTTCATGTTAGAATTGGTTTCATGGTAACAATGTTTTCAGTGCAAATTTTCAGTATTTCACTTGTATCTTTAAAAAACCCCATTTTTGAAAACATGATTATTGATTAAATGAACTCAGTATATTTGCATATATATCATTACAAAAGAAAATGAATTAAAAACTCACAAGGCTAAAGTGTTACATTTCTGACTTTCCTCCTATATTTAGAAAAAGCAGGTGACCTTCTCAAATATAATGATAAATTCTTAGATGTCGGTTACACAGATATACATAGCTTCTAGATTCTCTGATTATATGTGGAAGTGCTTAATTTAATTCCATTAAAAGTCAGCTCATGCTAAGATTTTCCTGATGTATCTTTGTTCCTCTTTGTCTAATTATCACCTTCTTCTGTTCATTATATTGTCCTAGTTTGTTTGTCAATACCTGTTGCAGATGGGATGCAAACTTTTCATCTGAAACAGAATTTCCAAAATGGGTATGAATGGAAGCAGAGGATCACATAGAATGCAGCATGCTTTACATCTAATGTGACATTTATTTGATGGCAGAAGAAAATTGATTCAAGTCCCACCAGACCTTTGCCATCATGTTTTATGTATTTATCCAGTAGTAGTGGATCATAATGTCCCTTGACAAAACCTATTATTCTGTCAGCTATAAAGCAATAGAAAGTGTTCATAGTCTTAAAATGTGCATTTTTAAAATCTGTTCTGAGACATGAACATAGGGAATTACATAAAATGTCTGCCCATAGATATTTCTGAGGAACTAGGTAAACATGTCTTAGAAATAAATTAGGATTGTTTTAATGCTTTTTTAATTCTATCTTTGCAACAACAAAAAATCACTTTGGAACTGAAATAGTTTTGCCCATTTCCTATGCAACTTCATATGGGCTTACTGAAGTAAAGATGATGATTGAGAAAATGGAATATATTTACACTGTTTTCTTTTTTTAAAAAATAAGGTAAAGGTAAAGGTAAAGGTTCCCCCGCACATGCGTGCTAGTCGTTTCCGACTCTAGGGGCCGGTGCTCATCTCCGTTTCAAAGCCAAAGAGCCAGCGCTTGTCCGAGGACGTCTCCGTGGTCATGTGGCCGGCATGACTAGACGCCAAAGGCGCACGGAACGCTGTTACCTTCCCACCGGAGTGGTCCCTATTTTTCTACTTGCATTTTTACGTGCTTTCGAACTGCTAGGTTGGCAGAAGCTGGGATGAGTAACAGGCGCTCACTCTGTTACGCGGCACTCGGGATTCGACCCGCCAAACTGCCGACCTTCCGATCGACAAGCTCAGCGTCCTAACCCACATCCCTTTAAATCTTTAAACTGTTAACTTTTTTTTTATTGAAAAGTTTTAACATACAATTTTTTCTTTAAAAAAAAATCCCCCCTCCCTTCTCCCTCCCCCCCTACCTCTCCCCCCTCCCCCCCTCCCCCCCCGACTTCCCAGAGCTAAATACAAGGTATATATATAAAAAACAATCATAAACAACCATATACTAACAACCATAAACTCTAAAATCCATCACTCTCTAGCTTATATAGGATAAAACAAACCTTAGTAATATTAAATATATATAGAAAACAAAAATAGAAAAAGAAGAAAAGAAAGAAGACTTATTCAAATGCTACATGAAACTTCTTAACCCTATACTTGTTCTGGATAAACTCAATCCATTTTCTCCATTCCATAATATAGCGTTCTTGCGAGTGATCTTTCAAATAGGCCGAAATCTTCGCCATCTCAGGCAGGTCAGAAACCTTTAAAGTCCATTCTCCTATAGTCGGCAGTTCCTCTTTCTTCCAGTACTGACCTATCAAGAGTCTTGCTGCCGTAATTAAATTCAACATCAACTTAGTGTCCACAACTGTAGCATCTATAATTATTCCCAACAAAAAAAGTTGCGGACAAAACTTTATCCTCTGTTTAAAAATCTTCTGCATGTTCCACCAGACTTTTATCCAAAAGGCCTTAACCTTTTTACAAGTCCACCATATATGAAAATATGTTGCGTCTTCATCACCGCACCTCCAACATTTAGGCTGATAATTCGGATACATACTTGCAAGCTTTTTAGGATCTAAATGCCATCTATAAAACATTTTGTAAAAATTCTCTCTTAGATTTTGAGCTTGTGTAAATTTTACATTCCTCACCCAGATCTTTTCCCACGTGTCCATTGTGATAACTTCCTGGATATTTTGGGCCCATTTTATCATACAATCCTTAACAAGTTCTGTTTCTGAATCAATCTCTATCAACGCAAGATATATCCGTTTAATATGTGCTGGTCCCTGATTTCTGATTTGCTTTATCAAATTTTCATCAGTCATTGTAAAACCATTTTTCTGGTCTTCTTTCCACCTGGCCCGTAACTGAGTATATTGAAACCAAATTTGAACAACCTTCTCTTCTCGCAAGAGGCTATATGATTTCAAACACCAAACATTTCTTTCCAAGCTTAGGATCTCCTTGTACGTAGTCACATCATGTTTGAAACCAGCATGTATATTTTCTATTGCGTGTTTTGGAATTGCCCACAGTGGTATCTTGCAATCTAACTTATGTCTATGCTTCTTCCAAACTCTCAACAATGCCTGTCTTAAAATATGCACTCTAAACACATTGTCTACCTTCTTGTCATACAACAGATATGCATGCCAGCCAAACAACAAATCGTGGCCCTCAAGATTTAATAATCTCTCTTGTGTCAAATTAATCCAATCACTTATTCCTGCTAATGCAGCAGCTTCATAATATAGTTTAAAATTAGGCATTTTAAGACCACCTCTCTCACGAGTATCCTGCATAATCTTAAGTTTAACTCGTGGCCTTTTCCCTGCCCAGACAAATTTATTGATACCTCGCTGCCATTCCTCCAAATTAGAATCTTTCTTAAGAATCGGTATCATTTGAAATAAAAATAAAAATTTAGGCAGGACATTCATTTTCACTGCTGCAATCCGTCCCAACAAAGACAATTGCAATTTTTCCCAACTCTCCAATTCTTTTTGAATTTTCCCCCATAATTTTTCATAATTATTTTTATATAACTTTGTATTAGAGGGCGACAAAAGCACCCCCAAATATTTAACCCTTTTAACAATCTCAAATCCAGTTAATCCTTCTAAGAGAGCCTTTTGCGAAACTGTCATATTTTTGGCCAAAATTTTGGTTTTCTGTATATTAACTTTAAATCCAGAAACCTTCCCATATTGTGTTATTATCTCCATCAGGTCCACAACAGAGTTCTCTGGCTGGGTCACTGTAACAACCAGATCATCTGCAAATGCTCTCAATCTATAATCCTGATCTCTAATTTGTATCCCCTTAATTTTTTCCGAATTCCGTATTTTAACCAATAATATCTCTAATGTTAACACAAATAACAAGGGCGATAACGGACACCCTTGCCTTGTGCCCTTCTCAATATTACATGCTTCTGTCAGACTATTATTAACTATAATTCGGGCAGTTTGTTTTTGATATAATGCCCTAATCGGTTGTAAAAAATTTTCCCCAAAATCCATTTTATCTAAAACTTTCATCAAAAATTGCCAATTCAATTGATCAAAAGCTTTTTCAGCATCTAGAAAAATTAGCACCGCAGGGATCTGGTTGTTCCTTTCCAAAAACTCTAACACATCAACTATATGCCTCACGTTATTTTTCATTTGTCTACCACTAATAAACCCCGTTTGGTCCCCATGAATCACCTGTTGCAGAACCCTCATCAGTCTATTAGCCAAAACCTTAGTAAATATCTTGTAATCTGTATTTAATAGCGATATCGGTCTATAATTTTTAACTTGAGTAACATCTTGGTCTTCCTTCGGAATCAAAGAAATAAAAGCTGTTCTCCAGGACGGTGGCACCTTTCCCCCCCTCTGGATTGTCTGGAACAGTTCCTTTAACGGTTTGATCATCTCTAATTGTAAATTTTTGTAGTAAGCCGCAGACAAACCATCCGTACCTGGTGCTTTATCCACCTTCAATTCCTTAATTGCTGTAAAAATTTCTTCTTCTGTAATTAATTGGTTAATCTCCTCTTTTTGTATTTGCGTAAGAACCGGGATGCTAGCATTCTCCAAATATATATCAATGTCTTTTTCATTAATCTTTTCCTTAGCATATAATTTAGAATAAAAATCCACAAAAGCATCCTTGATAAGATCCTGTTGAAACACAACCCTTCCTTTATACTCAATTTTGTCTATATTAGAAGCCCTTTGTTTTTTTCTCAGTCTATAAGCTAACCATCTACCTGGTTTATTAGCGTTGCAAAAAGTATTATGCCTGGCAAACTGCAAATTGGTTGCCACTTGGTCAGCCATTAATTTATCAAATTGTCCTCTTAACAGTTTAATAGCCTCCTTAGTCTTCACATCCTCTGAATTCAAAATCAAAGCCTTTTCTTTTTCCTTTATTTCATTCTCCAGTTCTTTCCTCCTAGCTTCCACAGCACGTCTATGTTTATTATTCATATATATCAACACCCCTCTCATATAAGCCTTGCTAGCATCCCAAACCATGTCCATAGAGGTGCCCTTATTCATATTAATTTCAAAAAAATCCTTCATCCGCTGTTTACATTCTTCCACATTTCTTTGATTTCTAAACAAATTCTCGTTTACGCGCCATGAGCGCCTGTCTCTATTCTCCTTATCAATCTCTAGCCAAACTGGACTATGATCAGAGATAGTTCTTGCACAAATCTTCACCTTTTTGGTCCTTAAAAAAAATCATTAGTCAACAAAATAAAATCAATCCTGGAAAAAGATTGATGTCTGTCAGAATAAAAAGTATAATCCTTTTCCTGCAAATGTCTCTCGCGCCAGATATCTCGCAGTTCCAAGTCATCCTTCATTTCAAAAAAAGATTTAGGCAGTCTAGCATGACTTGGGACGCGCTTAAAAGCTCCAGCCTTGTCCATCTGTACATCCAAAACACCATTCCAATCCCCCATAAAAATAAAAGATTTATAATCCAACTGGGTAAGCTTTGTATGAAGTAAGCTAAAAAAGTCAGCTTGTTGTTGATTAGGAGCATATAATCCAACTAAAAGCGTCTTTTTACCTTCTAGCAGCAGCTCTATCATAACGTATCTTCCATGCTTATCTGCTTCAATTAAGTCTGCTGTTAAAGCACTTTTAACATAAACAACCACTCTGTTTTTCTTATTCATTGCAGAAGCAACAAATTGCGTGCCCAACCTTGAGTTCGATAAATACTTTTGATCCGCAACCCTAATATGCGTTTCTTGCAAACATATAACATCTATCTTATATTGTTTTAAATATTGAAAAACTTTCTTCCTCTTCTGTGGTGAATTTAGTCCATTAACGTTCCAAGTTAAAAATTTAGTTGCCATGCAGATCATCCCAAAGCTCTTGGAGCACTGCTTTGATAGGGCTATCTTTTTTAGGCCGTGCTCCTCCCACTGCTTGGCTGTAAGTGCGTTGTGGAAGTACCATAGACTTCTGCTGATCTTGTTCTTTTATTTTTTTTGTTCGTTTTAAAGCAGCACGCGTCACCCTCTGCTCTCTAGGATCATCCAAAGAAGTTGTAGCTTGATCTCCTCCAGCACCGTTCTCCTCTGTCTGTCCATCTTCAGCCTCTTGATGTTCTCCTTCTCCCGATCCCTTTGCAGCTTCCAGAAGTGTTAATGGGGTTGCTTTTAAAACTTTATTGTAAAAATCACGCGCTTGCATCACAGTAACCAGACGGTACCTTTTACCTTCATGCATCACCATCAACCCAACTGGAATCTCCCATCTGAACCTTATATCTCGTTGCTTGAGCAATGTAAATGTAAAATCCTTCCTTCTCCTTAAAATCTTTGGAGGAATTTCTTTTAGAACCAAGACTTCTTGATCAGCAATCACAACTTTAGCATCATAGGCAGCTTGTATAACTTCATCTCTAATTTCCCTTTTTGCAAAATAAACCACCACATCTCTAGGCAACTTTCTCTGTCTAGCAATCCATGAATTCACACGGAACACTTTATCCATGCCTGCTTTTATTTCAGATGCTGGCTGATTCAATACCACTTCGAGAGCCTCAGAAACCAGCTGCTTTAGATCTTCCTTAATATTCTCTTTTAAGCCTCTAATTCTAACAGCAAACTGCATCTGATAATATTGAGCAAGACTCAATTCTCTATCCATTTTGTCTCTTAAATCTTCATTCTCCAATACTTTTGCTTCTAATGTGGCATTCTTTTGAGTCAAATCTTCCACTTTTTCATCCAAATCTTCCACACATTCAGCCACTTTATGCACTGAGGACAAAATGTCTACCTTCATCACACTGAACTTCTGTTCCATCCTCTCTTCCATTCTCTCCTCCAATTTCTCCAATTTCTCCTCCATCTGTGCAAATTTATCACCCATTGATTCCAAAATTACCTGGGTATGTTTTTCAAGAGCATCTTGTAAATCCTTCGATGTCAATACATCAGGAGGATGCGACGCCTGCAATGATGATTGTTGCACCGGAGAAGTTCCACCACTCCGAAGAGTTTTAGGGGGAGGTTTAGCCGCCATCTTTTACTTTCAATTGTGACGCACTTTCACTTTAAGTTTAAAAAGTCCATCAAGCTCGAGAGTAAAATAAAATAATCCTCTTCACCTTTTCCTCTTGTACCGCTCTGCCTGCTCTTTTTATTCCATAGTCCTTCCTTCAGGCAGGGGTGGTCGCAGACGCCTGGCTCTGCTCCAAGAAATCCGGAGCAGAGACGCTGACCAGCTGGGAGCGACCCAGGCTACGGGGGAGTTCGATCCTTCAGCCGCCCAAGCTCCAAGCTCAGGCGGCCCCGGAGAACTCGACCCCTACCTGGGGCCTCACCCCCTCCTCTTCTCCCGAGGAGGGGGCTTCAAATTCGCCCGAACAGCTGATCGGCGCTGTTTCGGGCGAAAATTACTCAGCTGAGCCGCGGGCAGCCCGGGAAGGCTGTCTCCGGCGCCGCGCAGCCACCGGAAGTTCTAAACTGTTAACTTGTATGGACAGCTTTGCTACCTAGTAATGTTGACTGCTTATTTGGTTTATGCATGCATGCATCCAGTGGCAGAAGGAAGGTTTGGGCTGCCTGAGCAAAAAGTAGGTCTTACTTCTCAGCCCCCACCTGACTTCTGGCATAGCCATCCACCCTTTATTCCTCATTCCCAGCCTTGGCTCTGCTGCTTGGTAGTACTTCTGCCACCACTTATTTTTGGAGAAGGGACATATCCCGAACTCATTTCTGCCACTTAATGAGAGAAAAAAAGAGAAGGAGCACCTCTCAGAGTTTGAGTATTTCTTGCCAATAAACTGATTGTGAAGTCCACTCAACTAGGCAGTATCAAGAAAAAAGATCTACATAATAAAGGCAATAAGGTGACTTTAATGCTATTCTGTGTATAGTTTGTTATAATACGTTCATTAATCTGTTTAGTACAAAAAGCTTCTTCCAAGGTTTCTTGAGATAAGCTGCCAAAGGACTCAACTTTTCTCTTCTGATTGTTTACATTTATGTTCGCTTCCATTCCTTTTCCAGCCTCTTAATAATCAATGGTAATAATAATAATGATGATAATAAAAATTTCCATCTGTCAGTTACAAAAGGCTTAGATCTCCACAAATATTATGCCAATATATTATGACATCCTATGTTACTGGGAAGAACCTGATAAGTAGGAAGGCCAATACCAACTAAAGAACTGGCAGCTATGATTTCACACTGTTGTGTATACAGTATATAATAATAATACTCCATACCACCATCTCCCGACCCTTGCATTTTAAGACATTTTGCCAGAGGAAAAAAAAATCTCTTTCTCAAAAAAGGAGGCAAAGACATACAAAAAAATAGTTTAAAATAGGTAAACTTTTTATTTTCAGGTAATCACAAGCATTACCTTATGCAGATGGGTAAAATAAGGGCTAAACATTGGCAAATTGTAAACAGTGTTTTAATCAGCAATCTCTGATAAAATGTTATTAGAATACTTGATATTGATCTACAGTTTAAGCCTAAATATTAAGATGGAATATAAAGTACCAAAGTGAGTTTGTTTTGCACGTACAATAACCTTCAAATGGAAACATTACTAGAAATTATTATCAGAAACAAATGGAGACAATAACTCATACCAGACAATAAATCATATAATGCTTATGGTACTTTCTAACTTCTGGGTTCCTATAATGGTATAATTTAATATTTATCAGAATACACTTTGTTTCTTGTAAATGTACAGTTTTAAGTCAGCTTCATGTCTTTACTTTCCTGGAGACCTCTGGGCTAATCCAGAACTCATACTCTCACCTCCAGGTGCCAAAGAAACCACTTTACCACTGTTTGCCATGAATCCAGACAGTTTTATCTTCATGTGATCCTGGATAACCCAGTTTTCACAGTTGAAACTCACTTTTCCTAGAGGCTTCTTGTATCCCAGTTCAGGCTCCCTACATTTTCTGCTTTTTTTTCTAGCCACATTTTCCAGCAACCTCTTAATTTATTCTGTCAACTCTTCAAGGTAGATCAGACTAGGAAACCAAAGGTATGTTGGCCAATATTGGTTTTGTTAGTAATATAGTAACAGATCTTGAAAGTCTGAATGTGCACACACCCCTCCCTCCCTCCCTTTATTTTTGTGAACGCTAGAGACTTTTTCTCAGGTCACAGTTCTGCCCCAGACTCAGGTTTCTTTTGACAATTGTCTTGGCAGCAGCTCTTTCTCGGCTCCTCAAGATAATTTCCTCTGTCCACTCTTTATTTTTATTTATTTATTAAACAAATTTTATTTATTTATTAAATTTATATGCTATTCGTGTCACTATCAAAACAACTCTGGGTCACTGACAACTTCATAAAATAAAACAATTAGAACAGTAAAATCATTAAAATATTGAGTATTAAAAGTTAAAACATTACAATTAACAACAATTTTTTTAAAAAGCGACCGTTCTGATTTCCATACTCTTTTCTTCATGTCTTATAACAAGGCTTTTTAAACAAAAAAGGCGGAACTGGGGAAAACTCTTTTTGGGCTTACCCAGACAAGTCATGCTTTTTTCTGCTCCCCTTTGAGACTTGAATTCAAAGAAGGATTTAACTTTTGTTTCTGCTAGCCAAAGAGGAGGGGTTGTGAGTCATTCCTCCGGTGTACATGTTATCAGGCATGTTCTACTCAGGAAGCAAAAGTGTTGATTCCTTGCTGGGAAATCTGTCTATTGTGCATCTGGGATAAGAAGGACAGACCATTAGAGTCCCCTGCTTTTGTGCAATCAGGAGTTCCTGATGCACTACATGATATATAGGATCCTTCTGCAAAGGTACTGCCAATAAATGAAAAATGGAACATGAAAATCATAAACAACAAAATTATTTTTAAAAGCATTTCAACAACAATAAAATTTTTGGAAATAAAATAGCAAGTTTAAAATGGCATCATATATAGAACCTTTATTTATTTATTACATTTGTCCACAGAATATGCATATAATAAATTAAATAAAAACAACCACAGTAAGACAAAATGAAAACAATAATATATGGCAATAATCACAACTCAAATATTTCCTAGGAAGCTGAGTTTTGAGCAACTAGTAAGGCTGTATTATTATTATTATTCTCATCTTTCCTATTACCTATCTCCTTATCTTCATACGGCTTTAACTTTGTTGCTTGTATCTTACGATTTATAGTAATTGTTTTATTTAGTATCCTACTAAGATTTATGTTGATTGATTATTTGGTATCCTGTGACTATCACTAAGTGTATCTTATGATTTATGATGAATATATTTTATGATGATTATGATCATGATTTATCACTTGTTGCTTGTATGTACACTGAGAGCTTATGCACTGGAGACAAATTTCTTGTGTGTCCTATCACACTTGGCCAATAAAGCTATTCTATTCTATTCTATTCTATTCTATTCTATTCTATTCTATTCTATTCTATTCTATTCTATTCTATTCTATTCTATTCTATTCTATTCTATTCTATTCTATTCTATTCTATTCTATTCTATTCTATTCCATTCATAAATCATCCTTTTAATAAAATAAAAGATGATTGTATCTCATCAGTTAGGCGTAACAACTAAGAAGCAACGCTGCACAGCCCTCTATCCCCTTTACTTAAAAAAATTAAGAGAAGATTAAGTGGTTCTCCTGAAACATAGGCAGATCAAGACTGATTGGAGAGGATAATCCTGGTGCTATTTCAGAGCCAACCCATATAGGAATTAATGTGAAAAACATTAATTAACCATTGGGAAATAACTGCAAAGCCATGGCACAAGTGTAATGTGCTGTTTTGATATGTACTTGTCAACAGCCAGGCCACTTCCTTCTGAAATGGTTGACATTTCCTGGTGATTCAGTTTTAACATATAGGTATTCACTTCAGGGAGAGACATATACAGAACAGATCCTTACCTATATGCCCAGTAGATTTTTTTTTCAAATGCTTGCATGTACAGAAGAATTTATCTGCTGATCTTAGTAACCAGATAGGTCCATAATAGGAACCTATTGTGGTCACATTTAAATGAGAATGTTACAGAGATGAATATTGACTGAACTGCATTGTATCACTTCATAAGAAAGGCAGTATGGTTAACATGGCATCATAATAGACAATACAGTTTTGATCTTACCTCTGTTTTTTTATTTATCTTTTAAAATTCTAGGGCTTGCCAACAACTCCGAGTGTCCTATAAATACATTAAAATTTATAATAAAAAGTTGTCATACATAGGGTAGGAAAATCATATGTAACAACAACAACAACAACAATAATAATGGAGTTGGAAGGGACCTTGCAGGTCTTCTAGTCCAACCCCCTGTAATGTAAACATCTTAAACAGTATGCACAGCTTATCCTAATCCAGAGGCTAGGAAAAAGTCAGGCTTTCAAGTATCTTGGAAAGAACAGTCAGTTGCTATGACTGTGAGACTGATTAGGGCAAGATAACATTGGTCTTCTTGCAAATTCAGTAGTGGGGATATATTCTGTCTTTGCAAAATAATTGACATTTGCAAAAAAAAACTTGGTTTCATTTACAAAGAGATGAAAAAAATCTGAAAGTGTGGATAGTACATTTCATAAGGGCTAACAACTGTGAAAAACCTGAACACCTTTTGTGTCAGCCCTATTGGCACAGAGAATCTGATGATAATTTGGAATATTTATTAAGCATGGGTAAATCCTAAAATGTGGAATTTCTTTTCATAGCCTTAGTAATTTCTTTTTCAACACTAAACAAAATAGTACTAAATAATTTTACAAGCAAAAGCATGGCTATGAAAGACTTTTTTTAAAATGTGTCCGTAGCCTGCAATTCACATAGGAGTAATCCAATAGGCTTCTATTATATTTCAGTGAAACTGTTCCAGAAATTGCTTGTGGATTACATAGCAAAACAAAGAAACCCCTTTTTATTCTTATTCTTATTAATTCATATTGTCCTATAGTCAACCAATATGGAGAATTGAAGCCAAAGTGTTAAAGAAACAGCTCATATGAGAGAAGCTTATATGCACATTCATTGTGATTAGATTTGGCTTGTATACAAATACCTAGGAGATAAATATGCCAAACCAACCATTGCTATGAATGAATTAATTGAGATATATCCCAATAGCCTTAGTTTTTTTTCCTCTTGGAGTGGATTAGTGGAGGCATTTTGCCTGAGACATAAATAATAATAGCACTGTTCCCCCTGGCGTTGTTTAGACATTACCTGAAATAATATGCCCCATTTGGATGCCTTAATTCAATAGGGGAATTGACAAAGACAAAAGAGTTCATAGTGAGAAAACATAGTGGCAATATTATTTTTAGAACACAAAAGTTTAGAAATTTGCAGTATTTAACTATCAGAAAAGATTATTGATTTACTAACAGAAACAAATATTTTACTTTAATGCAAGAGGACAGAAGTAAGAAAATGTTGATACTTTCAGGATCATTCTTAGGAGTCTGTTGAAAATAATGGTTTGTAAACTAGTATACACAATTTATTCTTTCTAGTTACATAGAATATTCAGTGCAAGTTTAGGTTAGAAATGTGCAATTACACACATGGCAGTTGTTTAACCATTTCTAATAGTGGTTTTTGTGACTGTCTAGAAACATCAGATTATAAAATTCAGGTTATGAATAAGCTCAAAACTCTCTTGAAACACAAGGAACAGATTTTGATGTAATACTAGTTTACCACATCAAATACACAATATTTCCTCTTTGTATGCAGTTATAATATCATGAAAAGTTTTATGTTTCTGCCCACTTCATAAATTGCAGTGGTAACTTCAGATATAAACTAGACTTATGCAAAGCATTGCTTGTTAAACGTGTAGTCCCATCTTTCTTCAGATTAGCAATTTGGCCTTGAAACAAATCCATAAAATTAGGATGAGGGAATGAAGTGGAAGTTTAAAGTCAAATGATTTTGGATATACTAAGAACAATGTAAGGAGAAAGAACAAAGTAACAATATAAGGACATACAAATTAAAATGAAAGGTTAAAAGAAATGAATAGAGAAGTGTTTATAAATAGCATCAGTAATGCAAGTGGACTCTTTAGTAAAGTCCAGTGTATAGTGATTTCCAAACAGGATTGTCTAGTTCAGGATTTAGATCAAAGATGCATATTTTAGTTCAATCCCCTTTTATGTTGTTTTTCCAAATTTTCCTATTCTATATAGTGTTATTAATTTTAGCCAATTGTTTCAGTAGTGGTTCTTGGAAGGCTTTTGTTTTATGTTTTAAAAATGTTCTATCTACTTTTACAAACTTGAAGCTTCCCAGAATAAGCTAGGATCACAATCTGAGTTTGCTGTTAAACAGAATGATATAGATATTAAAATAGTCAGGGATAGTAATAATAAATCAGTGATTACAGATAATTATTGAAATGTTTCCAATAGATGGAGAATAAAGCTGAGCATAACAAAATTTAAAAAGAGAGAATGCTTGTCAGAAATTAGGATTGCTGGAATAAAATTCATAGATCCTACTTCTCCTGTATATGGGTCAATAGAGAGAAAACAGTGAAAGGATCCATAGGAAAATAAAAAAGGAATCATTAAATATGTAAATAATTATATTTCAGTTACCCAGGGAAAATATCCTGGAAAAGAGTAGTTTTTTAAAAAGTTTTTTTAAAAACATGCATTAAAAACAGTAATGAGTATAAATATAACATCCAATATCTAAAGGGCTGCCACAACCAACTTAGAACTAAGAAGAATTTCCTGACAACAATTAATCAGTGGAACAACTTGCCTTCAGAAGTTGTGGATGCTCCAACACTGAAGGTATCAATGTTTGCAGCATTTTTTAAAAAGAGATTGGACAACCATTTGTCTGAAATGTTATAACTCTGTTATTTTGTTAATATAAAGGTGGTTAGAATCCGTTGAGAAGAGACAGGAGCACAAGTTACAGAACTATCACTGTTCTCAATTGACTAATCAGTGAAGTACAATTGCAACTAAATGTTGCAATATTACATGAGATAGTACACCATGAAAGAAAGAAAAAATCTAAATAAAAATTGTAGTTCTAACCTAAAAACAGAGAGGAAACAATACAAAAGAAAGAAAAACAAAAATCATTTGGAATGAAAGGAAAAAAGAACCAGGTACAGATTGATTCATTGAGGGTAATTATTTTTTATATCAAGCAAATCAGGACAGAGTCAATGTCTGATCAATGGAACATAGTCACAAGTCACAGAATACGTGATTCATGTAAGGAACATGTAAAAATATTTGATTCATTTAAGATTCTTGTAAGCAACAGTTGGTGGAGCACTCAACCATGTGATCAACATCACAATCATATTTTTTTTAAAAAATCATTTTATGGAAAATCAAATATAGCAGTTCTCTAAATGTTTTCTTACTTTCAAACATGGTAATCATATAGCTGTTTTGCACATAAAACGTTCTTAAAAGTGGCTTTTGTATTATTGACCCTTTCCTTCTATACTAGATTTTTTATTAATGAAAATGTATGAGATCATCATATTCATCAGTGGCTTATTTTCCTCCTATCTGTAAAGGGGCTAATATCTTTGTTAACAGACAATTTAAATTACCATTTAATAGCTCATTCCATGTTAGCAACTAATAGGCAAGCAGATTCTCAGCTTTGGCTGGAGAGTGCTTTA
Organism: Vipera berus; assembly: GCF_964194415.1. Classification (NCBI taxonomy): domain Eukaryota; kingdom Metazoa; phylum Chordata; class Lepidosauria; order Squamata; family Viperidae; genus Vipera; species Vipera berus. The sequence goes on from NC_138206.1 coordinate 30,945,659, forward strand.
GAGAAGCCTGTATTTAAGACAGAATCAAAAATATCTACCTGCACATGAGTATTTGAATACATGCAGTTGTAAAACCTTAATTCATGTATCAGCAATGAAAATCTTAATTAAAGAAGCTGAATCTTTGTCCATGAATGCTTTTTCTTCTCTGACGAAGGCCTTTGTGTATTGCAGCATCTACCTGGCCCAGACAGACAGAGCTCTCCAAGAGCTTGTCTGGCAGATCTTCTCTTGATTATTAACAGCTAGCAAATAACAAAGTCTCCCTCTTTTGTCTTGTTACTGAGGCTGGGAATAACAGAGCACACAACGCTCTGTAAGATTTATTTATTTTGTGAGCTTTTGGGGGAAAAATATTTTGCAGGCTGATTAAAAATAAAGTTGATGAAAACTAATTTAACCGATTCCATATATGTTCCACATTAAGACAAAAATAGCTCTTATCACTTATTTTGGAAACAGTACAGTGTCATAATCCCTACATAATAAAATAAAAACACGAGGAAGAATATTTATTAAATAAAAAGTTTATTTAATTCATTTCTCATAACATAAATTTCTAAGGTTTTAAGGTCCATTATTTAAAATTATTCCGCGTGGAATATGTGCAGTGGACAATAAATAGTAGTATTAAATCAGAAATGATTATTTTAGTTATTATATAACATTTATTTATAAATGCTATTATTTACAGTTTAGGGAAAAAGTGGTCATGTAATAGGGATGTTGGGAGTAGAAGTGCATCTGAGAACATTTAGGTAAACTTGAAATTCATAAGCCAAAAGGATTCACATTCATTCTCCAGCAAATACCTTGTTAGTTCTATGTGAGCTTGTTACTTCATAGTTACATCTTACTCACCTAAGATTCAGTGGTAAGTATCTTAAATTCTCTTGTAAAGATTCAGTTTTATATTACTAGATAGTTGCTTCCTCTCAATTTCCCCAAATTGCTCAGCATATGTATTATCTGGAGGACTAGAAGTACAAAATGGGAAGCATAAATTGCTTTAGTAGAATATCTCGTGAGTGCTCTAGAAAATAAAGGAGTGAAGATTCTTCAAAACTAGCGTTCTAAATGTAACTTCTACGGATGTTTCAGACGTGTCCTTTAAAGTGGCCATTAACAGCTTCTGGTATTTAGAATCATGAATTTTCATTCAGTAAAACAAATATTCTTTGTTAACGTAAATTCCAAAAGGCATTTCATGCAGAGGCTTCCACAGGGCAGTTTAAAGGAAACAAATGATAAAAGCAGCATTACCCTCATGCTGTAAGCTTTGCCCTTTTTGTATGTCAAGACATCATACTTTGATGAAAGTCTCTCAGCCTATGGACACATCTGTTATATAAAACAAAATTGGCAAAGCAGGACTTGATGACACGTAGGTGTACATTGTTGGCATCTCAGGAAGGAGTCCTTATGCATCCAAGATGTTTCATGTCCTGATATTGTATGCATAGATTATAGCTTTATGGCTAACATAAAGACTGGAACATCATAAACATGATTTTTTAAATATATCCATACCCCTTTTTAAATTACTCTTAAGTGTCCCCACTCATTTCATCTGTGATTCTACTTCTTAAACATATAGACAGATCAGAGTTTTTGTAGTGAATATATTCAATAATTCTTTCATATCAACTGATTATCAGTTACATATACTTCTGTAGTGCATTAATAAAATGTGCATTGCTATTTTATAAAAAAAAATCCAAATTGGAGCTATGGTATTGAAATGGCAACTCCTCTTTGAAAATGCTAATTTGTTTTTTTTTTAAAAAAACAACAACTTTCAAATGTGCCAGAGTCACTGCTATTACTTCTCTTTCACAGCTATATATATATGTCATACCTGACATTTTAAAACACAGTAACTTCTTAATTAGCTGAGTATGTTTAAAAAAGAAAAATAGATTATGGAAAATTTAACAGCTGGAAACAGTTCCACATAGTTGCATGATTTAAAAACAAATGAATTAATTTCATTCTAAAACTTGCCCAAAATGTGTCATATTAAGATGGAAAGAAGTAAAAAAATCTTTAACATAAGAAACACTTTTGAAATGTTGCAAATTAAGTAATGATGAGTACCTGTTTTCACACTGGTAAAGCTGAAATAGTGAAGTAATTTATGTTGTTGCTGCTGCTGTTATTTTTTCCTCTGTGCTGTCCCATATATTGTTATTGTCTACCTTTCCAACTTAGTTGTCATTAGATAATTACAACAGCAGTTTAAATTGGAATTTATGACTGTCTGTCTGTCTCTATCATTTCTTTTTTCTTCTGGGCAACCACATTGTTCTGAATGATTTATTGTAATAAACAGATGGGTATGGATTAGGAAAAGAAATTTTTCCTCATCTTTATTATGTGTAAGTTTTTACTTTGAGATGAGCAATAGTCTGCCAAACCAGTTTTCTGAAATCAAACATTTAACAAGACAAACTGTTATATTTGTTGTTAGATGCGAAGTCGTGTCCGACCCATCGCGACCCTATGGACAATGTTCCTCCAGGCCTTCCTGTCCTCTACCATCTTCTGGAGTCCATCTAAGCTCACGCCTACTGCTTCAGTGAAACTGTTATATACAGCTCTCTAAATTATCCAGAACAGAAAGTCTTTCTAGAACAGACATGTCAAACTCGCGACATCACATGATGTCGCGCAATATATCGGGATGTTTTTGTCATTGCCGGCAATGGGGTGGGTGCGGCTTCCGAATGTCGCGTCCGGCCCACGGGCCAGCAGTTTGCTACACCCCTGTTCTAGAAGAATTGTATGGTTAAAGATATCAAAAATTGTTGAAAGGACCAGGAAAATAGCTGGAGTCAGAATGCATTTTTTCTTTCATTAAAGTAGGCAAATTTCTTTCATTCAAAAATGTAGCTTCCCAGATATCAGTTTATAGTTCTAACAAATTATCTCAATTAGTTTAGTTGTGATTATCTTATTTCAAAGCATTTTCAGTTTCTTCAGCTAAGTTTAGGAAGTTTTTGTTTATTATTGTTGTGGTGGTGGTTTTTATTATCTCAAATCACTGTTGACTCCTAGTCAGAAGTAGTTTGCCAATATCTGCTTCTTAGAACCGAGAACCTTTGTGCTTAAGGCAGGACTAGAAGTTGCTTTCCTGGTTTTTAACTTGGTGTCTTCATCACTGCATGAAATTGGCTCTCATAAAAGGTACTTCAGGAACCTTTCTTGACTTTCATGAACCCCAATAGCACCCATCCAAATTTTGGGACACAGTCACTGAATTTAATTTGATCTAGATTGTGTAGTTGACATATTTACATATGGAACTAAAGAATTAAGCAAATGCAAACAGTTTTATCTTTTAAAGTATTCATTACTTAAACTACTCAGAAGTCAAGGAAGACTTGTATAAGAATAGCTGCTAAAGGAAGCTTTGTGAATAATTTAATTGTTAAATTTATAACCAGTTTTATTGTGAAAGATAACTTTTGAAGTAGGAAATTTCAGGTTCATAGTTCAATACTTTAGTATCTGTCCTATATCATTATATCAATTTTTGATGTGTTACATAAAAACCACTATTTCAAATGACAAGTAGAATGTTTCAAGCATGTTGAATGTGCTATAATCTCAAAATGGAGTTTGTTGAAATTAAAACATTTTAATTTGTTGCAATTTTTATATATCACAGACTATCTACCTATCATCATACTTTATTGTTGCAAATCTGACAGGAGAAGGCATTTAGCTATTTTTTTATTATTTTTTGCATGCAGTAGGGAGCATCCTTCCATATTTCTTATCAGCCAGAGTTAGTCTTTGTTTAGCAAACATAATTAGCACTGGCAACTTGGCCGTTCAGTGAAATAATCACTAAGTGAAACCATAACTGTAGTTATGATCTAATTTCAGGTTTGCTTTCTGTTATAGAGCTATGAAAGTTATAAATTACAAGGATTTGTCATAATCACCATTGTAACTGCGAACAGTCATTAAACGAAGCAGTTGCTAAATGAGGAGTACCTTTAAAGTATTCATCACCATCTTCATCAACACCTTACTTTGACATTGCTACTCTTTGAATTGAAACCCTGAAAAACCTGGCACCAAAGCCCACTCTCCCTCCGGGCTTTTCAGCAGACTCATTTGTCAAGATTCAGGATATTAGTATTTAAATGGCTGCTTCCATTCCATGATACAACCTCCTCCTCATTGTTAATTATTATTTTCATCTATCATATCTGTTTGTATTGCATTTATATTCCTTTAAATCAGAAAATATTCAGCATAGCTAATGTATTATCAAATGTAAAGCATATTCATACATATGTCAAACATTACATATTAAATATGTAAACATATAAATACAACTACTTATATGTTTATCTACAAATAAAAAGAGATACATGTTGATTTTTAAAGCATCCATAAAAAATAAAAATGCCCAACATAACTCCTAAATTGGGATTGAAAAAAGAGCAGGCCTGCAGGCCTGAGAAATGAACCTCCTTAAAAAAGGCCTCTTCCTGCAGATTTGAACGTCTCTTTTGCCAGTCAAATTTGCCATTGCGGCTCTGCCTGTCTGTCACCTAACACTTCTTACAATCTATATAAAACATACAATACTTAAACTTCAATAAAATAGCAAGTTTGTTTCCATAACATACCTGATTTAATACATAGCACGGTCCTTATAACAGAAATTGAAAGCTTCTAAACCAGGGCTTTTTTTCTCATAGAACGTTCAGAACGGAGTTCCGGCACCTTTTTTGGATGGAACCTTGTAGGGTAGGCAAGGCGGGTTGTATGACATGTGTGAGTTCCGGCACCTTTTTCTTTTACAAAAAAAGCACTGTTCTAAACTATTCCAAAACCACATATTAGCTCTTTATGTTATTTGAAATTTAAGAATGATATGAATTTTTAAAGTGATATTGAAACTTTTTTTTCATTTTTAAACCTAAGTTCCTGTGAACTGTATGAAGGTTGCAAGAGTCTAGAACTTTACTTATTATATTTTAAAATAAATAATTTAAGTCTTTCAAGCAGTGTAAAATTAAAAACATCAAGTACTAGTAGGTTTCATATTCAAAGACATAAAAAGTCACTTGTCTGTAACTCCTAACTTCAAACTCTTTAGGACTCCACTGTGTCTGCAAAGGGTAGTCATACAATGTTTGATGTACACTTCCCAGTTACTTCTGGTGAGATGGGCAAGTATATTAAACAAATAAACAAACAAACACAACCCTGCTCTAAGGAGTTATAGAGTTGTGCAATTTTGAGTATCTAGGCCCACTTCTGAGAACTAGTTTGCTTTGTAATCCCAAATGCTACAAAACTATAATATGTATAGCTCAATCCCATTCACAGTCTCAAGACAGTGGTCACTGTCCATTGGCTTTCTCTTTCTCTCCAGCATAGCAGGTTGCTAAAGGGTTGGAGCCAGTCTGGTATAGAACCCAAAGCCAGCTGAGTGACCTTGGGCCCATCTCTTGGCCCTAGGACAAGTCAATGGCAAACCACTTCTAAAAATCTTTGCCAGTATAACTACAACGAATTGTCCAAGCAGTCTCTGAGAATCAAACAAAGACAGCATGGAAGAAAAAAATGGGATGAAAGGTTGAAAATATGTGGCTTGCTGCTGTTTGGCTCATTAGTAACAGACTCATTTTGCTCCTAGCAATGGCAAAAGATTTGTGATGGCAGGTCAATTTCATTCTCTTATGATTCAGTTCCCTGCAAAGAGCTTTAACAAGCAAGAGGATAGGGGCTGACCTGGTTAATGGGATGGCAGTGGAAGGCAGGCGTTGGCTGGACTGATGACAGCCATAAGGCTATGCCCTATACTGGACTTTGGGGATTCAGTCCCGTGGGCAAGCAAAGCAGACTGCCTCCTTCTTATCCCTTAGAAGCAACTTCAGAGGAGAATAGTTGGCTCCATGTTTCTACACAATGCCTTGTTCTGCTCCACCTCTGTTGCCTGGTACATTCAGACTGTGGAGGACAGACTTAGGAGCATATGCAGATCAGGTACAAGGGTTTGTCAGGGGCAGCAGGGAACTGACCATTTCAGTACTCGGAGTGCAGAGAAGGACTAATGCATTTTTCCCCCACATAGGGTACTTCCTGTTCTTGATTTGCTCTTACATTCTTGCCACTCAGAGTCCAAATGATTTCAAGTCTTGTTAAGATATAAGCAACAAATATGCACAAGTCTTACAGCTGAAGCTGTCAGTAAGGTGATACCTTCTTCCACTTTTGATTCCTCAGGCTGTTTGATTCACAGTCATATGGTTTTTAACTTACACAGTTTCACAGATCAAGCTAGACATAACAAAACACATCATTAGGAAGTCTGTCAGTTTTATTATTATTTTTAATTAATAGCAGGTGGGGAGTACCAGAAAAAATAGAGCTGTTCTTTCATAGCACAATTCAGGAAGCAAATTATTGCTTTGTGAGTTTTAATAATTGAAATTGAAAATGTTAATAATTGAAATTAAAAATGTTAATAATTGAAATTGAAAATGTTAATGTGATCACTTTATGATCATTGTGTCATTTTAACGACCACAGCAAAAAAGGTGATAAAATCAGGAACGGTCACGTGATGACCCACTTAATGACCATCATGCCTAACGACCATAATTCCAGGCTAAATTACAGTTGTAAGTTGAGGACTAATTGTACAGAAAACTGTAATTTGCAAACGCAATGCCACATTATGCCTTTCTATAACCAATCACACATTTTCTTTCTCTTTGGAAAACAGAAAAGTTATATAAATATTGTTTTTCTGTAAAAAGAAAAAGGAATGCTTTGTGCTAACTGACTCTGTTAAATATTAACTTGAAAATGGAGTCAAAAGAACTTTAACTAGATTAATTTTAATTTAAGGGAATAATACTGCTTCATTAGTCTTGCTCCAAAAATACAGTGCAAGTCCCAAAGAAAGCTGTTTTGCTTCTTCAGAACAGTAACTTTATCTGAAACAAAATAATGACA